>NC_059091.1:22653702-22956202 GCF_020497125.1 Mauremys mutica
GCAGGACTTATGGCCTGTTCTGAGCCACTCAGCCCTGTGCACAGCTTCAGAGTCAGACCCACACATCTGACCACTCGCAGAGAGTTCTCCCTACATCTAAGCACTCGGTGTGTTGCTACATGGGTTGGTTTGTGCGGCCTGTGTATGGAGTAACTGATTCCAAGTCCATTATATGGGAGAAATATTGGTTGTTACTTTGATATGTGTGTGTGGACAGATGGAAAGATCGATCAGACAGAAGTGTGGAGAGAGATGGGTGTAAATGGAGATAGATAGATAGATAGATAGATAGATAGATAGATAGATAATGCAATGTTCACATTACTCTAGTAGCAAAGCAGCGAATGAAACAGTCAGTCCACCCCAAACTAGGGTGACCAGATGTCCCGATTTTATAGGGACGGTCTCAATTTTTGGGTCTTTTTCTTATATAGGCTCCTATTACCCCCCACCCCCGTCCCGATTTTTCACATGTGCTGTCTGGTCACCCTAACCCCAAACCCATGTCAATGAACACTTTGTTCCCTCCCATGGGGCAGTCTGTCCACACCACTTGATATGCAAGAAAACTTCTTTTTAAACTGTTTGGGGATTTTCCTGACATATGCTTCAGGGACTATTTCTCACATCACTCCACTGGCAAAGCCAGCCAAGAGGTTTGGCTTAACCAGGGCCAGTGTTTTCCAAAAGCGGTCGCTGAGCTCGAGTGCTTCCGTTTTGGGGGAATCAAGCTGAGATACACCTCACCCCCACCAAGTTTTCGGAGCCCCCACGTCTCTGTTTGGAGCTGGAGACCGCAGCTGTCCCAGGATACACAGGTGGATTTCAGGGTGAAGACAGACATGGCCAGGCAGATGTGAGGGGACGAGAGGGAACGGGCTGCACCTGGTGACCCATGACCCCTAAAAGGAGATGGGGAGCGGGCAGGAGACGACCAAGTGGCCTGTAGAAGACATGGAGCCCATCACCATAAAGTTAGGGGAAGGTTTTGTTGACCTGTCTGGAAGCTGTTAGAAGCCCAGGAGCCGGGTCTCAGGAGCAAGTGGTTGTTGGCTGGTTATTGCCAGTCAGATGGCTTGGGATATTTAGACACCTGAGACTATTTCTGTCGGGAGGGGAGAGCTGCGAGGGAGAAAGACAGGCTACAACTTCACCAGATGGGCGCAAACAGATTGTCTGCGAATATGGAACAGTCCCCGGGCCAGCTCTGCCGAGATTCAGTGCGGCCGGCGCTGGGGGGCGAGGAGGAGCATTCTGAGAGGGACCTGCCTACATCCCAGAATACTGACAGGAGCAGGCCTCAGCACGGCTGGATTCTCTTCCCACCAGGGCCTAGTGCTCAGAGCGCAGGCTGGGGCGTCAGGAATCCGGAGGTCTGTTGCCACTTCAGGAAGGGTGTGTGGTCCGGTGCTTAGAGCAGGAGGCTGGGAGTGTATTTCCAGCTCTGGGAGGGGAGTGGGATCTAGTGGTTAGAGCAGGGTGCAGGCTGGGAGACAGGACTCCTGGGTTCTTTTCCCAGCTCTGGCAGGGGAGTGGGATCTAGTGGATTACAGTCGATATTCCTGGGTTTTAGTCCTACCTCTGTTTGGCAGTGTGGCATTGGGCAAGCTACTGCCCCTCTCTATGCCTCAGTTTCCCCATCTATAAAACAGGGACCAGGCTAACCCATGTTCTGACTGCCCCTCATTGCTCCTCATGCAGCCATTTCATCCCTGGGCCCAAGGTTCATGCCCCACCCCCACAGAGAGAGACTCCCAGATCTCATCCTCCCCCTAACCCCCCCTGCCTTCCCCCGCCTACAAAGTGACATCCAGTGGCCAGTTCCATTAATCACAGCGGAGGCGGTGGGGAGAACCCAGGCATCCTGCGGCACCACAAGCCTCCTGCTAGCGCCTTTGTTCTTGGTGCACAATCTGAGCCAGAGGTCATGTCCTGTGACCCGGCCAGCTCTTGGAGAGGGGACACCTGGGAGCGGGAGGTGATTTCACGGGTTGAGGGGTCTGATCCCCACTTTGTGGGGAGGGGCCCAACCATGGCAGGACCATGGCGCTCCCCCCACTACTGCAGAGTCTGGCGCTCTGTCGAAGCCTGCGGGTGCAGGGATCGGGCTCTGAAATCCAGCAGATCAGGCCCATCTCTGGCTCACCCAATCAAAACAATGGCCGGGGGTAAGAGAATGGCTCGGAGAAGCTGCGCCAGTCCCCAAGCCACATGGACGCATCCGCCACCCGCTACAAGAGCCCACAGCCCAGAGCTGTGTGTATGGGTGAAGCTTCAAAAGTGGCGTGCCAGGCCTGGAGTTCCCTGGTGGTGGGGGGCCGCCAGGCACCCGTGGATAGGCCCCCCGGCAGCTTGGATAGCCTGCCCCTCTCCCCACCCCCCAGCAGGAACGGAGTCCTGCTGCAGCCGGGCCTGGCTCAGAGAAGAATCCGTGGCAGGATGGAGGCGCCCAGGTGACAGAGTGCCAGCTAATGCCATCTGCCGCGGTGCCAGCCACGGAGAGGATTCCACCCATCTGTTCGCTCGCTCGGATTAGGGAGGAGAAGGGCTCGGACTGGCTTCCGAGGGGGGCCGTGCCCCAGGGAGAAGTGGGACTGGGTCCAGCCCCGTTGGAACAGGCTCAGCAGGACAGTGCCTCGCGCTGAGGATGAGGATGAAGAGGAGCTGTGCAGAGGAGCAAGGGGGAGGAAAAGCCCCAACGTCACCACTGTGAGCACCCTGTCTGACCCGTCCCTGGGCCCCACTCCCTGCCTACAGGGTGAAGCTAAGGGAAAGGATTGGGGTGGGGCTGGCCCCCCAACTCCCACCTCCCCGTGGGGCAGGCGGGCAGCCCCTACTCCGGAGCTGTGTGCCAGGAGCAGCATTAACCCAGGCCCACGCCCCAGCTCACCGGGGCCTGGGAATGAACAATGGGCGCTAGGAAAACTCCCCTCTCGGCACTCAAGGCTGCGGCTCCTGCTGCACTTAAGAGCAAAGGGTGCTGCCCCGGCCTGCATCTGCACACGCCCAGGCCACCCACCGGGCCCATCCTCCCAGCCCCCTTAAAAGCCTTTAAAGCCTCAATTCCCCGTGGCCTTTGCCACTGTTACTCCTGCCTTCTCCGCTGCAGCTTCTCTGCCAGCAGCCCCCTGCCATCTCGGTTCCAATCTCTCCAGGGCTGAGATGGCAGGGGGCTGCGGGTCGGGAGTGAGGGGCACTGGCAGAGCTGTGTGTATGGGGGAGCCCAGGGCTGGGACAGTGGGGGCTGCGGGTCGGGAGTGAGGGGCACTGGCAGAGCTGTGTGTATGGGGGAGCCCAGGGCTGGGACAGTGGGGGCTGCGAGTCGGGAGTGAGGGGCACTGGCAGAGCTGTGTGTATGGGGGAGCCCAGGGCTGGGACAGTGGGGGCTGCGGGTCGGGAGTGAGGGGCACTGGCAGAGCTGTGTGTATGGGGGAGCCCAGGGCTGGGACAGTGGGGGCTGCGGGTCGGGAGTGAGGGGCACTGGCAGAGCTGTGTGTATGGGGGAGCCCAGGGCTGGGACAGTGGGGGCTGCGAGTCGGGAGTGAGGGGCACTGGCAGAGCTGTGTGTATGGGGGAGCCCAGGGCTGGGACAGTGGGGGCTGCGGGTCGGGAGTGAGGGGCACTGGCAGAGCTGTGTGTATGGGGGAGCCCAGGGCTGGGACAGTGGGGGCTGCGGGTCGGGAGTGAGGGGCACTGGCAGAGCTGTGTGTATGGGGGAGCCCAGGGCTGGGACAGTGAGGGCTGCGGGTCGGGAGTGAGGGGCACTGGCAGAGCTGTGTGTATGGGGGAGCCCAGGGCTGGGACAGTGGGGGCTGCGGGTCGGGAGTGAGGGGCACTGGCAGAGCTGTGTGTATGGGGGAGCCCAGGGCTGGGACAGTGGGGGCTGCGGGTCGGGAGTGAGGGGCACTGGCAGAGCTGTGTGTATGGGGGAGCCCAGGGCTGGGACAGTGGGGGCTGCGGGTCGGGAGTGAGGGGCACTGGCAGAGCTGTGTGTATGGGGGAGCCCAGGGCTGGGACAGTGGGGGCTGCGGGTCGGGAGTGAGGGGCCCTGGCAGAGCTGTGTGTATGGGGGAGCCCAGGGCTGGGACGGGGGGGCTGCGGGTCGGGAGTGAGGGGCACTGGCAGAGCTGTGTGTATGGGGGAGCCCAGGGCTGGGACAGTGGGGGCTGCGGGTCGGGAGTGAGGAGCACTGGCAGAGCTGTGTGTATGGGGGAGCCCAGGGCTGCGACAGTGGGGGCTGCGGGTCGGGAGTGAGGGGCACTGGCAGAGCTGTGTGTATGGGGGAGCCCAGGGCTGGGACAGTGGGGGCTGCGGGTCGGGAGTGAGGGGCACTGGCAGAGCTGTGTGTATGGGGGAGCCCAGGGCTGGGACAGTGGGGGCTGCGGGTCGGGAGTGAGGGGCACTGGCAGAGCTGTGTGTATGGGGGAGCCCAGGGCTGGGACAGTGGGGGCTGCGGGTCGGGAGTGAGGGGCACTGGCAGAGCTGTGTGTATGGGGGAGCCCAGGGCTGGGACAGTGGGGGCTGCGGGTCGGGAGTGAGGGGCCCTGGCAGAGCTGTGTGTATGGGGGAGCCCAGGGCTGGGACAGTGGGGGCTGCGGGTCGGGAGTGAGGGGCACTGGCAGAGCTGTGTGTATGGGGGAGCCCAGGGCTGGGACAGTGGGGGCTGCGGGTCGGGAGTGAGGAGCACTGGCAGAGCTGTGTGTATGGGGGAGCCCAGGGCTGGGACAGTGGGGGCTGCGGGTCGGGAGTGAGGGGCACTGGCAGAGCTGTGTGTATGGGGGAGCCCAGGGCTGGGACGGGGGGGCTGCGGGTCGGGAGTGAGGAGCACTGGCAGAGCTGTGTGTATGGGGGAGCCCAGGGCTGGGACAGTGGGGGCTGCGAGTCGGGAGTGAGGAGCACTGGCAGAGCTGTGTGTAGGGTGACCAGACAGCAAATGTGAAAAATCGGGACTGGGGGTGGGGGGTAATAGGAGCCTATATAAGAAAAAGACCCAAAAATCGGGACTGTCCCTATAAAATCAGGACATCTGGTCACCCTAGCTGTGTGTATGGGGGAGCCCAGGGCTGGGACAGTGGGGGCTGCGGGTCGGGAGTGAGGGGCACTGGCAGAGCTGTGTGTATGGGGGAGCCCAGGGCTGGGACAGTGGGGGCTGCGGGTCGGGAGTGAGGGGCACTGGCAGAGCTGTGTGTATGGGGGAGCCCAGGGCTGGGACAGTGGGGGCTGCGGGTCGGGAGTGAGGAGCACTGGCAGAGCTGTGTGTATGGGGGAGCCCAGGGCTGGGACAGTGGGGGCTGCGGGTCGGGAGTGAGGGGCACTGGCAGAGCTGTGTGTATGGGGGAGCCCAGGGCTGGGACAGGGGGGGCTGCGGGTCGGGAGTGAGGGGCACTGGCAGAGCTGTGTGTATGGGGGAGCCCAGGGCTGGGACAGTGGGGGCTGCGGGTCGGGAGTGAGGAGCACTGGCAGAGCTGTGTGTATGGGGGAGCCCAGGGCTGGGACAGTGGGGGCTGCGGGTCGGGAGTGAGGGGCACTGGCAGAGCTGAGTGTATGGGGGAGCCCAGGGTTGGGACAGGGGGGGCTGCGGGTCGGGAGTGAGGGGCACTGGCAGAGCTGTGTGTATGGGGGAGCCCAGGGCTGGGACAGTGGGGGCTGCGGGTCGGGAGTGAGGGGCACTGGCAGAGCTGTGTGTATGGGGGAGCCCAGGGCTGGGACGGGGGGGCTGCGGGTCGGGAGTGAGGGGCACTGGCAGAGCTGTGTGTATGGGGGAGCCCAGGGCTGGGACAGTGGGGGCTGCGAGTCGGGAGTGAGGAGCACTGGCAGAGCTGTGTGTATGGGGGAGCCCAGGGCTGGGACAGTGGGGGCTGCGGGTCGGGAGTGAGGGGCACTGGCAGAGCTGTGTGTATGGGGGAGCCCAGGGCTGGGACAGTGGGGGCTGCGGGTCGGGAGTGAGGGGCACTGGCAGAGCTGTGTGTATGGGGGAGCCCAGGGCTGGGACAGTGGGGGCTGCGGGTCGGGAGTGAGGAGCACTGGCAGAGCTGTGTGTATGGGGGAGCCCAGGGCTGGGACAGTGGGGGCTGCGGGTCGGGAGTGAGGGGCACTGGCAGAGCTGTGTGTATGGGGGAGCCCAGGGCTGGGACAGGGGGGGCTGCGGGTCGGGAGTGAGGGGCACTGGCAGAGCTGTGTGTATGGGGGAGCCCAGGGCTGGGACAGTGGGGGCTGCGGGTCGGGAGTGAGGAGCACTGGCAGAGCTGTGTGTATGGGGGAGCCCAGGGCTGGGACAGTGGGGGCTGCGGGTCGGGAGTGAGGGGCACTGGCAGAGCTGTGTGTATGGGGGAGCCCAGGGCTGGGACAGTGGGGGCTGCGGGTCGGGAGTGAGGGGCACTGGCAGAGCTGTGTGTATGGGGGAGCCCAGGGCTGGGACAGTGGGGGCTGTGGGTCGGGAGTGAGGGGCACTGGCAGAGCTGAGTGTGGGGCTCAGGGCTGGGATAGCAGGGGGTGGGGGTGGGCTGTGGGTCAGGATCAGGATGCACTAGCAGGGCTGCACTGAGACGCTCACCCTGCACTTTGCCGTCCTCGGCCTGACTCTGCCGCCCCTCATCACCCTGTGTCTCATTATAAACGAATGCCCCAACCCCCACCCCCACCGAGATCCCCCCAATGCCTCTGGGATACACAGCCCCGCACCCCATCCCCTGCTCTAGCTTGTCATCCCAGCAGCAGGACACCGAGTACGACAAGCACTGGGGCCGGGACAGGCCCACACAAGCACAGCTGCCAAGACAATGGGACTGATGCCGCTCACGGCCCGGATGCCCCCTCCCCCAGCCGGGCCTTTATTTGTGCGTGCAGGACTCCATGAAACCATCCCCCCACACACACTCCCTGTGATCCTGTTTGCTCCCCAATTCCCATGCACCGCCTGGCGCCCCCTTGTCCTGCGGCCATCTCTGTTCAGCGGCCTCTTGACACCTGCCTGGATGGCTTGGCAGGGAGGGGAGTAAACACGATCAGCCATGGGCATGGGGCCATGGGCTTGGAGCCCACGCCACTGGCGAGGGGGCCACACAGGATCTAGGAGGCTGACGGCACTTCCAGCCGAGGAGTGATTTGTCACCGGGCTGCTCAGAACAAGGCCTGACCGAAGCACCGTGGGAAACATAATGTGTTTATGTGGCGGGAGTGAAGGGGTTGTAACCACCTGGATCGATCCAGTGGCCCTGGGGTCTATTCCTGGCTCTGCCACTGACTTGTTGGGTGGCCTTGGGCAAGTCACTGCCCCACTCCGTGCCTCAGTTTCCCCTCCCGCACTTTATCTTGTTTATTCACTTGATAAGCTCTTCCAGGCAGGGACCGTGGGTACGTCTGCATGGGAGCTGGATGATGGAATTTCCACTCTGAAGAGACATACCCACACTAGCTCTGACTGAGCAAATGTGCTAAGAACGCCCGAGTAGCCGCAGCAGAGGGAGGTGCAGGAGGAGCTCGCTGCCAGAGCACGATCCCTTCTGCAACATTAGGGATGTACCTGGGCAGTTAGATCTGTGCGCCACCGTGGCTCTGCTTCCGCTTTCAGCCCCCTGTCGCTGGACACAACCCATTCCAGCTCCAGCACGGCCCAGCCCCGAGCTCAGCCAGGGGCCTATGCAGCACCTGGCACAGGGAGGCCTGGTCTCCTTAGGGGTCTGCGCCCCACCTGGCACAAGGGGGAACTGATCTCCTTAGGGGTCTGCGCCCCACCTGGCACAAGGGGGAACTGATCTCCTTAGGGGTCTGCGCCCCACCCGGCACAAGGGGGAACTGATCTCCTTTGGGGTCTGCGCCCCACCCGGCACAAGGGGGGCCCGATCTCCTTAGGGGTCTGCACCCCACCTGGCACAAGGGGGAACTGGTCTCCTTAGGGGTCTGCGCCCCACCCGGCACAAGGGGGGCCCGATCTCCTTAGGGGTCTGCGCCCCACCCGGCACAAGGGGGAACTGATCTCCTTAGGGGTCTGCGCCCCACCCGGCACAAGGGGGGCCCGATCTCCTTAGGGGTCTGCGCCCCACCCGGCACAAGGGGGGCCCGATCTCCTTAGGGGTCTGCGCCCCACCCGGCACAAGGGGGAACTGATCTCCTTAGGGGTCTGCGCCCCACCCGGCACAAGGGGGGCCCGATCTCCTTAGGGGTCTGCGCCCCACCCGGCACAAGGGGGGCCCGATCTCCTTAGGGGTCTGCGCCCCACCCGGCACAAGGGGGGCCCGATCTCCTTAGGGGTCTGCGCCCCACCCGGCACAGGGAGGCCCGATCTCCTTTGGGGTCTGCGCCCCACCTGGCTCAAGGGGGAACTGATCTTGGTCAGGGTCTATGCAAACCCCAGCATAATGGGGGCCCTGATCTCAGTCGGGCCTTCTAAGCACTCCTGAACTACAGCAGAACTTAGTCAGATCAGGGCCCGGTGACGCTTACACTGATACGGCTGAACTGTGAGGGCCACGGAGGCGGACCCCCCCGCCCCCAGGGCTGACGCCTTGTGGGGGGAGGAGACGCGTGCCTTGCTGAGGGCACTACCCGCTCTGGCGTGCTGCGAACCGGCCATGCTCCCATCACGCCAAGGGAATGAGGAAATTCCAGCTCCTTCAAGTCTCTCGCCCCGCCCCTGCCTCGCCTTTGGCCGCACGCTCCCTGCAGATGGCAGCCCAGGGCGCTGGAGCGCTGGCTTCCTGGGGAGCTGGGGTTCGGCGCCTGGGCAGGCTGGCTCACCAGGGAGCTCCATAGGAGGGGCTGGGATCTGGTCTCTCTGGGGGCACCAGAAGGCTGAGCCTGGCTCCCGGCTACAAAGCCTGGGAGCTGCCGCCTCTTTGGAGGATGAAGGGGAAGGGGAAGGGGAGGGGGGGATGCAAAGTGCAATCGGTAACGTTCCCAAATGTCCTGGCTCTCATGCCAGCGCCGACCATCTGCCTCCCCCGGCCTGCTGCCCGCCCAGCGCTGTGGCTGCCGGCCATGTCCAACCCCCACCAAAGCTCCCTGGGGGCCCCCTTCCAGCACATGCAGGAACACAGAGGGGAGGAGACCCCCTAGCGATACTGCCAACCGGAAGCAGGGTCCCCGCTTTCCCAGCAGGGCTGCTGCTCGTCCGCTAGGGAAGGAGCTTTTAATGCCAACACCCCCCAATTGCCAAGCAACCAGTTAGCTCCTGCCCTGAGCACCCAGGACTAGTAAAAATCCCCTGGCACTTTTGGCAGGAGTCAGGGCTGCGTGTCAGTCCGTAAATAAAACAGCAGCAGCAGCAGCTCTTATTTGAATTCACACGCCAGAGGGTTTTCATCCCCAAGCAGAGGGAAGGGTTGTTACCCTCGTTTTATTGATGGGGAAACTAAGGCCCAGGAGAGCGGCCGCGATTTGCCCACAGTCGCTCGGAGTCAGGACAAGAACTCAGGTGTCCTCGACGCCCAAGCTAGTGTTCTCACCACTGAACCATGCTGCCCGTCACCTCAAGCACTTCCAAGAGATGGCACCTGAATCAGCAAGAATCAGAGAGGGGCCCCAGGAGCTCAGCCAGGCTTGGATTTATCCTTGCGCCAATTCTCCGCTGCATTACAATAACCAAGGAGAGCCGGGATTTACATTTCTACAACCTGTTCCTCTGCCCGCTCCCCAGACTAGCCTGCCTCCCAGACTCCGTATCCAGACAGACATCCTTTCCCATCATCCTCTGCTCCTTTTCTGCTGCCAGCGTACAGCTGAGGCCTGTACTCGCTGCCATTCTGAGTGCACACACTGGGGATGGGAATTAACAGCAATTCAGTTTCACTGGAATCAGAGGAATAATTTACCCAAGTGCAAAGTGAAATTGGATAATGGCGGGGCTCAGCCATCATGCGCCGCCCTGATACCCGCACCCATCCCTCCCTACTCCTCCTTGGGAGCCCGGGGGCAGGTCGAGCCACAGGAGCAATCCAAAAAAAGTCCGAAGGCTCAAGCCGAAGTCCACATTCCTTTCCCCGGGGCAGGTTCAGAATCTAGGGCAGCCCTCCCTAGCGCCTGCAAAGCACCCCCTTCCTGATCAGACCAGCCATAGGAATGGCTCCCTGGAGGTCACAGGCCTGACCTTAGCCATGTGACAACAGCTCCCCTTTATAAAGGCCCCCAGAGCCCAGTCCCCCTATTTTCTGTTCAGCTGCATTTGCATGGGGAATCCCCATCCCTGGACATTTTTAAGATCTGGTTAGACAAACATCTGTCCGGGATGGCCTAGAATAGCTTTGCTTGGTTCTGCTTCAGCCTGGGGAGCAGGGCCGGCTTTAGGCACTGCGGGGCCCGATTCGAAAGAGCTGCCGCCAAAGACAGCGGCGGGATTTCGGCGGCAGCTCAATTGGCTGCCGGTGCCTTCAGCGGCATGTCGGCGGAGGGTCCTTAGGAATGTTGCGGGGTTCTCTTAGGGGCGCGGGGCCCGATTCGGGGGAAGGCCAGCCCTGCTGGGGAGGTCCCTGTAGTTCTATAATTCGACGCGTGTGACCCCACAACCGAACTCGGGGCCATCTGGAGGATTTTCCGGTTGCGGGGAGACCTGGGATAGGGGACTCAGAACCCCCCCACACACATACACACAAAACAAAAGCTAGAGTCTGACCCCAAGTACCTGAAGTTACGCAGACCCCGCCCCAAAAAACAGTCCCTGTTCTGGGAAACGCAGCCCACTCCCTAATTAGGGGGAAAGGAGCCAGCCTCGTTACGTTCCCATCACCGTCACTGGGGGCCGCTTGGGCGTGGATCAACCCGCAGGCCTCGTAAATATTTCATCTTGCGGGGCCGTGGCGCTGATGAAAGATTCAGAGAGAGGATCCGAGGCGAAGGCAGCAGGCGGGCAGGGCCGGTACGAAGGACCAAAGCCCATGCCAGCCCGGCCCTCCCTGCCCCAACCCGCGTGGCTTTTTCCTGTCTCTCTCGGCCCTGCTGCTCCTCACTCGGGCCGAATGGAGGTGACGCAGGCCGGAGCACAGCCAGTAGAAAGGTCCGCGGGGGACGCCCGTCAAGCGCGGGAGATGGGGGGAGCTGTCTGCGAAGAGTTGATGTGAGGTTTGTTATTTGTCTGCCGGTGCCAGAAGCCATTAAAATGTCGTCTTGTTTCGGAGAAGGGGGGTCTCTGAAGACAGGCACTGACAGGAAACAAATAGGCTTAAAGAGAGCAAGAGGGAGCGAAGGAGGGACTGGGGGGGGAGAGGGGGAGAAGAGAGCCCCAGCCGGCCGCGCTCCTGCCGTTGACAAATCCACTCATCTGAACCAAGGCGTTTAATTAGCTTGAAAAAAGGGAAGTTGAGTTTCACTTCAAGTGTCCTGGCTCGGCCCAGCTCGAGGGGGCCGGGGCAGGGGAGGCCGGGGAAAGCAGGGGAACCAGGGAGAAGTGAAGAAAGCAATTTGTCCTCCATTCTCTTCCGCCACATGCAATTCGGCAGGGAACATTATGTCATTAGTGGGGCTCTTAAGCTTCCCTGGCTCGCTCCCTCTCTGCGGGGAAAGGGGAAGGGGATGCCAGTGAAACAATTAAGTAAAAGGCAGTTTAAAGTTGGCAAACGCTATTCGGGGAGCTGGTGCCGGATCACGGCTGGCGGGAAAGCTCTGCCAGAGGCTGACGGCTGAAGGGTATAAAGAGCAGGGAAAAGAGAAGCAAATAAAAGATGATGTGGCCTCGAAATGGCACCATCGGAAACTGCTCCGGTTGTGTCAGGTTAGGGGCTGGAGGCTGAGCTAGATGAAGGGATAAGTGTCAGATTTGCCATTGCCCTCCCTGCTAGCTGTTGGGTAGGATGGCCTAGGGGTTAGTGGCCCAGGACTCGGCAAGCCAGGTTCAGTTCCCTGCTCTGTCACAGACTTCTTGGGCATGTCATGTTGCCCACCTCTACAAGAGGAATAATAATATTTCCCAACTTCACAGATGAGTTGTGAGGATAAATACCTTAAAGATTGTGAAGCGCTTCTGAGATCTCCACTGCTGAAAAGCACTACAGAAGAGCTAGAGATTATTATTCATTTTCCAGTCACTAATAAGTTCCCATCTCTCTCTGGATAAGGGGCAACAGGGATAGTTCTCTGATCCTCTTGCCCGCTATTGGATGGAATTCCAACTGTTCTGCCATGTGTCATATGCCCTGTACTGTTGTGGCCAATGAAGTGACTTCTTTTGCTCAGGTTAAGGAGGATCCAAGCACTAGCACATTGGAACAACTTACCTAGGTTGTGATGGATTCCTCACTGGCAATTTTTAAATCAAGATTGGATGTTTTTCTACCGGAGATGCTCTAATTGAAAACAGGAATTAATTCAGGAAACTCTCTTGTCTGTTACACGCAGGAGATCAGACTAGATGATCACAATGGTCCCTTCTGGCATTACAAGCTATGAATTCCTGATGGTATCTCATTGTGCGGCATAGCCACAACTCCAAAAGTCCCAGAAAACTACCAATTTTTGTCACAGTATCATTCTGAAGCATCTTTCACCCGAAGGTGCCAAGCTGCATATGCAGGGCTCATTCACCAGCCGCTGAAATGCAGCCACTTCTGGTAGACACAGCACATAGCTGCACACAGCAACCCCACACAACATCTTCGCATAGCAATACCATTTGCAACTGAAACCACAGCGGGGGAATTTAGGGAGGCAGAATTTAATTACCAAAGCTGGATACCGGCCAGGACACCAGGGTTAACACCTTGACTTTTGGGAAAAGTGCCTTGGGATATTTAATGACCGCGGGTGCCCACTTGCCTCCCAACTAATCCAGCACTTAAAACCAATACAAGTAAACTGAGAGCGAGAAAATTCCTGACATGAGTTAACACTGACTTGGAGGGGGCTGTGTGGCAATCAGACCCTAATTATAGACCTGCAGGGGGGAAGGGGGGAGTCTGAGTTTGGATCAGCTTAGCACAGGGATCATTAGTATTACACTCCCATAGAAAGGCGCAATTTTTCCAGCACAGTAGTTCTGGTGTCTCATTAAAAGTCATCAGGCTCAAAGCAAACAAACCACTGCATGTCAGTTTGGGTTTTATGGGGAGAAATAATTGTTCCCACAGCCCAATATGTATATAAAACTCACTCATAAAACTGTACCTAGCTTTCCAGAAGTTGCTAAAAATAAGGCGTGGAGAGGAGGAGGGGAAAGCCATTGTTCTATTGTTAGTTTCATAATAGGGAGAAAGAAGAAAACCTTAAAGGAAGTAAGTGGAAGAGCGAAAGACAAAATATCTAGGAAGGGAAATCAACACACTAAGGGCTCATCTACCTGAGGAAATTTACCAGCATTTAAGTTTAAAAGTAACTGCCTGGGGAACAAAACTTGGATATTGGGCTCTTCAATCTAGAAGTCAAAGGTCTAGCAAAGGCTGGCACTCTTATTCCTAAATAAGGGGGTATTTTTGGGGATTTTGCTATGTCGCTTTGGAAGCTGGAGTTATATGGGTAGCTCTATAACAGTATAATTAGATCTGTATAGTTATGCCAGTAAATTTCCCAGTGTAGATGCGCCCTGACAGTTCACACTGGATTTGTGCTGCCACTGTGACAACACTTTCCCTTAGAATGGCATTGGATGAAGCTCCAATGATGCTATACACAGGGTGCTAGAGTGCAGTTGATGACCCATTTGCAAAGGCCAAACTGTGGGGGGGGGGGCAGGTGGGGGTGTGTATGTTGGGGTGTGTGGGCATGTGCATCTGTCCTGTGTGTTACGGCAGAAGAAATGCAACACAAAGCTTTTCTAGGGTTCCCTAAATAGGAGCCTTACCGGTAAACTTCCTTAGACAAGCTGGTACCAGCTGTGCTGAGCTTGGGGGTTTCTCTCTTCCTGGCTGAGGTGTCAGGAGCTGCACCTAGGAGCTGGTCACTGCAATCCGGGGTGGGAATCAAGTGTATCCATCAGGTTACAAGATAGGACATGGTGACATTTTGTGAGGTCATAAAGGTTAAAGTCCTTCACATTTCTCCTTGAGGCTGGGATACGCCAACACACCGGTATCTCCGACCCTGAAATGCTGGTTCTTGATGTGGCATACTTTGGCACTACACTGTCAGCTTGCATTGCAGGGTGTCAGATAACAACAACATTGCAATGTGACATTTTCACATCGTCTTATGAGGCACAATTTAGCAGCGTTGTGGGGCATCGACCACTCAACTAGACGCCAGCGAGCTGGTATGTCATCTGGACACCGTGTTTCAAAGCCAGGACATGGCATGAGGCCGTAATGTTGCAAAGTCTCCCTCCGATGCTGTTTCTTGTGACACCATTGTGCCACGAGATGATGGTATTTCATCTTGGTGCCACATTCAGTCAGCACCCGTCCCCGCACCATCCCATTGTCTAGGTGCTTGCGAGTCATTCCAAGGCCACTTTCTGACCCAGTGCCCTGGTCTGAGGTCTAATGTAAATGTAACCCATTCTGGGGGGAGGGGCTGCCCCTTTGTGGCGGTGGCTGGCCGGGGAGGCCTGTGAGGGCACAGAGCACACGCTGCCAGCTGGCCGGTTCTGTGGGCTCAGGCCCAGCCGGGCTGTCCCAGTTCTTTGTTGCTCAGAGGTGGCCGCCCTACGTGTGGGTGACCTGACGACACGTCGCCTGGACGCGACACTGACCCAGCGCCAGGTTTGACTCGTGGCCCTTTGTCTCCACTCAGCACCACGTTACTAGGCGACGGCGCATTGGTTCCAGGGCATGGTGGGACACCTCAGTTTGGGGGTCAATTCCCACATGTGGCGCCTTGAGACCCTCAGCCCCACTTCCGGTCCCCACTGCCCAAAATGCCCCACTTCCGGTCCTCCCTGACGCCCCCCATACCCCTCTTCCGGTCCCCACTGATCCAAATACCCCTCTTCCGGTCCCCAATGCCCACTTCCGGTCTTTCTTAGCCTTCCCCAAACCAACTTCCGGCCTCCATCGTCCCACTTCCGGTCAGCGGGGGGGTGTCAGGCACGTCTCTGGGCTGCCCTCGCTGCTGCCTGCAGGACCCGCCCTGTGAGGTCACGTGACAGCCCAAGATGGCGGCGCCCATGCGGCGGGCGTGGCTGGGGCTGCTCCGGGCCGCGGTCCCGGCCGCCCGCTCCTATCACGCCCCGCCCCCGCGGCGCAGGGCGGGCGGCGTGTACCGGCCGGACCCCGACGATCCCCTCACGCCCGCGTGGCAGCTGGAGCCCGCCTATGAGGCCAAGCTGTACGGGCGCCACGGCTCGGCCTCCGGCGTGGACCCCGCCCGGCTCTGGCCCAGCCCCGGGAAGCTGCAGGAGCTGGAGGCCGAGGAGAGGGAGTGGTTCCCCGGGCTGAGGGAGATGGAGGCGGCGCTGGACAAGAAGGAGCAGGAGGAGGAGAGGCAGCGGGTGGAGAGGTGCGGAGGGGGCCAGAGCTTTGGGCCCTGACACGTGATTCATTCCTGGGGAGAGGGAGGACCCTAGTCATGGAGGGGTCAGAGACCCCAAACCTGACCCAGTCCCTGGGGAGGGAGGAGCCTACTGCAGAGCTGGGAGAGATGCTGGAACCTGACCCTAGTCCTGGGACCAGGACCCCTATTTGGGGTGCGACACATTCTCTTTTTTTTTTTTTTTTTTTAAATCTCAGGGTTGGAAGGGAGCTCCGGAGGTATCTAGTCCAACCCCCTGCTCAAAGCAGGACCATCCCCAACTAAATCCCCAAATGGCCCCTCAAGGATTGAACTCTCAACCCTGGGTTTAGCAGGCCAAGGCTCAAACCACGGAGAGCCCCCTCCCCCAAACACATTGCTCTAGGAAATGCTCCAGACCCACTCCTATGAGTGTGGTCTCCAGGCCCAAGACCCCCCCTCAGGGAAAGGAAATGGTGATCTCTGTCATCCACCCAAATTACAGTGCAAGTCTTGGGGGCAGTAGAGATACAAAGAGTCTCCCCCCTGTGGTGGTGGGTATTTCACTGCTGGCTTGTTGTTTGCCCTCCTGGCAGAGAGAAGCTGATTGCCGCCAACATGGCCAAGATGCCGCAGATGATCGAGGACTGGCGGCGGGAGAAGGCAGCACGCAAAGAGAAGGAGCGGGAGGACAAGGCCCGGCGGGAGCGTCTGCTGGCCGAGGCCCAGGAGCGTTTTGGCCACAAGGTGGACCACCGCAGTTCCAAATTCCAGGAGCTGGTGCAGGAGATGGAGAAGAAACAGCGCAAGGAGCTCAAGCTGAAGAAGAAACAGCTCAAAGAGGAGGCAAAGAAGAAAGCTGCTGCCGCTGACCCAGAACCTGTTCCTGGCTCAGCTGGGGCGGCTGAACCAGCCTAGGGGGGCACATGATCTAGGAGCCTCAGATTGGGTCACTGCTGGAGCCACAGTTGTCACTGGGCTAAATTCTGTTCCCAGTGTGTGCTAGACGGGGGCTGAGCAGGGAGCTGGTGGCTCAGGTCTGGAACACCAGTCATGCTTCTCAGAGCAGCAAGTCAATACCGCCAATTACTCTAATTGTGGGGGGGGTGAAGCACTGGGTCAATGGGCACTGCACTGTAGGAGCTGCCCCTGGAGTGTGGCAGGGGGCATGGGCCGCCTCCCTCCCTGCATGTACATCCAGCCAGCTCAGCCTGGGTTCTTCAGCCACCCCCAGCTGGACTCAGATCTGTGCACAGGCCACCTAACGGAGTTTGAGTAAGGCAGAGGGAGGTCGTTGGAAGGTCCTGCTCGAACGCCCTAGGCTCCCCACCACTTCAGATTGGGAATGATACGTTGTGGGGGAGCTGGCATTACCTTACAGAGCCCCGGGGCTCCCGAGTGAATGCTGCTATCGGAGAGGATGGTGACCGCATGGTGACTGTGTTAGCAATATAACCACTAGGCTCCTTTCTCAGCCAGTTCTGCCCCTACCAAGCCAGCAACCTGAGATCCCTGTACTTTGTATGTTGAAATAAACGGCTCTGACCAGGGCCTTGGCTACCTGGGACTTTTCTTTATCGGCCATTTCTGATCCCAGAAGGTTCTAATGTCTCTCCTGACCACAAACGTGCCTTAGAGACCACTGGTGTTTCTAAGAGATGAGTCTTGCTTTTCCCCTCCCCCAGATCTGTCCCCCTGCGGGGCTAGTTCACTAGGATGCCCTTTGAACTTTGTCTTGAGCTGTTGCTATGGGTTGTTATACAGCAGTCACGTTCCAGCCCAGCGGTGGCTGCATTTCAGCAGTAAGCAAGTGACGTGTGTGTGTGTGCGCGCGTGTGTGTGTATATACACACACACACAATTGCTCTTAGCTAGGGCTTTTCATCGGTAGGTCTCAAATAGCTTTCCACAGGAGGTCAGTATCACTAGCCCCCTTTTACAGATGGGAAAACTGAGGCATTGGGAGGAAAAGGGACTTGCCCAAAGTCACATAGCAGGTCAGGGACTAGAACCCAGGTCTCATGACACCCAGGCCTGTGCTCTATCCACTAGCCTCCTTTCCATACCTCAAGGAGCAGCACAATTTCATTAGGAAGGAGTGAGATTCACTGATCTTTCACAGGTAAAATACCCGTCCATGGCCAGTTCCCTGCACACTCTGCACCTAGTTGCACTTTCTTCCAAATTTGGAGGCTGACTCATACATGGCAACGGTGTAACCGGCTGCTTGTCCTTCCCTAGAGCGTCGTCTGCAGTCCTGCTCCCTGAACACCAGCTTGGGGCAGCGCTGTTACTCCTGAGTAAATACGGGCAAGTGAAATGAGGCGCAGAGAGGGAAAACACTTTAAACTGGGAACAGAGCCTAGGCGGTGACTTCCTGCGCTCTCTCCTCTAACTGCTAGATCCCCCCTCCTAATGCTGGCGGTAGAACCCAAAGTCCTGATTTCTGGTCCTGCTCCTGCCACTAGACCCCACTCCCCATCCCCCCTGCTCCAACCACCACTGTACACTCAAAGAATCCTGCTGAGTGTTTGCTGCTTTCTCTGCTTCGGGGGAGGAAACGTGATCCCAGAAGCGTAGCGCTGGATGGGACCTCCACAAATCATCCAGTCCAGCCCCCCATGCTCCGGTAGGCCCAAGTAAACTGAGACTGGCCCTGACAGGGGTTTGGCCAAGTAAAGGCCCCCAAAGTCAGGATTCCTCCCTTGGAAGCCTATTCCAGAGTGTAACTAGCTCAGAGGCAGGACATTTTTCCTGGTATCTAACCTAAATCTCCCTTGCTGCGGATTAAGCTGTTACTTCTTGTAAACATGAACAACTTCTCCCCTCTAGAACAGCTTTGAAGACTGTCATCAAGTCCCCCTCAGTCTCTTTCCTTGAGAGTAAACCTGCCCCCCCCCTTTTTTTTAAAGCCTTTCCTCATATGGTAAGAGTAGGGAAAACTGGGAGCCAGGACTCCTGGGTTCTACCTATATTAGGTACTTACAGGGCCACATCCCTGAGGTATTTGAGCCCCTCACAATTTTTAATGTATTTATCCTAAGCCATGCCCCTGTGAGGCAGGGCAGTGCTAGTATCCCTGTTTTAGGGATGGGGAAACTGAGGCATAGCGTGGTTAAGTGAGTTGCCCACAGTCACACAGGCAGTCTGAGGCAGAGCAGGGAATTGAACATGGGCCTCTCCTGTGCTGAGTTAGTGCCTTAATCACTGGTTTCAGAGTAGCAGCCGTGTTAGTCTGTATCCGCAAAAAGAACAGGAGTCCTTGTGGCACCTTAGAGACTAACACATTTATTTCAGCATGAGCTTTCGTGAGCTTCAGCTCACTTCTTCGGATGCATAGACTGGAACACACAGACAGGAGATATTTATACATACAGAGAACATGCAAAGGCGGAAGTATGCATGTGTGTTCCAGTCTATGCATCCGAAGAAGTGAGCTGTAGCTCACGAAAGCTCATGCTGAAATAAATTTGTTAGTCTCTAAGGTGCCACAAGGACTCCTGTTCTTTTTGCCTTAATCACCGAGCCATTTCCTCTTCCCTCCTGAGTCACTGTGTAGCCTTGGCAAGTTACTTCCTCTCTCGCTGCCTCCGGGGGTGGGGGGTGGCTGGGAACTGAAATTGGTGACTGTTTGGAAAGCATTTCACAGCTCCGAGGACAGAGGTTTTCCTCCCCGTCCTCTGAGCTGCTTTAGACACTTCAGCCACCCCCATCCCTTTGGCATATTTCCGGAGCTGTTTCACACAGCTGGGACAGCTCTCCTGATCAAACAGCAAAATTGGTTTCCTCGCAACACCAGCAGCTGGGCTGCTGGCTTGGGAGCCCCCTCTTCACGCAGAGCAGGTGTTCGCACGGTTGAAAAACAAAATCCTCCCTCGCGGGTAGCAGCTGGGAGAGCCAGGGCCCAGCTGCAGAGCAAGGAATCGCGCGCTGAATGGCAGCTTTGCAGCCGGCAGGGATGCGCTTCCCACGGGGACCGCTAGGAGGCAGCAGCAGCATGAGTGACTCTCAGCTGCTGACAGCCCAGTTATAACCTCACTGCAGGGAGGTTTTGTTCACTTATAGGGGATTGTGTGGGGCAATCGCCAGCTGATTCACCCCAGAGACACTGCTCAGGGCTTGGCCCCACTTGGGCTGGATGTTTGCCAAGGCAGCAATTTCTCCAGACTAGGAGTCAGGGGTGTCATTCCCTATGGAGTAAGGGGGCAGTTGCCTGCCTTTTCATAGGCCCATGGGCGCCACTTCTGGTACCGCTTACGACATTCTCGGTTCTGCCAGTCTTGCTGCCCACCCGCCCGACAAGTGGCCACATGGGAAACAATCCTGGCATAATTTAAATCACCCTCGTACAGCAACACTCTGCTAAGGGGCTCGTCCCGCTCTCTCACCAGAGCCGCAGCCGCAAGGAAGTTGAAGCTAGACACATTCAGGTGTGCGCTTTCAACAGGGAGGGTCATTAACTGTTGGAATGACTTGCGGGGGATTCTCCAGCTGGGGTGTGCTTTAAATCAAGCTGGCATGTTTCCTTCAGAGAGCTACTCTGGTTCAAAGGGGAATTCATCCAGGGCTGGTGTTATACAGGAGATCAGATGAGAAAAGCACAGCGTGCTCTGAATCCACAGCCCAGGTGCTCCCTGACATCAGTGGAGTTGGGTCCCTAAGTACCCTTGAAGAACTGGGCCTATGAAACGATTATGGTAAGTTTGCACATGTAGCCAAGCCCTCGGAATTGCTAGTGAGAAGGACTTAGGAGGGATGGAAGTAAGTTGTACCACTTTAAATACCCCCCAATAGTTTAAGTGGTACAACCCTCCGTAGTCCAGCTGCCGTGTTATAAAGGTGTTTCTAGCAGCCTCGCTGTTCCCACATGGGAAGTAGAGGAAGCCTGTCATTGCAGCCCCACTAGAGGTTGGCCAGGAGTAGCAATATCTGTTTAAATAAAAGGTGATGCCAGTACAAAATCTCTGTGTAAAGCAGGTCTTTGGTCGGAGCACAGTCCCATTGAAAAAATCTCTGACTTTTGCCAAGTAAAAGTGCTTTCGAAAGCCCGACCCTAAGGGGCCACGGTAGATGGATATAAATAGTGAACGGAATAAAGGTGGTTGGGGTGTGTTGTTGCACCCTATCATGGTGTGATAATCCCCAGCTCTTCAGCGGTAGATCTCAAAGCACTTTCCAAAGGAGGTCAGTAGCACTAGCCCTATTTTACAGAATGGGGAAACTGAGGCACAGACCAGTGAGGGTGACTTGCCTAAGGTCACCCAGGAGGCCAGTGGCAAAGCTGGGGAGTAGAAGCCAGTTCTCTCAGGACACAGTCCAGGGCTCTTTCCACTAGGCCACACTGCCTCCCAGCTCTACATATCTAACCTCCAAACCCACTCCAAGGAAATACCTATTTGTACATAAGATGCCTTTGACCTACGGAACCCACTGCCACATGATATTGGGCCCAAGATTTTATCAGTATGCAAAAAAGGGTGCTAGTTATGCAGAGGATAAGAACAGCTGCAGTTACATTAGACAGGATAAAAAAAATTAGGGTTATAGATTCAAGGCATAAGTTGACCCTCTTATTGGCTGGGGTTAGGGAGAAATTGCCCCATGGGCTGGATATCCCCTCATTACCTACTGGGAGGTGTCTTGCACCTGCCTCCACAGCAGGTGGTGGTGACCTGGCATTTCCTATGGGCCTGAATTCAGCTGAATCAGTGGCGATAAACACACCCAGCACCCTAATATCAGGCCCCTGGGCAAAGCTCCCTGCCAAGTAAAACCAACAGGGGACAGAGTTCCATATACTTAAGGATGCCCCCAAACATTTTTGCACTGGGAGAAAAAAATACCCAACACCCTGGAATACAAATTAAACATCTTTATTTTTTTTTTTTAACATCGCCTCCAGAATTAAAACGTATTCAAACTCTTGCCGGAGCCCAATTCGATTTTAAAATAAGATTCCTCCGTACAGATCCCAAACATCCATAACTTAACCAATTGGTCACGTAAAGAAAGTCCCATCACCCCTTCAGTACAGCCACCTCGCGATGGGCGTTTCTTCTCCCGCTAGCTCTGTGCTGGGGTTAGCCATTCACACGCGGAGTGGGGATAAAACCAGCTGTCTCCTTGTCAGGAGGAAATCACTGGCTCTGGCCTCTCAGGAGCAGCTCTGGCCTCTAACAGGGCTTGTCTAGTCAAAAATGAACCTGTGTCACTAAATGGGTTTAAAAGCAATTGAGTCAATTAGACCCATGCAAGCCCCTGTGGACGCTTATTTTGGTTTAGCTTAAATCTGTCCCTAATGAACTCAGGCCCGATTACACACAAAGCTGCACCTGTTTCACTGAGGCTCTGTCTGCGCTGAAAACTGCACCGGGATAACGACGTGCATTTCAGATCTGTCATGAAACCAGCGCAGGCTCCTGGTCAGACTCCTCCCCGCTCGAGCGCATTCAACCTCACCCCTTTGTGCACCCACCCAGCAGAGCTCTCTTGGCAAACAGCCCAGTGCATCCTGGGTATGCATCCCAGCATCCTCCAGCGGCCGCGTGGCTTGTGGGGCAGCTGCTGTGCATTGTGGGATCCTCTCTAGTCCATCCCATAGCCCACCGCTCTCTTGTGTAATGTACAAGCCCAGAGGCCGCGCAGGGAAACATCCTTCTGCATCGTCCTGCTGCGTGCGCAAGGCCCCAGCACTTTGACTTTGCCTGGACAGTGAACGTTGCATTTTTTGCAGCTAGTCATGCAACACACCTGCCTCCCCTACCCCTGACCTTATCCCAGTCCCCGGCCTGGCGCGACATCACTGCTGCCAGGGGTTTGGCCGGGCCAAATTTGAGTGAGCGGCCCCTGTTGAAAGGGGTCGGCCCGTGGCCTCCAGCTCTGCAGCCTATGGGACTGACCAATATAACCCCAATTCCAACCCATGAGCATCCACACGCAAAGCTGCACTGGTTGTACTAACCCAAGGTCGGTTAAAGTTGCCCAACTTCTGTGTTTAGACAAGCCCCTCAACGGCCCCCCCAAAAACCCGGCTTAAGCCGGAGCCTCTCGCGCTGATTTCACTGGCTCAGATTAAAGTGTAACCGGTGGGACAAGGCCAGCGTGGACTGAGCTAAATGGTGACAGGTGATTTTCTACCTAAAAGCACCTGGCCCCAAGAGAGCTGCGTTCGAGTCCCGGTTTCCCCATTTGGCGTCCTTGGTTCAAAGTTGCAGGCCATGTTGCCTCAGTTTCCCCATTTGTCAAGCGCGGAGGTGACCCTCCTCCCTACAGGGGGACGTGGATCAGAGGCTTCCCACCTTATCAAAAACACACTAAGAACCGGCCGTAGGATTCGGCCCTGCTAACTACAAGACTCCTGTGCCCACGGCCTTCGCGGGAGACCTGAGTTTCTGGACCAAAAGAGAAGAGGTGGAAATATAAAAACAAGGCCACAGCTGCATTTAAAAACAATGTCCGGCCAGTGCGGGAGGCAGCACCAGCGCCTGGGTCCCCGGATCGTCCCCAAATACGATCTCAGCAGCAAACCGTCACTCAATGCCCCACCAGCGATGATGGCAAGAGGCACCCCATCCAGCTCTTGGCAAGGCACTGGGTCAGAGCGGTGTCTCTAATTCCTACTGGATAATGGGAAACACGAACGCAGAAGGGACCAACCCCGGGGGGATGGAGCCAGCTGGTCCAGGGGGACCAGAACCGGGGGCGGGGACCCTGGAGGGCCGAGAGATTTGTGGATACGGAGGTTGCAGCTGGACCAGGGAAACCAGCGAGGAAGCACACGGCACAGCACTTACCATGCTCCGTACAGCAACTGGCACCTCCCCAAGGGACTAGTCACAAATCAGTTTAATTAAAGTGTGCGTGGAGGGAGGGGGGCATGGTTAGCCCTTATCCTAGGACGTGGGTGGGCATTGCAGGGTGAACTGGCCCTTTAAGGGTATCTGGGTTCAGCTTTAAAGGGCCGGCTCACACCCGCAGGATCCAGCTCTGCCCAGTGGTACCCCCTGGTGCTGTGGGCACACGCCCAAAGGAGACGCACCCCCTCCGGGCTCCGCCTTTGGTGACAAAGCCGTTGCTCTGGGGACCAGAGCGGCACAGGAAGGGTTAAGTCAATTTGGCTTCATTGAAAGTGCAGGTTCCCTTCGGTGGGGGCTGGGGGGGGACAGGTGATGCCACCCCCCCAGAGTCCCATGCCCCCCCCGTTCTCGTCTGGGGGGGGCGGTTCTTTAGGAGGAGCTGGGTCCTTCCATGCCGTTCTCCTCCTGGTCAGCCTTGAGCCGGGACAGAACCGCGTGGATCCGGAAGAGCGTCCGGGACTCCATGGAATAGTTCTTGTAGTTGTTCCTAAATTGTGGGGGGGTGTGTGTTAATCACTGGGTGGAAACAGCCACAAATCCACCCTGCCTGCCAGTGAGCTTCCCGGTGCGCTGGCCAGTCCTGGGACAAGGTGAACCCGAACCATCCATCTGAGTGGGGGGTGGCCCAGCCCCCCCCCCGAGCCCTGCCCCCCCCAAATCAGCCACACAGCCAGCCGTCCGTCCCTCCATCCAACCGTTCATAGCCGCAGCCCCTCCCCCAGTGCCCTGGAGGGGGGAGTGACCCCCCTGTAGACCCAGGACCCTAGAGGGGGAGCGACCCTCATAGACACAGACCCCCCATGTTGCCCTGGAGGGGGGAGCAACCCCCCTGTAGACAGGGGCGGCTCCAGGCCCCAGCACGCCAAGCGCGTGCTTGGGGCGGCTGCCGCGGGGGGCGCTCTGCCGGTCGCCGGGAGGGCGGCAGGCGGCTCCGGTGGACCTCCCGCAGGTGTGCCTGCGGAGGGTCCGCTGGTCCCGCGGCTCCAGTGCACGCCTGCGGGAGGTCCACCGGAGCCACGGGACCGGCGAGCGGCAGAGCGCCCCCCGCGGCGTGCCGCCCTGCTTGGGGCAGCGAAATGTCTAGAGCCGCCCCTGCCTGTAGACCCAGGACCCCTCAGGCCTCTAGAGGGGGAGCCACCCCCCTAGACACAGAGCCCCCCACGTTGCCATGGAGGGGGAGTGACCCCCGCGCACACAGCTAGATGCTGCTGGCCAGGCCTGGCCAGGGTCGGGTGCAGAGATCCATGGAGGCCCCAGAGAACCACCCAGCCGGGGTCAGAGCGGAGCAGGATGGTCCCCCCTCCCCTCTTCCTGCGGGATTATGGGAAATTCGGACCCCAGAAGGGAGCAGCCGGGTGGGAGATGGGGGCAGAGGAACCCGCAGCGTTGCCTGGTCCCACCGCCCCCGGCACAGGCAGGGCAGGGCCCTGCCTGGGGGGGCAAAGGGGCAGAGGGTCCCAGCCCCTCTGGCCCCCCAAGTGCACCGTAGCACCCCAGTGCATTCTGGGATACACCCCTGGGGCTTCTGGGAACGTTCCCACCATGGGCCTGACACTGTTGCAACACCCTCCCCCAGCGTAGCCGGGCCCCACCTGGCTCGGCGCAGCAGCGGGACGGCCTCCTCGCTCCGGCCCTGCGCCAGGTGCAGCAGGCCGAGCTCCAGCAGCGCGTTGGGCACCAGGTAGTGATCGTAGCGGAGTCGCTTCTCACTGCCAGCGGGCGGGACAGACAGACGGTAATTCACGGGGGGGGGGGGGGTTCCCGGGCCAAGAACTGCCCCAGGCAGCACCCTGGGGGCAGCCCCCTGGGGACCCTGCACCCCAGACAGACCTGCAAGAGCACAGCACCCTCCAGACACCCCCAGGCCCCTAGGAGGGGAACGACCCCCCCCCCAGACCCAGGACCCCTGATTCCTAGAGGGGAGAATGACCCCCCCCACAGATCCAGGACCCCCCTGATTCCTAGAGGGGAGAACGACCCCCCCCCCACAGATCCAGGACCCCCCTGATTCCTAGAGGGGAGAATGACCCCCCCCACAGATCCAGGACCCCCCTGATTCCTAGAGGGGAGAACGACCCCCCCCCCACAGACCCAGGACCCCCTGTTCCCTGGGGGGAACTCCCCCATGGAGCAGGGCACCTCTTGTGACCCCCCAGAATGCAGTTCCTTGCCCGGGCAGCGCCCATGCTGGCGGGGGCGTTATCCCATTGTGAAAGCCCATCGGTGGGTAACCCCGAGAACAGCAAACGGGGGGGGGGGGGGCAGAGCCAGCAGGACCCTCCCTCCGTCACGTCTGCAGGAGCCAGAGTCCCCCCCGCCCCCGTTCTGAGCCCCCGGGGGCTGGGAGCCAGGCTGAGTCCCCCAGCAGGGGGCGCTCACCTGGCCTGCACGGCGCTGAAGCAGGCCTCCGCCTCGGCCGGGCTCTGCAGGTGCTTCAGGCAAAGCCCCTTGAGCAGCAGCAGGAGGCACCGGTCGTCCGTCTGGTACTCGCTGGCTGTGGGCGGAGTTGGGGCGTCAGGGGGGCTGTGGCAGGGAGAGGCCCCACCCCGGTATGTCACCCCCCCCCCCACAGCCCCACCCCCACACAGAGCCCCCAGCCCCATACGCAGCCCCCCAGCTGTGCCTCCACCCCCACCGGCTCTGGGCAGAGATGGGGGGCCCGTCTCTCCACTGGGGCTGAGACCCAGCAAACACGATGCAGCCACATGCGTGTTCTTCATTCCCACCCTGGGGCCGGATGGGAGCTGGCGCCCCCTAGAGGGGACAGGCCTCACATCCTGTTACCTGGCGACTCCTGCAGCTTCTTCTCGGCCCGCGTCAGCGTCTCCAGCGTCCCCTCCAGCAGCTCCCGCTGCTTGCCCAGCACGGTGAAGCCGTTCCACATGTACATCATCTCCTGGGGAGGGGCCGGGGGGGGTGTCAGGGCTGCTCACCCTGCAGAGAGGATCTGGACCCCCAGGACAGCCCCCCACATCCCCCGCTGGAGAGTAACTAACCTGTCCTAGATTCCCTCCCAGTGCCCCCATCCTCCCATCGCCCTGAGCAGGTTCTAGCCGCTTGCACTCAGAGCCAATGGGAAGTGGGGAAACTGAGGCACAGAGAGGGACACAACCCGTCCAAGGTCATGTGGCAAAGACGGGAAATGGGACCCAGCATTCCTGACTTCCAGCCCCCTGGCTCTAACCACCAGACCCCACTCCCCTCTCCGAGCCAGGGAGAGAACCCAGGAGTCCTGACTCCCAGCCCCCTGGCTCTAACCACCAGACCCCACTCCCCTCTCCGAGCCAGGGAGAGAACCCAGGAGTCCCGAATCCCAGCCCCTCCCATTCCCCAGTGATGGCACCGGTTGAGTCACGGCTTTTCCAAGCCGCATCCAGCACAACTGCCCCCCTGGAACCCTCTCCCCCACACTCCCTTCCCCCTCACCAGGGCTGGCACCGGCAAAGGGACCGGGCGGCTGCCCTTGTAACGCCGGGCTTTCCGGATGGCAAACTTCTCCGTGGGGGGAGACTTGCCCGCGATCTTCTGCTTAAAAGATGACACCTGCCTGAGGGGTAAGAGAGACAGCTGGGCTGCGATCTGCAGGATGGGGGGCTGCACTGGGGGTCCAGAATCTCCACGGGCATCGAAAGTGAAGATCCCAGTTCTAGCCGACCCATTTCCCAAAAAACAGCCCAGCGACATGTGCCTGAGTCTGCAGGCAGCCTGAAACGATGGCTCAGAGAGTGCCCGGTTCAGCTCCCAGCCTGTTAACGCTGGAACCTAATGCTTGCACATAGGCATCAGCAATACAAATGTGCGGCAGCTCAAACTATGACGAGAGCAAAAACCAGGTCCAGCTGGTATCGACACAGACGACCCGGGTAGATCCAGCCCTCACGCTGTGAATGATCTAATTTAATTTAACATGACCCCTGGCGTTTAGATCTGCCTGAAGCCAGCACCGTGTTTCCAGCTGAGACTGTAGAATTTAGCTCCATGGAACATGAACCCTCCCAGAGCGGGGATAGAACCCAGGAGTCCTGGCTCCCAGCCCCCCTGCTCTAACCACTAGCCCCCACTGCCCTCCCAGAGCTGGGAGAGAACCCAGGAGTCCTGGCTCCCAGCCCCCTGCTCTGACCACTAGCCCCCGCTCCCCTCCCCGAGTGGGGACAGAACCCAGGAGTCCTGGCTCCCAGCCCATGTCCGTCTTGGCTCTGTAGGTAGCCCCTGCCACTCCCCTACACGCTTTGCAGCTGGGCTAGGAGGGGAAAGGAAGTGGTAAGATTTGGGGGGCCCGAGCCAGCCAATCCCCAGGGCTGGATGCGGGACAGAGCCGAGCAGGCAGGTAGAAAGGGAATTACCAGTGCAGTGCGTTAGAGTGAGGAGCAGAAAGGGGGACACGCAGCTTCCCATTCGGGGTCAGTGTTAGTCAGCAAGTGACTGGGAGTTGGGACACACCCAGCCCTGCCGGTGCCCCTCACTCCCGACCCGCAGCCCCTGCTAGCCCAGCCCTGCCCCCCCCAGCTCTGCCGGTGCCCCTCACTCCCGACCCGCAGCCCCTGCTAGCCCAACCCTGGGCTCTCCTCAGTTCTGCTGGTGCCCCACAATCCTGACCCGCAGCCCCTGCTAGCCCAGCCCTGGGCTCCCACCAGCCCTGCCGGTGCCCCTCACTCCCGACCTGCAGCCCCTGCAAGCCCAGCCCTGCCGGTGCCCCTCACTCCTGCCCCACAGCCCCTGCTAGCCCAGCCCTGAGCTCCCCAGCTCTGCCGGTGCCCCTCACTCCCGCCCCGCAGCCCCTGCTAGCCCAGCCCTGGGCTCCCCCAGCCCTGCCGGTGCCCCTCACTCCCGACCTGCAGCCCCTGCTAGCCCAGCCCTGGGCTCCCACCAGCCCTGCCGGTGCCCCTCACTCCCGACACGCAGCCCCTGCTAGCCCAGCCCTGGGTTTCCCCCCCAGCTCTGCCAATACCCCTTGCTCCTGACCCACAGCCCCTGCTCCCCCCCAACCCTGCTGGTGCCCCTCACTCCCAACCCGCAGCCCACCCACACCCAAAGAGAAACTCATGCTCCTTGTGCTGCAAGGCCTGAACCCAGATCTCCAGGTGTCCCTCCTCCCCCGCCCCCATTTGGCACCAAATCCTCCCCCTGTACGAGCACCGCCCACAGCCCCTACCTGAACAGCTCCACCTCGCTCTCCCCGAAGGGCCGGGGCTCCTCGGGGGGCAGCATGCTGAGGAAGGCAGCTTTCATATACACGTACATGGCCTGCAGAGAGACACCGGCCTGACCCATCAGCCCCATCCGCACGCCTGGGGGCGGGGGGCTCAGACCCCCAACGGGACGGGGACGGGCCCAGAACTAGCAGCCACAGAGCAGACAGCCAGGCCATCCAGCCTTATTAGACGTCCAGCTCTGGAAACGTATGGGAGACCCTACAGAAAACGGGCGGGGACTCAGCAGGGGGCGCTCTCCCCCGCAGTCAGTGCTGGCCCCTATGCCCCAGCGTGGCACTAGGGGGCGCTCTCCCCCGCAGTCAGTGCTGGCCCCTATGCCCCAGCGTGGCACTAGGGGGCGCTCTCCCCCGCAGTCAGTGCTGGCCCCTATGCCCCAGCGTGGCACTAGGGGGCGCTCTCCCCCCCAGTCGGTGCTGGCCCCTATGCCCCAGCGTGGCACTAGGGGGCGCTCTCCCCCGCAGTCAGTGCTGGCCGCTATGCCCCAGCGTGGCACTAGGGGGCTGGACTGCAGGAAGCAGTGGCTCAGCAGGGGGCGCTCTCCCCCCCCAGTCGGTGCTGGCCCCTATGCCCCAGCGTGGCACTAGGGGGCGCTGTGCGGAGCACTGACAGACCCTCCCCAATAATCCCTGTAGCCCCTGGAGAGGGCACGGCCCCAACCCCTCACCTTGGACCAGCGGTTCTCCTTGCTCAGCAGGTCGGCGTAGAAATAGGCCATCTTCCACATGCCCTTGTAGGCGTAGCACCACATCAGCTCCCAGTAGCACATGTGGTGGAACTGCTTCCAGGCCTGCTGGGCCGAGCAGCCGGCCTCGAACCTGCCGATGGCCTGTGCCGAGGCCGAGAGCGTCAGGAATGGGCCTGGGGCCTTTCCCCTCTAGGGGGCGCCGGCTCCCATCACACCCCAGGGCAGGAGACCGGCTGGCTCAGGGGGTGGGGAATGGGGCTTTTCCCCACTAGGGGGCGCCAGCTCCCATCCGGTCCCGGGGCAGGGGGACCCGCTGGCTCAGGGGTGGGGAATGGGACATGGGGCTTTTCCCCTCCAGGGGGCGCCGCCTCCCATTCGGCCCCGGGGCAGGGGGACTGGCTGGCTCAGGGGTGGGGAATGGGACATGGGGCTTTTCCCCGCTAGGGGGCGCCGGCTCCCATCACACCCCAGGGCAGGGGGACCGGCTGGCTCAGGGGTGGGGAATGGGACATGGGGCTTTTCCCCGCTAGGGGGCGCCGGCTCCCATCACACCCCAGGGCAGGGGGACTGGCTGGCTCAGGGGTGGGGAATGGGACATGGGGCTTTTCCCCTCCAGGGGGCGCCGGCTCCCATTCGGCCCCGGGGCAGGGGGACCCGCTGGCTCAGGGGTGGGGAATGGGACATGGGGCTTTTCCCCGCTAGGGGGCGCCGGCTCCCATCACACCCCAGGGCAGGGGGACTGGCTGGCTCAGGGGTGGGGAATGGGACATGGGGCTTTTCCCCTCTAGGGGCGCCGGCTCCCATCACACCCCAGGGCAGGGGGACCGGCTGGCTCAGGGGGTGGGGAATGGGGCTTTCCCCCCCCCAGGGGGCGCCGGCTCCCATTCAGCCCCGGGGCAGGGACCGGCTGGCTCAGGAGCCCCTCCCGTCCCAGAGCCTGGCTCTGTGAGGGGGTCCCCAGGCGAGGGGTCTCTTACCTGGCTGATGTTCCCTTTGATCTCCTCTATCCTGCCGGCGAAGAAGAGGAAGATGGCGCTCTGCAGAGGGGAGAGGGGGGAGCCGATGGGTGGGGCACAGGGTCCCCGGGGAGGGGCAACGCGTGGGGGATGCCAGGATCACTCAGGAAGCGAGTTGGGGGGGGGCTCAGCCCAGTGATGGGGGGTCCCACACGCCTCCATACAGCAATCGCAACACGGGGGGCTGCGAGTCGGGAGTGAGGGGCACCGGTTGGGGTGGGGGGGGCAGTTCTTTCCACTCCCTAGTTTTAGCCGGGGCAGCAGAACCCGTCAGGAGCGTGGGCACCTGGGGCAGCCCCAGTTCTCCCCAGTGAGGACAGACCCCCCCCCCCAGCCCTCCCACCCCGCAGGGGGAGGGTCCCGCCGCCCGGCCCCCGTACCTTGGGGTAGCGAAGCAGGTAGGGTCTCAGCAGGCTCTCGGCTTCCGTGAAATCGTCCTCCCCGATCCCTGCGAGGGGGCAAGGAGGGGTCAGCCTGGGGCGAAGCCCCCGCCCCCGGGGGCCCGGATCCGAGCTGGCGCCCCCCCCCCGGGGGAAAGGCCCCGCCCCCCGCCCGCCCCAGGGGCCGCAGGCCTACCCAGGATGAAGGTGAGGAAGGTGTAGTAGCAGAGCAGCAGCATGGTGCAGAGCAGGGCCCGCAGGTTCAGGGTGGTCGCTCCCTCGTGCAGCTGCTGCAGCCCGTAATCCTGGGCAGAGAGACACAGCGGGGGGATCAGGCACCGTCGCCCTTACGCAGACCTGATGCGGCCACCTCTGGGGCAGCGCAGCCTGCCACTGCCACAGCCACACACAACGGCAGGGCCAGGCACCCTCTGGGGGCAGCTGCAGCCTGCCAGGCCAGCAAGAGCTGGGGGAGGGGCAGATGCTCACTCGCCCCCCCCCAAACACGGCCCCGAGAGCTGAGGGTGTGGGGCTTAGCCCACGGCTCCATGTCTCCCTCCGGCTGAGGGGCACTGCACATCCTGGCTGTGGGGCTCTGGCTGCAATGGGGGTGGGGACGGAGGGAAGCCCCATACCCCAATTCCTGCCCCCCAGACACACCGCAGCCAGCCCCCCAGGCCCACTCCCCTGGCGGGACCCCCCACAGACCCCCCCCTTCTCAGCAGTGACCTGCAGACTGAGCGGGGCAGCCCCTCCCCTCCCTCAAGGGGTGACGGGAGCCCCAGGTGGGGGGTTACCTTGTCCCCCGAAAACCCAGCAAATTCCAGCAGCTTCAGGATCCGCGGAGGGAAGAGAGAGAGCGTCTGGGGAGGGAAGAGAGGAATGAAAGGCCCCGTGTCCCGTTCCTGTCTGCCCCCCGCCCTGGGGCCGGAGTGGAGCCGGCGCCCCCTAGAGGGGAAAGGCCCCGTGTCCCGTTCCCATCTGCCCCCCGCCCTGGGGCCGGAGTGGAGCCGGCGCCCCCTAGAGGGGAAAGGCCCCGTGTCCCGTTCCCATCTGCCCCCCGCCCTGGGGCCGGAGTGGAGCCGGCGCCCCCTAGAGGGGAAAGGCCCCGTGTCCCGTTCCCGTCTGCCCCCCGCCCTGGGGCCGGAGTGGAGCCGGCGCCCCCTAGAGGGGACAGGCCCCGTGTCCCGTTCCCGTCTGCCCCCCGCCCTGGGGCCGGAGTGGAGCCGGCGCCCCCTAGAGGGGACAGGCCCCGTGTGCGGTTCCCGTCTGCCCCCCGCCCTGGGGCCGGAGTGGAGCCGGCGCCCCCTAGAGGGGAAAGGCCCCGTGTGCGGTTCCCATCTGCCCCCCGCCCTGGGGCCGGAGTGGAGCCGACGCCCCCTAGAGGGGAAAGGCCCCGTGTCCCGTTCCCGTCTGCCCCCCGCCCTGGGGCCGGAGTGGAGCCGGCGCCCCCTAGAGGGGACAGGCCCCGTGTGTGGTTCCCATCTGCCCCCCGCCCTGGGGCCGGAGTGGAGCCGGCGCCCCCTAGAGGGGAAAGGCCCCGTGTCCCGTTCCCGTCAGCCCCCCGCCCTGGGGCCGGAGCGGGGCCGGCGCCCCCTAGAGGGGAAAGGCCCCGTGTGCGGTTCCCGTCAGCCCCCCGCCCTGGGGCCGGAGTGGAGCCGGCGCCCCCTAGAGGGGACAGGCCCCGTGTGCGGTTCCCGTCTGCCCCCCGCCCTGGGGCCGGAGCGGGGCCGGCGCCCCCTAGAGGGGAAAGGCCCCGTGTGCGGTTCCCGTCAGCCCCCCGCCCTGGGGCCGGAGCGGGGCCGGCGCCCCCTAGAGGGGAAAGGCCCCGTGTGCGGTTCCCGTCAGCCCCCCGCCCTGGGGCCGGAGCGGAGCCGGCGCCCCCTAGAGGGGACAGGCCCCGTGTGCGGTTCCCGTCTGCCCCCCGCCCTGGGGCCGGAGCGGAGCCGGCGCCCCCTAGAGGGGACAGGCCCCGTGTGCGGTTCCCGTCTGCTCCCCGCCCTGGGGCCGGAGCGGAGCCGGCGCCCCCTAGAGGGGACAGGCCCCGTGTCCCGTTCCCGTCTGCCCCCCGCCCTGGGGCCGGAGCGGAGCCGGCGCCCCCTAGAGGGGAAAGGCCCCGTGTCCCGTTCCCGTCTGCCCCCCGCCCTGGGGCCGGAGTGGAGCCGGCGCCCCCTAGAGGGGACAGGCCCCGTGTCCCGTTCCCGTCTGCCCCCCGCCCTGGGGCTGGTTCGGAGCCGGCGCCCCCTAGAGGGGACAGGCCCCGTGTCCCGTTCCCGTCTGCCCCCCGCCCTGGGGTCAGAGCGGAGCCGACGCCCCCTAGAGGGGACAGGCCCCGTGTGCGGTTCCCGTCTGCTCCCCGCCCTGGGGCCGGAGTGGAGCCGGCGCCCCCTAGAGGGGACAGGCCCCGTGTGCGGTTCCCGTCTGCCCCCCGCCCTGGGGCTGGAGTGGAGCCGGCGCCCCCTAGAGGGGACAGGCCCCGTGTGCGGTTCCCGTCTGCCCCCCGCCCTGGGGCCGGAGCGGAGCCGGCGCCCCCTAGAGGGGACAGGCCCCGTGTCCCGTTCCCGTCTGCCCCCCGCCCTGGGGCCGGAGTGGAGCCGGCGCCCCCTAGAGGGGACAGGCCCCGTGTCCCGTTCCCGTCAGCCCCCCGCCCTGGGGCCGGAGCGGAGCCGGCGCCCCCTAGAGGGGAAAGGCCCCGTGTCCCGTTCCCATCTGCCCCCCGCCCTGGGGCTGGAGCGGAGCCGGCGCCCCCTAGAGGGGACAGGCTCCGTGTCCCGTTCCCGTCTGCCCCCCGCCCTAGGGCCGGAGTGGAGCCGGCGCCCCCTAGAGGGGACAGGCCCCGTGTCCGGTTCCCGTTAGCCCCCCGCCCTGGGGCCGGAATGGAGCCGGCGCCCCCTAGAGGGGACAGGCCCCGTGTGCGGTTCCCCACCCCCCTTCAGCAGTAACTCACCAGATTAAAGGCGCCGATGCCCAGCGCCACCCCCCCCTCTAAGTGCACGTGGGCAGCACCTGCTGCGCAGTGACCGGACTGGATCAAACTGCTCAGCTCCCTGGAAAAGAAACAGGAGAGTCAGAGAGAGCGAATCCCCAGCCCCCTGCTCTGACCACTAGCCCCCACTCCCCTCCCCGAGCCGGGGAGAGAACCCAGGAGTCCTGGCTCCCAGCCCCCTGCTCTGACCACCAGCCCCCACTGCCCTCCCCGAGCTGGGGAGAGAACCCAGGAGTCCTGGCTCCCAGCCCCCTGCTCTGACCACCAGCCCCTACTGCCCTCCCCGAGCCGGGGAGAGAACCCAGGAGTCCTGGTGCCCAGCCCCCTGCTCTAACCACTAGCCCCCACTCCCCTCCCTGAGTAGAGAACCCAGGAGTCCTGGTGCCCAGCCCCCTGCTCTGACCACTAGCCCCCACTGCCCTCCCCGAGCCGGGAGAGAACCCAGGAGTCCTGGCTCCCAGCCCCCCCTGCTCTGACCACTAGCCCCCACTGCCCTCCCCGAGCCGGGAGAGAACCCAGGAGTCCTGGCTCCCAGCCCCCTGCTCTGACCACTAGCCCCCACTCCCCTCCCCGAGCCGGGGAGAGAACCCAGGAGTCCTGGCTCCCAGCCCCCTGCTCTAACCACTAGCCCCCACTGCCCTCCCCGAGCCGGGAGAGAACCCAGGAGTCCTGGCTCCCAGCCCCCTGCTCTGACCACTAGCCCCCACTGCCCTCCCCGAGCCGGGAGAGAACCCAGGAGTCCTGGTGCCCAGCCCCCTGCTCTGACCACTAGCCCCCACTGCCCTCCCCGAGCCGGGAGAGAACCCAGGAGTCCTGGCTCCCAGCCCCCCCTGCTCTGACCACTAGCCCCCACTGCCCTCCCCGAGCCGGGAGAGAACCCAGGAGTCCTGGCTCCCAGCCCCCTGCTCTGACCACTAGCCCCCACTCCCCTCCCCGAGCCGGGGAGAGAACCCAGGAGTCCTGGCTCCCAGCCCCCTGCTCTAACCACTAGCCCCCACTGCCCTCCCCGAGCCGGGAGAGAACCCAGGAGTCCTGGCTCCCAGCCCCCTGCTCTCACCAGTGCACCACACTGAGGGCCTCAGGAAAACCCTCCCGTTTCCCACCTTCACAACACAAGAGCCCGTCTCAGGCTGAGGCCCCGTCCGGGACCCCCCCCCCTCCCCAGCTGGCCCCGAGGCAGCAGCCTGAGCAGGGCCCCCTCCCCCGGCCCCTCCCCCGTGACGTCACTCACCTGTAGATCAGGTAGCTGCTCCGCACCTTGATCCCCCCCTTGAGGAAATTCACCATGTTCTCGTCCTGCAGGGAGAAGGGGGAAGTGACCAGACCCCCAGGGAAGGGACCCCTGGCCTGGCGCTGGCTGCAGCCGCCTCTGGGGTGGGGCCGGGGGCTGTTTATACAGAGACCCCTCGCCCGGTGCTGAGCTGCAGCCACCTCTGGGGTGGGGCCGGGGGCTGTTTATACAGAGACCCCTCGCCCGGTGCTGAGCTGCAGCCACCTCTGGGGTGGGGCCCGGGGGCTGTTTATACAGAGACCCCTCGCCCGGCGCTGAGATGCAGCCACCTCTGGGGTGGGGCCGGGGGCTGTTTATACAGAGACCCCTGGCCCGGCGCTGAGCTGCAGCCACCTCTGGGGTGGGGCCCGGGGCTGTTTATACAGAGACCCCTGGCCCGGCGCTGAGCTGCAGCCACCTCTGGGGTGGGGCTGGGGGCTGTTTATACAGAGACCCCTGGCCCGGCGCTGAGCTGCAGCCACCTCTGGGCTGGGGCCGGGGGCTGTTTATACAGAGACCCCTGGCCCGGTGCTGAGCTGCAGCCACCTCTGGGGTGGGGCTGGGGGCTGTTTATACAGAGACCCCTCGCCCGGCGCTGAGATGCAGCCACCTCTGGGCTGGGGCCGGGGGCTGTTTATACAGAGACCCCTCGCCCGGTGCTGAGATGCAGCCACCTCTGGGGTGGGGCCCGGGGCTGTTTATACAGAGACCCCTGGCCCGGCGCTGAGCTGCAGCCACCTCTGGGGTGGGGCTGGGGGCTGTTTATACAGAGACCCCTGGCCCGGTGCTGAGCTGCAGCCACCTCTGGGGTGGGGCCGGGGGCTGTTTATACAGAGACCCCTGGCCCGGCGCTGGCTGCAGCCGCCTCTGGGGTGGGGCCGGGGGCTGTTTATACAGGGACCCCTGGCCCGGCGCTGGCTGCAGCCGCCTCTGGGGTGGGGCCGGGGGCTGTTTATACAGAGACCCCTGGCCCGGCGCTGAGCTGCAGCCACCTCTGGGGTGGGGCCAGGGGCTGTTTATACAGAGACCCCTCGCCCGGCGCTGAGCTGCAGCCACCTCTGGGCTGGGGCCGGGGGCTGTTTATCCAGGGACCCCTCGCCCGGCGCTGAGCTGCAGCCACCTCTGGGGTGGGGCCCGGGGCTGTTTATCCAGGGACCCCTCGCCCGGTGCTGAGCTGCAGCCGCCTCTGGGGTGGGGCCCGGGGAGCCACGTAGCAACTGGGTCTAACACTGAGACAGGAAACGAAGGCGAATCCTTGGAAGTGCCCTGGGGCCAGCACTGACCGTGAAGGAGGAGCCCCCACCCCCTCCCTGCAGCCCCTGGGATGTAGCTGGGACCCAGGTGTCCTGGCCCCGTGGCGGGGGATCCGGTACCTGCAGGAAGGTCAGGGCCGCCCGCTGCAGCAGACACTCCGCGTAGCAGACCTCGGCGTGCAGCTCCACTGTGAGGGAGAGCGACAGGGACTGGGGGCGGGGCCTGCTCCTCCCCAAGCCCCGCCCCCTCATCCCCCTCCCCGGAGTCGAACCACCTCTCCCGCAACTGGGGATCGAACCCAGGAGTCCTGGCTCCCAGCCCCCTGCTCTGACCACTAGCCCCCACTCCCCTCCCCAGAGCCAGGGATGGAACCCAGGAGTCCTGGCTCCCAGCCCCCTGCTCTGACCACTAGACCCACTCCCCTCCCCAGAGCCAGGGATGGAACCCAGGAGTCCTGGCTCCCAGCCCCCTGCTCTGACCACTAGACCCCACTCCTCTCCCCAGAGCCAGGGATAGAACCCAGGAGTCCTGGCTCCCAGCCCCCCTGCTCTGACCACTAGACCCCACTCCCCTCCGCAGAGCCAGGGATAGAACCCAGGAGTCCTGGCTCCCGGCCCCCCTGCTCTGACCACTAGCCCCCACTCCCCTCCCCAGAGCCAGGTATGGAACCCAGGAGTCCTGGCTCCCAGCCCCCTGCTCTGACCACTAGACCCACTCCCCTCCCCAGAGCCAGGGATGGAACCCAGGAGTCCTGGCTCCCAGCCCCCTGCTCTGACCACTAGACCCACTCCCCTCCCCAGAGCCAGGGATGGAACCCAGGAGTCCTGGCTCCCAGCCCCCTGCTCTGACCACTAGACCCCACTCCTCTCCCCAGAGCCAGGGATAGAACCCAGGAGTCCTGGCTCCCAGCCCCCCTGCTCTGACCACTAGACCCCACTCCCCTCCGCAGAGCCAGGGATAGAACCCAGGAGTCCTGGCTCCCGGCCCCCCCTGCTCTGACCACTAGACCCCACTCCCCTCCGCAGAGCCAGGGATAGAACCCAGGAGTCCTGGCTCCCAGCCCCCCTGCTCTGACCACTAGACCCCACTCCCCTCCCCAGAGCCAGGGATAGAACCCAGGAGTCCTGGCTCCCAGCCCCCCTGCTCTGACCACTAGACCCCACTCCCCTCCCCAGAGCCAGGGATAGAACCCAGGAGTCCTGGCTCCCGGCCCCCCTGCTCTGACCACTAGACCCCACTCCCCTCCCCAGAGCCAGGGATAGAACCCAGGAGTCCTGGCTCCCGGCCCGCTGCTCTTACCCTCGGTGAATGAATCCGCCTTGCTGACCAGGCCGGAGAGGGAGCCGGTCACACCAGATTTCCTCCGAAACCTGGGGGTGGGAGGAAGGTGGCTGGGGTGGGGCAGCTACATCCCCCCCCCCCATCTCTCCCTACAGGCCTCCCCATCCCCGCCTGACCCACAAGGTCAGTATCCATCGGGGGGGGGGAATTTTCTGCAGCGAGGAGGCTGTAACTGGAGGGGCTCCCCCATCTTTGCCCCACGGCCTCCCAGGCTCCAGCTCCCCGTGGGGTTAGGCTCTGGCTCCCCCGAGCCCTGGGAAACTCCCCCTCTGCTGGGCAGTGGGTCTATGACACATGATGGGCGGGTCCGTTCCAGCCAGCAGTGGGACTGGTGCAGAATGGTGCCCTCCCCCCCCCTCCTGGGGGTCCCATTGCCAGGCCAGCCTCCTTCCCACGCCCCATCCGACCACCAGCCCCTGTGCGGCTGACCAGCTCCTGGGCCCATCTCCTCCCCCGCCCGGCCCATCTCCTCCCCCCTCCCCCGCGCCTTCCCCAGTCCCTGCTACCCCCACCCCGATGCCGGAGTCCCATCCCCCACACCCACCTCCCGTGTGCCCCCCACACCCACCTCTGGCAAATCTCCTGCGCCTCCTTCATGGTCTGCCCGGCCTGCACGATGTCCTCGTGCTCGAAGGTCATCATGGCCTGCATCTCCAGGATGGTGGCGTAGACCAGGGCGTGGTACATGCTCTCCTTGGTCCTGCCGGGAGCAGGGGGCCGGTGACAGGAGAGAGACCCCCCAGCCCCACCCCCAAGGAGCCCCACCGTGCCGTAGCTCACGCTCCATGGCCCAGGGTTGGGGGCAGGCCCCTGATGCCCATCGGGACGCAGCACTGGGGGTGGGGAGGATTGAAGGAACCCCCCCAGGCCAGGGCGAGCTCCCCTGACATGCACCCTGCAGATGCCGGGAGCCCTCTCCCCACCGCGGAGGATCAGGGCCAGGGATCAGGGCCAGGGACCACGGGCAGCTCCTCCACCCACCTGGGCTGCAGCTTCTCCAGGCTCTCGTCGAAGTGGTTGCAGAGGAAGGAGTTCATGGCCTCCATGCACTCGTCTAGGGCGGCCGCCAGGCCAGGCGGGGGGCTGTGGGCGGGGAGCAGAGAGGGGCTGGTCAGAGAGTCCGAGATTCCAGCCGAAGGGCCCCAGTCTGACCCCCCGAGTTACTGCCGGCCGGAAATGGCCCTGATCTAGGAAAACCTCCCGTCCCGGTGTGAAAATCCCACCCCGGCCCCGGGGCGATGGGTCCAGGGCTTAATCCGCCTTCGCTCCTGCCCTGCTTCAGCTTCCATCCCCCGCGCCCTGCTGTGCGAGACGGCGGAGCTGCTGCTCCGTGCCGGCTCCCCGCGGCCGGGGGCAAGTCGCCCCTCGCCTTCCCTGGGGCACACGAAATAGATGGAGCTCCGGGACTCTGGCTCTACGGCGGGTTCTCTGCGCGGCTCCTCTCTGACCCCGCCCCGACTGACCAACGTCCTTCCTGAACCGTGGACACGAGTCACAAGAGCGGCCAGACCGGGTCAGAGCAATGGTCCATCCAGCCCAGCGGCCTGTCTGCCGACAGCGGCCGTGCCAGGCGCTTCGGGGGAGTGAACAGAACAGGGAATCATCAAGTGACCCAGCCCCTGTCGGCCAATCCCAGCTTCTGGCAAACAGCGGCTGGGACACCATCCCTGCGCAGCCTGGCTAAGATCCTCCGTGAACTTATCTAGTTCTTTTTTGAACCCTGTCTATGGTCCTGTGGCGAGGAGTTCCACAGGTTGTCTGTGCGTTGTGAGAAGAAATACTTCCTTGTGTTTCTTTTAAACCTGCTGCCTGTTAATTCCATTGGGTGACCCCTAGCTCTTGTGTTAGGAGAAGGAGTAAATAACACGTCTTTATTCATGTTCTCCACATCAGTCATGATTTTATAGCCCTCGATCATGTCCCCCCTTAGTCGTCCCTTTTCCAAGCTGACCAGTCCCAGTCTTATTCATCTCTCCTCGTACGGAAGCCGTTCCACCCCCCAAATCACTTTTGTTGCCCTTTTCTGAACCTTTTCCAGTTCTAATACCCCCCTTCGGGGCTGGGGCGACCAGAACTGCAGGCAGCATTGGGGGTGTGGCCGTAGCAGGGATTTATACAGTGGCCTTGTGATTCCAGGGCCAGACACGGGTAAAACCACCTCTCTGCTCCTGCTCCCGGTTCCCGTTCCAGTGTCCCTGGTTCGCATCGGCCCTTTTGGCCCGGCATCGCACTGGGAGCTCGTGTTCAGCCGATTCTCCGCCACGCCCCCAGGACGAGCCCCCAGCCGCTCCGTAGGGCCCGTTCTTCATTCCGGGATGTTTACACTGGCCGAATTCAAATGCAGCTTGTTTGCCGAGCGAGCCCGGTCGCTCCGTATCAGTGACCTGCCCTCTTCATGACGGATCCCTCTCCCCTGCTTTGTGTCGCCCGCCCGCAAGCGCTGATGTTTTCTCCCAGGCCGCTGATAAAAATGTCAGAGATCGTAGGGCCAAGACCCGGTCCCTGCGGGACCCCCCTAGAAACACGCCCGCCCACGGCGATCCTCCATTTGCAGTTACACGTCGATCCCTCTCAGTTACCCGCGTTATAATCCACTTCCCCTGGACCGCACTGAATTGGGACCGTTCTCGTTTTTGCAATCGGAGCGTCACGCGGTACCAAGTCACAGAAATCCACATACACGATACCAGCCCGTCGCCTCTATCAACCAAATCCGTCATCTCCTTCCAACATACCCCATTACTGTGATAGGAGCCATTTTCCATAAACCCCTATTGTCGGCATTCGTCACATTACCCACCTTTAACCCTTTATTCATCGAATCCTGTCTCGCCGGTGTCTGGCCTGGGCCTCAGGCGGGTGACAGGACTCCAAGAACCCAGGTCACCTGTTTACCCTTTTTAGAGCCTGGCACAACACGAGCTTCCTTCCAAGCCTCGGGAATGTCCCCACTGTTGTTAGGGGGCTTATTCCTCCACCCTCCCACCTCCCTGGCCCTTCTCGCGTCACCAGAGCAGCAATCCCCGAAGTCCGACGGTGCAAACAACTCGATGTCTATTGGGGTGAACTTCCAGCAGCTTCAACCCAAGTTCCTTTTTCCTTATTTTCCAATCCCAATTTACTTCCTGTTTGCCCCTAATGTATATAGTAATATTCTTGGCTACACCTTAACCAATCGTTCTACTAAAATTTACCTAACCAATCCTAACGACATGATTAGCTAACCAATGCCATCCCACCACCTTAATTAGTTTACACCCAGCAAAATTAATTATACAGCGACAGAAACAATCACAGAACCAGACAGAGACCCTGCAAATAAACATATAAAACAATACAGAAGTGAGGATTTCACAACTGCATCTACACAGACACAAGGGTTTCCCAGCTGTGTCTATTGATAAGTGAGTTCTTACCAGACAGAAAACTATCAAACTAAATTTCCTTTTACATGTTTTAGGCTCTTCCCTTCCTCTGGAGATGATCGATCGAATCACCTCCCTAACAGCCCCAGGTCGCCTTATTTCAGTGTGACTAGTTTGGAATGTGAGGATGTGACCGTACACTTCCCAGGTTATGGCTGCCTCTGCTGCTTAGCCGAAGAACCAGGCCTCAGAAAGCAGCAAAGAATCCTGTGGCAGACAGGATTCTGATACAGGCCTCAGACTGTCACAGTAAGAAAAGGCCACTACACAGACAGACAGTGATTTTTGATCCTTTCTTTTCTACCTCTGTAACTAGCTAAGTGATAAGAATACACCTACATCCTTAAAGTCTAGGCCTTTGCAGACAGGCCTGAATATCTATATCCTAACAATGGTTACAAGGCTTAACTCCTTGGCCAACTCTTTTCAAACTCTAGGATGCAAGTGGCCTGCCCCGGTGATTTGAAACTGTCTAACTTTCGCAGCTATTGTTTAACATCCGGCTGAGTTATTGTTGGACTAGATAATATTTAATCATCATCAAGGACGTGTTCTGGCTTTTTTCCCAAACACAGAACAGACATTGATTTATTAGCAAGGGCCGCAGGGTCTGTTGCAGGAACAGATTGTACGTAGCGTAGACGCAGTTAAGGGGCTGGTGAGTTGCAAAGATGGGGGAGCCCAGGGCTGAGCCAGCAGAGGCTGCGGGTTGGAGTGAGGGGCACCGGCAGAGCTGGGGGAGGGGAGCCCAGGGCTGGGCTAGCAGGGGCTGCGGGTCAGGAGTGAGGGGCACCGGCAGAGCTGGGGGAGGGGAGCCCAGGGCCGGGCTAGCAGGGTCTGCGGGTCAGGAGTGAGGGGCACCGGCAGAGCTGGGGGAGGGGAGCCCAGGGCCGGGCTAGCAGGGGCTGCGGGTCGGGAGTGAGGGGCACCGGCAGAGCTGGGGGGGGGGGAGCCCAGGGCCGGGCTAGCAGGGGGCTGCGGGTCGGGAGTGAGGGGCACCGGCAGAGCTGGGGGGGGGAGCCCAGGGCTGAGCTAGCAGGGGCTGCGGGTCGGGAGTGAGGGGCACCGGCAGAGCTGGGGGAGGGGAGCCCAGGGCTGAGCCAGCAGAGGCTGCGGGTCGGAGTGAGGGGCACCGGCAGAGCTGGGGGTGGGGAGCCCAGGGCCGGGCTAGCAGGGGCTGCGGGTCGGGAGTGAGGGGCACGGGCAGAGCTGGGGGAGGGGAGCCCAGGGCCGGGCTAGCAGGGGCTGCGGGTCGGGAGTGAGGGGCACCGGCAGAGCTGGGGGAGGGGAGCCCAGGGCTGAGCCAGCAGGGGCTGCGGGTCGGGAGTGAGGGGCACCGGCAGAGCAGGGGGGGGGGGGCCCCGCAGGGCTGAGCCAGCGGGTGCGGGGGGGGGGGGGGGAGGGGCACCGGCAGAGCGGGGGGAGGGGAGCCCAGGGCCGGGCTAGCAGGGGCTGCGGGTCGGGAGTGAGGGGCACCGGCAGAGCTGGGGGAGGGGAGCCCAGGGCCGGGCTAGCAGGGGCTGCGGGTCGGGAGTGAGGGGCACCGGCAGAGCTGGGGGAGGGGAGCCCAGGGCCGGGCTAGCAGGGGCTGCGGGTCGGGAGTGAGGGGCACCGGCAGAGCTGGGGGAGGGGAGCCCAGGGCTGGGCTAGCAGGGGCTGCGGGTCGGGAGTGAGGGGCACCGGCAGAGCTGGGGGGGGAGCCCAGGGCCGGGCTAGCAGGGGCTGCGGGTCGGGAGTGAGGGGCACCGGCAGAGCTGGGGGGGGGAGCCCAGGGCCGGGCTAGCAGGGGCTGCGGGTCGGGAGTGAGGGGCACCGGCAGAGCTGGGGGTTTCTCAGCACTTTTCTCTCCCTAGGCCCAGCACCGACCATGCCCCCCCATTACCATGGACTGACTCCCCCCTCCCCCAGCTGCCAGCCCCCACGGCCCTCCCAGGCCGAGGCCGAGGCCTCGGGGCCCCGCTGCCCCCTCGGCGCTGTGTTTGCCCAGGCCGCAGCCGGCGGCGCTCAGCTGAACCGGTGCCCGGGAGTGCTGAGCAAACACGGGCTTGGCAGGGCCCCACCTTCTCCAAACAGGGCAGGGCCCCCGCCCCCACGCGGGGCAGCGGGCGGCTCTGGCCCGCGGGTGCCAGGCTGGCTGGGGACTGGGCTCAGCTGGGGCACGGCCTCGCGGGCAGGGACCCTCCGGGATCCCCCACCGTCTGGAGCACAACCCGGGTGCCCAGGCCTGGGGCCGCGCTCTGCCCCACCCCCTCTGGGCCCCCCAGAACGCACGGCTGCACCCCGGGAAACCTGCGTGTTCCCGCAGTGCCCTGGGGGAGGAGGGGCCGGGGCACCTGCAGCCGGGGGCGACGGTCCGGGGGGGGGCCCAGCCCCCCTCTAACCCTTCCCCCCAACACCCCCCCACATCAGCCTGCTCCCCTCCCCCAACACCCCCCCACATCAGCCTGCTCCCCTCCCCCAACACCCTCACACCCCCCATCTTCTGTGCTCCTCCCTCCCGTAGCTCTGACTCCAGCCCCCTCTGGACTACGGGAGCGCCCCCCCCCCGGCCCAGCACCTGTCACCCAGCAGGGACCCCCCAGATCCTGGCTGGCCGGGGGGCGGGGGGAGGAGGATCCCCCTCGGACTGACCCAGATGCACCCACGTGACCTGGACCCCCCCGGGGAGCAGGCACGGGGGGGGCGCATTGCAGACGCGTTTCTCCAGCGGGAGCCCACAGCAGAAGGACCCGGGGGGGGGCGCTCTGGGGGGGGCGCCCTGCAGCGAGGGAGGGGAACGGGGGGGGCGCAGCCCCCCCCCCCGGGGTCTCTCACCTGCCCGCAGCGGCCGCCAGGGCCATGGCGGTCCGGTCCGGTCCGCTCCGGGAGCAGGAAGCGGCTCTGGAGGAATGTGCGGCCGGGCCCCGGCGGGGGCGGGGAAGGGAGGCGGCTCCGCCCTGCAGGTGCCGGGACTCACCTGGCCGGGTGCCCCGGGCGGGGATCCAGCCCCGGGTACCAGGGACTCACCTGGCTGGGTGCCCCCCGGGCAGGGATCTGGGCCCAGGTACCAGGGACTCACCTGGCCGGGCCCCCTGGCAGGGGATCCGGCCCCGGGTACCAGGGACTCACCTGGCCGGGCCCCATGGCAGGGGATCCGGGCCCAGGTACCAGGGACTCACCTGGCCGGGTGCCCCGGGCGGGGATCTGGGCCCAGGTACCAGGGACTCACCTGGCCGGGCCCCCAGGCAGGGGATCCGGGCCCAGGTACCAGGGACTCACCTGGCCGGGCCCCCAGGCAGGGGATCCGGGCCCAGGTACCAGGGACTCACCTGGCTGGGCCCCCCCAGGCAGGGGATCCGGGCCCAGGTACCAGGGACTCACCTGGCTGGGTGCCCCCCGGCAGGGATCTGGGCCCCGGGTGCCCGGCCCCCACATGCCAGGGACTCACCCGTCATCCCCCAGCCTGGGTTCTGGGTGGGGGCAGAGCCCATCGGCCTTTACACCAACCTGCCCCTTGCTGGGGGCACAGACGCTTCCAGCCTGGCGCTTTGGCATGAGTTTGTGCGAGTGGGGCCGGTTACAGCGGGGCTGGGGCCAGGGCTGGGGCTGGGGTCAGGGCTGGGGCCAGGGCTGGGGCTCTGGAGATCTCGCTTTGAGTCCCAGCTGCTCCACAGACTCCCTGCAGGACCCTGGGCCAGTCCTGCCCCAGCTCTGTGCCTCAGTTCCCCCCCCCACCCCCAGTCTATTGAGACTGTGAGGTTTATGGGGCAGAGACCGTTGGGGCCCTGATCCCAGTCAGGCTCTGGGCAGCGCCCGGCACAAGGGGGCCCCGATCCCGGTCGGGGTCTGGGCAGCGCCCGGCCCAAGGGGGCCCCGATCCCAGTCGGGGTCTGGGCAGCGCCCAGCCTATGGGGGCCCTGATCCTGGTCGGGCTCTGGGCAGCGCCCAGCACAAGGGGGCCCTGATCCCGGTCGGGCTCTGGGCAGCGCCCGGCCCAAGGGGGTCCCGCTCGGGGTCTGGGCAGCGCCCGGCACAAGGGGGCCCCGATCCCGGTCGGGCTCTGGGCAGCGCCCGGCCCAAGGGGGCCCCGATCCCAGTCGGGGTCTGGGCAGCGCCCAGCCTATGGGGGCCCGGATCCTGGTCGGGCTCTGGGCAGCGCCCAGCACAAGGGGGCCCTGATCCCGGTCGGGCTCTGGGCAGCGCCCGGCCCAAGGGGGTCCCGCTCGGGGTCTGGGCAGCGCCCGGCACAAGGGGGCCCCGATCCCGGTCGGGCTCTGGGCAGCGCCCGGCCTATGGGGGCCCCGATCCCGGTCGGGGTCTGGGCAGCGCCCAGCACAAGGAGGCCCCGATCCCGGTCGGGCTCTGGGCAGCGCCCGGCCCAAGGGGGCCCCGATCCCGGTCGGGGTCTGGGCAGCGCCCGGCCCAAGGGGGCCCCGATGCCGGTCGGGGTCTGGGCAGCGCCCGGCACAAGGGGGCCCCGATGCCGGTCGGGGTCTGGGCAGCGCCCGGCCTATGGGGGCCCCGATCCCGGTCGGGGTCTGGGCAGCGCCCGGCCTATGGGGGCCCCGATCCCGGTCGGGGTCTGGGCAGCGCCCGGCACAAGGGGGCCCCGATCCCGGTCGGGGTCTGGGCAGCGCCCGGCCCAAGGGGGCCCCGATCCCGGTCGGGGTCTGGGCATCTGGCACAATGGGGGGCCCCGATTGTTGCTGGGGCTCCTTAGTGCTACTGGGGTGTAACTCATACATTGTCGACCTGTCCAGGAACAGGAACTGCAGGAAGGCTCCAGCGCCCCCGCACAGCAGCCGTCCCTGTCCCGGAGCCCAGCAGCTCCTGCAGGCCGCAGAGGGACCCAGCTGCCCTAGCGTGGCCTTGCTCCGACCCCAGCTGCTTTGCACAAATGTGGCCAAACCTGCTTTCTGGGCCCGCCCGGCTGCTGCAAGCCCGGCCCCTCTGGCAGAGCCTGGGCTTGGGCTAGTCCATCGTAGCTTAGCGGGGCCCTCGGCTCGCGTCACCTGAAATGACTCAGCCCCCAGGCCCAGCCCAGAGGTGGCTGCATTTCAGCACTGGGCGAGGGCTCCCTGCACCCCACCCCGAGGCAGCTGCATTCCAGCAGCCAGCGAAGCGAGCCAGCCCCGCTGCTGTAAGAGCCCTGACGCTGGAGAAAACCCTGCATTAGCCTGGCCCACGGCTCCAGGCCTCGTTCCCGCTGGGTTTAGCCTCACGGTAACGGTCTCCAAGCGCCTCCCGCCCCTGCAGTGCCAGGCAGAGCGCAGCCCTGGCAACCACCAACACAGCCCAGGGGCACCTACACGGTGAAGCGGGAGGGGCCCCCATTCCTGGGAAAAGGGCTGAGCCTTCCCTCGCTGACCCCCAGCCCCCAAGCGCTAGCAGGCTCAGTCGACAGGAGGTGGGAGGGATATGGAGACATAATGGGCCTTAGTCCACACCTGCTGTTCTTTGGTGCTACCCTAATTCACCTAATACCGTACAGCACCTAGCGCACAGGTCCCGCTCCATGACTAGCCAGCTGGCCCTGGGGAAGAGATCCATGCTCCTGTGGGGGAGCCTGGGCCAACCCACCCGCTCCCAGCACAGGCCTGTTCAATCCTCCACACTTTAAAATAGCTCTCCCCTCCCCGGCCGCTGGCAGCTTCCCCCAGGCGCGGGTTAGAAAGAACACGCCGGAGACGGGAGCTTTTAGGAGGTTCCGACCCGTCCTCGTCAGCGAGTGGCGGGGGCAGCTCGTTTATTTCACATTCCATTCATAGCACCCCAAAAACAGTGGGTGTAAAACAGCGGTTTCAGCCTGGACCGGGAGAGAGAGAGGCCGGCCGGCCGCCTGGGGGGACTGGGAGCTGTGGGGGAAATCTACAGCCAGGGGCCAGGCCGGCTTCATTCCCCGACCCTGCCTGGTGTTCCCATCCCCCCGCTCAGCTCAGACTGGAGCTGAACAGCTCAAGACTGAAACAAATGAGGCCGGACCCCTGCGCTTGACCAGCCAGGCGAAGCGCCTTCCCCTAAGGCTGCTGGGAAATTTAGGGGCACCCCCATTCTGTTAACTCAGCAGCATGTGGGGCTTGAGGGCTGGTCTATGCTGAATATTTACATGGACACACCTACATCTCGCAGGGTGTGACAAACCCACACCCGAGAGGTAGAGTTCCGGGGACGAATGCTGACCCGGCCCAAGCTGCCGCCTCTCCGGGAGGTGGATTAACTCCCGGCGCTGGAGCGAGAGTCTATTCTGAAGAGCTCCAGTAGCGTTTTCAGCATAGACTCCAGCACCACCCCAGCATTTGAGACCAGCCCCCCCATGGCTCCCGAGAGAAACCAACAGCCGCCGGGGCCTCGAAAGCTGCTGCTAAATTAACAGGTGCAACAAAGCCGCCGCGGGGCCCGTGCCAGGCAAGGGGGGAGCAGTGCCCCCCAAAATGGCAGGTCTGACTGACGAGGCTGGGGGGTGGTGGGGAGGCCAAATTCCAGAACCCCCCCAGCCCCGCTTTCCCCACCCCCCAAGGTGGGTGGGTAAGAACCACCCTCTTTTGGTTTTAAATTTGCATGTAATCTTTCCATCCCAACCCCCCACTCCTCCCCTTTTTACCTACTTCACCATCCAATCTATCCCCTCTGCCATCTCCACCCCCCGAGTTCGATCGGGCCCCTGGTTAGCAGGCACAGACCCCGCGGCTGGTTAGGAACATTTATAAGTACAACCAAGAAAACAAACCAACCTCAAAATAAACTGCAAATGCTAGGACACTGCTCCTTTAAGATGGAACTGTGGCCACAGGGTAAGGCCTGGATCTAACCAATGGACGCTATTCACTTGAGGTATAGCTAAGAACGTGGGCCTATCAAACTCTTGTCCCCACCCACTTTGGAACCCATGTTCCCACCCCCTTAAAGTCAAACGGGCTTAGTTTAGCAGAGCATCAGTCACGACTACCCTGCAATATCATGGAATTTATTCAATATCAAGTTATTTATGGCTTCAGGATTTACTTTAGAGGCAAATACTCTGTTCTCTTTGCAACTGCACGCTGGGGAAAGCGAGCCCAAGGCAGGATTCGTACGTAACAGAATGGGTCAGAAAAATCAGGAGTTACTTCAAAGGGGGTATCAAGGTTTTTGGGGCATGAGCCAAGGAAGGAAATAGGGATACAGACACGGGTGTGATGATCATGAAAAATCAGCCAAGCCAGAATACGCCAGAGCTGCAGGGATGTTTAGATCCAAGTGCAAACTGGGCATTTCAGGCGTGCGTTTAAACACCATCTTGTTGGCATTAAAATGGCAGGGAGGAGGGGGGATGAGGGTGGATTTTAATCTGATCTTTTCGGAGGTGGGTCAGAGCACGTCTGCTTTTCAAGGGGGGTGGAAGCGGATTTTTAAATTACCAGGGTGAAGAGGGGTAAAAGTTGCCCTGTTTCAGATAAATAGACTTTGATCTAATAAATCTGTATTTTTTAAATCCCGCAATGAGGAGAAAATCACGGTTAAAAAGACACCCTATCTTTTGGTTCCCTTAAAACTACAATAGAATTGGAAACGGTTTAAAACAAGCTGAGGAAGGGACCGATCTGCAGCACTTTTCAAAGGGGTAATTTAAAAAAGATTCTTTAAGGGTAGGCAGGGTTTTAATGGCTTTCCATCTCCCTCGGCACAGCCCAGGACTGAGGTCGGAGGGCCAAACACCGCACAAGCAGCCCTGTTGAGGGCTCTGGCTCCGAGCGTCAAACCCTGCTCTCGCTGGCAGCGTGGCTTCAGTGCTGTGTTTTCACGACAGCCCTGGCCCGGCTCAGCGCGGCCTGTTCGAAGGCAGCACCCACACCTCGCCGAGCAGCTGGGGTCTTAGAAAGAGGCCGGGCTCACAGGAAGCCAGTTCTCAAACCTCCCTGATCGCCAAGCCGAACCCAAGCGTTTAAAAGGGAGCTGGAGCTAACTGCTAGCGGAGGGCGGTGGGTTTAAGCACAGCCTAGTCTAGGAGCAGGGATCCGTGCTCTGCTCAGCGTGAATCCAGACTAGCAACATGGTTTAGCCTCATCTATGCAGCCAAAACCAACCACTAACCCAAGAGCCTGGGGAGTGGGGTGGGCCCCCTGAGATCTGTGAGGTTGGAAGGGGATTAGACAGGGTCTAACGCTGGCTGTTGGCTGGACAGTGGCAGAAACCGGGACTGGGGAAGGGACATTAAAGGAGAGTAACAGACGGTTAGTGGGTGATGGATGGAAGCCGAGTACCTCTCGATAACAAAGCAATCTGTCTGCACGCAAGTTTTGGGCTGGGCTGGACGAGGAGCCCACAGACCCCCTCTACCAGCCCCAAATCCCTTCTCCCCGCCCCCGAGCCAGCACCGTGCAGGAGAGGGGCGCAGCTGAATTCACCCACAGCACGGGCGCTGGGGGGAGGGGGGCTGGGACTAGGGGCTGGTTCTGCTGCTGATCCCCAGCTGTCCAGTTCCACGAGGAGGGGAGAAAAGAGCATTTCCTCGAGCCAGGCGGCCAGGCTGGTCAAATCTAGATGAAAGTTTGTCTGATTGGGGGCAGGTTGGGGGGGATTTGGGGTCTCTCCCACATACCCCTTAAATAGACAGGAATAGATATAGAGAGAATTTTTTTTATATATAAAATTTTTTCTTCCTTTTTCCTTGCATCACTCGTCATCGAAGTTCTGACTCAGCAGGAAATTGGCAGCCAGGTTTTCGTTCTTCTCACAAGCAAAGTAAGCCTGGATGACCAGACTTTCCGGGAATCCTAAGGCCTTTAACTGAGGGGACACAAAGGGAGACGCGTCAAAGGACCCTGCCTGGGAAGCCCACTCCTCTCTGCGGCCCTGTACGTCCCAGCCACCCTCGGGAACCAAGCCCCTCCGGAGCAGAGTGCCTGAGCCCACTTGGGACGCTTGAATGTGGGGGTGAAAGAGGGGCTGTAAACCCCTCAGGTTTGGGGGGCTGGGGGAGAATTCCCCCCAGTACAGGCACTGCGGAGGACCCCCTCGTGCAGAGGCACAGCCCTGCACCCCTGTGACTTCGACAGGGCTGTTATCTTAAAACCAGCCCCCCCCCCCAGTCCCCTCCAGGCTGCCAGGTCTGTGCTAGCTCCTGGAGGCCTGACAACCTCACCCGCGGCTGTAACCCGCCGCAGGGCGGGGGTGAAGTGCTGCCTGGCAGGGCAGAGCCGAGGTTTGGAGATGCAGCTAGAAACCGCGGCCGAGTTGGTCTGGAGCGCGGAAGAGCGTGCTAGCTGCCAGGAGCTAAGACACGGGCTGCGGACCTGAGCCTGAACCTACAGGAACAAATGGCACTGCTAGATTCTCGTGGGGACGCAGCCAGGGAGACTACGCCAGGCCGGGGAAGGCACTTAAAGAACAGGAGGCTCAGGTGACCTTCCGTGGGATTCTACCGGGCCCTGGAAGAGGAGCGCGAAGGCAAGATAAGATGATGATCAGCATCTGGCTCAGGCAGTGGTGCTACCACTGGGAGGCAGTGACGGGCAGAGGACTGTTCTCCGGGGACAGACACCACCTGAGCAGGGAGGGCGACAGATGTCTGGGATGGAGGTTGGCACAACTGATCAGAAGAGCTTTAAACTAGGGACTCAGGGCAGGCGTAATCTGCACACCTGACTGAGCAGGAGGAAAGTCAAGTACAAGAGCCCACGGCAAGGGAGAAAGGACCAACGGAGGGCAGGAGAATGGACGACGAGGTCCCAACGCCACTGACACTAACAGTCAGGAAGGGGACACTGCAGTAGAATGACTGGCCCGGACTGGGTGAGGAACGTGGGTGAAGCTGAGCAGACAATGAAGGCGCCTGTCCACCGCCGCGAGGCGCCTGGGGAACCACATGGAGGGACAGGAAGTGAAAGCAGGGACGACGGGGAGAACAGAACTGGGGAGCGGGGTACAGGGGCAGAAGGGAACGTGCTGTGCAGGGAAGAGGTGCAGCACTGGATGTTAATGACAAGGGAGAGACAGGAGAAGTGACGGAATGGATAAAACGGAACCTATCTGGGTCACGACCACTTTGGGGAAGAAAGCTCCGAAAGGCTCTGCTGGGAGGGTGCTCGGGGTCTGCGACGGACCCTCAGGAGCTGGAGAGACCTCTAATGAGCTCAGCACGACTGGGAATTGGGATTACGGGAGACTTTAATCCCCCAGACTGATTGGAGGACAAACGGTGGCCCATAAACGTTACTCGATGGGACAGCCGACAGATTTCCTCACCAAACAGTCACCGAACCACCAGGAGCCGATGCTGGTTTAGATTTCGTGTTGGTAAGAAGCGAGCAGGTTGGGTCGAGTGCTCGTGAGCTAATTCACGATAAACAAAGTAGGTCAGGTCTGAATCGAGAGTCCTGCATTTCAAAGGGGAAGGGAAGCGTTTGGGAAGCGGACTGGCCTGGAGAACTCGAGGACCTGAATGCGGAGGAGGCTTGGAATTATTTTAAGCCAAAGGCGCAGAAGTGGCCTGAAGCCAGCGGGGGAATCACAGGGAAGGGCTGCACCTCACCCAGGGGACGGAGAGGGCACGGAAAGTGGGAGGGCTCAGCGAAGAACACGACCTCTTGGAGCGTAGGGGAGAACTGCCAAAAGCCAGGCAGGGCTGGAGCTTGCCAAGGAAATGAAAACCACCAGGAAACGGTTCTTTAGCCATACGGGGGAAAAAGGAAAACAAGGAAAGAAGTGGGACGCGACGCACTGCGGATGGGCAGGAGATTAAGGATAATCTGGGCCCGGCCCGACACCTAAACGAAGGTCGTGTCTCAGTTTTTCACAGGGGTGATGAGTTTTTAATTGGGGCAGTGGCAGGGTGGCTGATGGGAACGAGGATACAGAGGTAAAATGACCACCTCCAAGGCGGATGCCAGACTCAGTTGAATAGGAGCAGGTCGGGGGGCCTGGAATATTAAAGGAACTGGCACGTGAAATTACAAGGCCAAGAGCAAGGATCTGTAATGAACCCGTAAACTCGGGGGTCGCACCCTGCGACTGGGGAACTGCCGACACAATACTTGTATTTCAGGGGGCGGGGGGATGACACAGTGATCCAGGAAACTAAAGGCCCTTCAGTGTGACCTCAATTGCACGCGAAGTCTTAGAACAAATGCTGAGAGTAATTAAGGACAGGGGTAAACGGTAACTGGGAATAAAGACAACATGGATTTACAAAAGGTAGATCCTGACAGACCAACCTGATCTGTTTCTGAGAAGATTTCTGATTTGCTAGACAAAGGAAGTGCAGTAGGATTTCAGTAAAGCATTTGATACAGTTCCCACACGGGAAATTAGTTCTACTGGAGACGATGGGGATCAATAGGAGAATCGAAAGGTGGGTAAAGGAACTGGTTAAGGGAAGACGACATCAGGTCATGCTGGAAGGTGGACGATCAGGCTGGAGGGAGGTTACTAGAGCAGTCGCTCAGGGACCAGTGTTATCAAACATTTTAACGTGATGCAGCTGTGAAAGAGGCTAACGAGCTCTTGGGCTGCATCAGGCGAGGTGTTTCCAGCAGAGACGGGGACGCGTTAGTGCCGTTACACAAGGCACTGGTGAGACCTCACCTGGAACACTGGGTGCATTTCTGGGCTCCCATGTGTAAGAAAGACGAATTCAGATTCGAAACGGTGCCGAGAAGGGTGACTAGGATGATCCGAGGACGGGAGAACCGACCTCGAGAGGAGACTCAAATCGCGACTCGTTCAGCCTAACCACCCGACGGGGAGGGGAGAGCTGATAGCTCTGGTATGTCAGAGGGAAAATACCAGGGAGGGAGAGGACTTATTGAAGGGCCAACATTGGCACAAGCACAGATGGCTAGAAACTGGCCATCAACAAGTTTTGGCTTGAAACGAGATGAAGGTTTCTAACCATCAGAGGGGGGAAGTTCTGGGACAATCTCCCACGGGGAGGGCTCCGAGTTACCACCGAGAATTCTTTCCAGGTGTCTGGCTGGTGGGTCTCACCCACGTGCTCAGGGTCTAACCAATCACCAGCTTTGAGGTTGGGAAGGATTTTCCCCCAGGTCAGACCAGGCAGAGACCCTGGGTTTTCCCCCTCTGCAGTGTGGGGCCTGGGTCACCTGCAGGTTTGAACTAGAGCAAATGGTGGATTCTCTGTAACTTGGTCTTTACATCAAGATTTGAGGCCTTCACGAACTCAGCCAGGCGCTATGGGGGTGTTCCCGGAGGGGGTGGGTGAGGGTCTGTGGCCTGAGATGTGCAGGTCAGACTAGGTGCTCAGGACAGGCCCTTCTGGCCTTAAGGTCAATGAGTCTATGGAGTCACCATGAACCCAGCAACGGCCCTTTCTGGATCTGACCAGGGGGGAAAGACTCGGAAGACTCCCCTGTTCACTCTGAAGACTAACGATGCCACTTTGATGCACATTTCAGCAGAGGTATCCAGCTCCTCCGGGATATTGTGGGCGGAGCTGCCAAGCTTCCCCATCAGGGAGGACCACGCCCATTTCGGGGGGAGGACCAAATTAATTCTGCTCCATTGCTTTGCAAAGTCAGAGCTGTCCACTCCCCCCTCCCCGCCACTGTCCCATCTCAAACACCCCCACCCCCCAGTGTTACCAAGGCTACGACCTGGCCTTTATGTTAATAACTAAACTTAGTTCTTGTTCAACTCCCAGCTCAAGGGGCTCAGCATCAGACCAGACCAGGCTTTTGGAGTGGTCAGGGCCAGACAGAAACGGACTCCAGGAGTCCTGGCCTCCAGCTTCCCCCGCACCCCCTGCTCCAACCACTAGACCCCAACTCCTGGCACAGACCTGGGGATAGAACCCAGGAGTCCTGGCTCCCAACCTCCAGACCCCAATGCACCCGTGTTGGGTCTCTCCAGCGCAGGGATCCCGGGGCACCTCCTGGCACAGCCAGCCCCCCCTTACCCTTTCTATGGCTTCTTTTTCCTGAGGCGTGACCTGGATGTAGTTCATCTGGGGAGCTTCCTCTCCGATGGCCCCGATCTCCCCCTCGATGTCAGAGATGTCGGCCATCTCGCCCAGCGGCTCGTTCAGCATCTGGATGAACTGCTCTTGGTGCTGGCTGATTTGCTGGGGAGGGCAGGGGGAAGGGGGTCAGGGTTAGGGAGAGATGCCCCTCCCCTCCCAGAGCAGGGCTCCACAGACCCTTTTCCCAGTGGGGAAACTGAGGCACAGAGAGGGGCAGGGACTTGTTCAAGGTCACAAAGCAACCCACTGGTAGAGCCAGGGTTAGAACCCAGGAGTCCTGGCTCCCCCACCACCCTCTGCTCTAACCCCTCAGACCCCACTCCCCTCCCAGGGCCAGGCACAGAACCCAGGAGTCCTGCCTCCCCCGACTCCAGACACACTCCCCTCCCAGTGCTACTTCTGGCTCCTCCTCCGTGGCCTCTTTCAGCCCCTGCCCCCCCTTTACCTGCAGTAGCTGGGGGTTCTCCTGGCCCAGCTGCTGGAGCAGGGCCGGGAGCAGGGCTGGGTTCTGCTGGATCACCTGTCGCATGTTCTGGAACTGGGGCTGGTCTCTCAGGAACTCCAGCGGGTTCTCGCCTGCGGGGCAGGAGTGGGTGGGGTGAAGCCAGGCCATGCCTTGAAGGGGCCGGGCCCACCTGAGCCATGCCCCACACGGGTGGGGCACTGGTGATCACAGGATAAGGGGGGTATCTAGCCAGGAGGAGAGGGCCTGGAGCCACCCCCTCCTCCCCAAGGGACCAGTTTGGGTCGCCATCTGCCTCCCCCGGCCGCATGCTCTCAGCAGGCTTCCATCGCCCACACTCCACAGGTGCGAGAGCCTTCTCCCACGCAGCTCCAGCCCCTCGCCTGGCCGCCCTGGGTCTCCCCCTCCCACCACGGTCCCCAAGTCTCACATGGGAGCGAGGGGCCCGTCACTGACCTTCTGGTGCTGGCTGCTCTGTGGTTTGGCTCTCCTGGATCGGGGCTCTCTCCGGCTCGGAGGTGCCCGGGATGCCCTGTGACGTCAAAGGGGCATCGTCAGTGCTGTCCAGCATCCCTCCCCCCAACCCCACAGGGCTCACCCCACAAGGGGCCAGAAAGTAACTCAGTCTCGGGGGTTTGCCCGGCACCCCAGGTCCTGCCAGCAAGGGTGCAAGCTAACGGCAGGCAATGCAGGCACCCCTGGGCTGGATCAGAACCGGTGTCCTTACGAGGTCCCACTCCCGTAAGTCATCCAGATGTGGATGGGAAAAAAAAATCATTTGCCCAAGGTCACAGAGCGAGTCAATGGCACTGAAACCCAGGAGTCCTGGCTCCCGGGCGAACCCCCTAGACCCCGCTCCCCTCCCCACGGTGGGTATCGAATCCAGGAGCCCTGCCCCCCTCGCTCGGCCTGTTCCAAGCCCCAGCGCTCCCTTACCGTCAGCAGGTACTCCACAGCTCGGTGCGGGTTGTTGTAGCTGGCCCGGAGCGCGGCCACCACCCGCTCCCGCTCGTATCCCATGGACATGATCTCGGTCAGCATCGTCTCGTACTCCGAGCCGGTCACTGCAGGCAGAAGGAGACAACGGCCCGGGCTGAGGGAGAGCCAGCAGGCCTGGGGTGCCCAGCACACGCTCCCCAAGGGAAAGGAGGGCAGGAGCGGGTGCTGGCTATGAACACAGCCCTTCCCCCTCCGCCAACATCTCCCAGCAGAGGGGTTCACCCTCCCCAGCACGGGATCGGCCCCCCATCCCCGCAGGGGAAGTGACTCAAAGTCACCCTGAGTCAGGGGCAGAGCTGGGACTAGAACCCAGGAGTCCTGGCTCCCTGCTCCACACCCCACCCTGTCCATGACTAGTGCTTCTGGGCACTACCGTAATACAGCTAAATAACACCCACCCACCCCTCATGTCCACCTTGGCTGGAGATGGAACCAGGCCCATGAGTGCTGGGAAAAGGCCCAGGAGTCCTGGCTCCCAGTCCTGCCCCCACAGCTCTAACCACTAGACCGCACTCCTCTCGCAGAGCTGGGAAGGGAACCCAGGAGTCCTGGCTACCAGCTCTGTGTCTCCCCACCCCACCACGGTTTTCTTTCCCTAACGCGGCCCCTCTGCTAACAAACGACTGGAGACGGTCGCCTTTTATCCTTGGGACAGACAGCCCAGGCTGCCCCAGAGCGGCTGGCAGCAGAGACCCAACCAACTCATCACACAGGGCACTGAACAACCCGGGGCTTGGAACCCGCCCTGCACTGAAACGATGAGGGAGGCAGCTCCCCCCGAGCCATCACCCCCACCCCCCGCGAAGGGGGGTCCTGCTCCTGGCACCCGTACACCGCAACGGGAAGAGGGGGTTGTTTTATCCAGCGACGGCCACCAGAGGGCGCCCCCACCCCACGAGCTCACACTGCAGGAGCCAGCTGCAGCGTCTGCCCCCCGGGAGCCATGGACCAGCCGGCCCGGGGTGCTGGCAGGAGCTCGCTGCTGCGCCCCAGGGACCCCGGCCGCCTGCCCCAGCCCCGGCGAGGGGATTTCACCTACCCAGGGTGGAAGCCGCGTCGTCTGGGCGCCCCACGCTACCTGAAGAGGGAACAGAGCTGCAAATTTAAAAGAGAGGAATAGTAGCTGGCTCCTTCCAAACAGCCGGACAAGATGCAAACAGCCAGGGGCCAACACCGCGCTGGGGCGGCCGGGCCAGGCGGAACCGCAGGTCCCTTCTCCCGGTGATCTGACCCCAGGCCCTGCCTGCGCTAGGAAAGCAGCACGGTTCTGAACGCTACCGCGCGCGTTCGAAATCCCACGGACGCGGCCCGCGCGTTTGGCGAATCTGGAGTTTGCGAGCGGGTCCCCGCTCTCCCTTTCTCGGCCTGAGGGCGACTGTGTTTGTGCAGCGCCTGGCACAGCAGGGTCTTGGCACGTGGGCTGGGCGCTACCGTAATACCACTAATAGCTACTAGCCACTCTCAGGATCCCAGGGCTCAGACGGTGTCTATGGCAGAAAATTCCTCTGGTTTCAAGTTCAGCTGGATTTTTTTGTTTTCAGCCGGTGCAGACCCCGGGGTGGAGGCCTTTATGCCCTGCTGGGTGCCCACGGGCAAGTCACGCCTCGTGCCTCAATTTCCCCATCTGTAAAATGGGGATAATGCTCCTGAGCTTTACTGAGGAATTATTATGGTTTCAGCTGGGGTGACGCTGTTCCCACTGGGCCCAGTCCTGACAGCGGAATCAGGGTCCACCCTGGGGTAACAATGTCCGAACACTGGTGCCCTCACAGCTGAGTTTTTGGAAGCCTGCCTGATCCTGCCACAGGCCGGCTCTCCCTCTCCTCACTGCCGTCCCCACTGGAAGGACCCACCACCCCGCTGCCATGTTAACTCTCTTGGGGCTATGCCTGGCGTGACCCAAGCCCCCAAGTTTGCACCTGCTGATCTCGGACAGCAGGGATGTCTTCTCGCCAACGCGATTTCTGACAAACGCTCGGCTTTTCCGCCCAGGAGACACGCGGGGTCTTCGCCACATCTCAAGGGGCCCCAGGTCACTAACTGAAACTAAAGGGCCTTTCAGTCCGTCCTGAAATCAAACCAGCCCCGCAGCTCGTGGGGACGAGTTCTCGGCCAGCAGCCTGGCTCATTCTGTGCTTCACAGGCAAGCTCGGAGCACCCCCCCCCCAACCCCTTTCTGTCCCACACCTCAGGGGATGCGATGTGCGTACAGAGCCGGCCATTCACCCGCAGGCTGCAGTCTGTGTATGTGGGATCACTGCAGTGTAACCACCTCTGGGGTGAGAGGTGGCAGCTGCTTAACAGCCACATGGCAACGTTATGCTTAAAAAAACCACCTCACCACAGGGAGGCAGGCACGACTGCACTGATGGGGAAACTGAGGCACAGAGCTGCAAAGTGACTGAGCCAGTGAAAGTGAATCTGTGGAAGGGCTGGGAATAGGACCCAGGAGTCCTGACTCCCAGCCCCCTTGTTTTAACCACTAGACCCCACTCCTCCAAGTTAAAGATGTTCCAAATTCCCACGAAGGAAGGTTATGCCCACACCTGAAGTGGAAGGCATCCCCCTCCCCACATTCTCTGGGGCACAACATCAGGGTACCTGGAGTGACTGAGCTATGAACATTGACAGGCCGGCCCGGGGAGGGGGCACGCGCTCTCAGTGCTTACCCGGCAGTGGATTCGGGCAGCGTGACAGCAGCTGGCTCCTCCGGAGGCTTCTCCTCGCTTGGCGCCGCGGGCGCTGGGGGCAGGACAGCATCAGCACCGGCTGCGGGCGCCGGCGTCTGCCCCACCGATGGGGTTGGCTCTGGGGCGCTGGCTGGCCCAGCATCACCAGGTGAGGGGGCCGGGACGCCCGAGTTGGATTTGGTCTGAGGAAACAAGCAGCGTTGAAGGGGGCAGCTGGGGTCTCTGCCCCCCGCTCCCCAGCCACATGCGAGGCGATCAGCTCCCGACCCCCGGGGAAGCAGCTACGGTGAAGGGGGGCAGGAAGGAACTCCCCTTGGGCACTGGCTGACTGCGTGTGTTACACAATCAGCACTAACTGTGAGAGGAGAGCGCCCCCTAGTGCCACTCTGGGGTCAGCACAGACTGCGAGGGGAGAGCGCCTCCTGCTGAGCGGGTGTGAAAAGCTGCCTTCTTTCCGCAGCATCGCAGCCAGGGGCAGCCCCTACCCCCGGCCCAGCAGCCTAGCCGGGAGCAGGAGCAGGGCCCGGACGTACCTTCGTCACCATGACCACCACGAAGTTCTTCTCGTCGATCTTGTACTCCTTGATGGCGACGTCGTCGCTCAGGATCTTGCCGGCGTAGATCAGCTTCTGGCCTGACACGGGGAAGGCCTCCTTGCCTTTCTCGGCCTCAATCTTCTCCTTGAGGACCCGCACCTGCCAGGCGGGACGGGACGGCCCCGTCAGCTGGGTACGCAGATCCCCGCGTGGCTGGGAGGGGGGCACCTCTCCTTCCCCACCCAGCTCCCGCCCCCAGCCGGGCTCCAGGGGCGATATTAGGCGGGAGGATTAAGGAGGTGTCGGGGCAGGTTGGTTTGTTCCCACCCTGGTTCTCTGCACCCTAGTCTGGTCTTGCGGGAAAGGCCCTGACCTGGGACTCAGGAAATCTGGATCTGCCACCAACTCCCTGGGTGTCCCAGGGCAACTCTCTGGCTCTGAGCTGCCAACCTGTTACCCAGATGCTGCACCTGAGTCCCACCCTGCACGTGGCCTCGCTGTGATGGTGACAGCCTCTCACTGCGTGTGGGCAGCGCCCGGCCTGATGGGGCCGGATCTTGGCTGAAGCCTCTAGATAACCACTGGGTAACCTCACAGCTCCGTAGACTGGAAGCTCTTTGGGGCTGGGACCGTCTCTGTTGTGAGTTGTACAGCCCAGGCTCCTGGCCACCACTGTAACACAACAGAGTAATACACACAAAAGACCCTGGACGCGCTCCCTGGGGCAGGTCACTGGATGTCTTGGGCTCCCGTCTGCCGGTGACCCACGGCCAAGCTGCACCTGCGACTCTCCCCCGGCTGCCAGGACCGCCCAGAGCTCCAGTTACGCTGAACGGTGCCAACGAGACCGGGGAGGTGCCCGTGCAGACTCGGGACCCCCCGGCACCCCTCTACCCAGCGCGGGACGTTTCAGGGGCACATGCTGGGCTTGTGATGGAAGCAGCTTCCCCACAGGGGGAGGGCCAGGGCCAGGGCCAGGCCGGACTACACGAGCCAGCAGCAGCTCTCGCAAGGGGAGGCTGAGGCCCTGGGGAACAGGGCCAGCTGCCACTGCAGCTAACGCAAGCTGGAGGCTCCCTCCTGGGGGCAGCTAAGGGCTCAGGGGGATCCACGCTGGGGACGGAGGCCATCTCGGCACTAGGACCCAAGCTGTATTTGTAACGAGGGATCGCCCTGGCCAGCCACACCCCACTGCGGCCAGCACTGACCGTGAGGGCCCTACAGCACGCCCAGAGCTACTCCCTGCAGCACAGCGCCTCCTACTGCTGCACCAGGGCAGCACTGCCTGCAAAGTGCCCCTGCTGAGCCCCGCCCCCTTGCTCCCGCCAGCACAGCGCCCCCTAGTGCCGTAACATGGGCAGCACGGACACAGGGCAGAAAAGCACCAAGATTTTCACACGTGTTGAACACACCCATTTCCCCCAGTGTAAACAGGGCCTGACTGTCCCCTGGGAATCACAGTCAGCCACTGGGAAAGTCCCACTGGTCCTAGAAGCATCTGAATTGGTCTCTGGGTGACTACAAGCCACTCATGCCCTCTCTGCCTCGGTTTCCCCACTGGTAAGGTCCTTGCAGGCAGGGAGCAGAGTCATGAGGCTCAACCCATTCTGGTTTGCAAGGCCCTCTGGGAGGATTACTGAGCAACTGCTTCTGCAAGCATGTAACCCATCCCGCCAGCCCCCCACCCCTCCGGGACGCCCCGCACGGCCGAGCAGTGGAGCCTTCGCACCCCGGAGGACAATGGTGTCCCAGCGGGGACCTGTCGGAACAGCTGCAGAGCCCTGTGAGACGAGCGAGTAGGAGCCAACGGATATTTTTGGCTGCTGGGCTGAGCCAAAACGAAGCCTGACGCTCCGTGAAAAGCACGTGGGACTCCAGCTATTTCAAAAAGGAAGCCATTGCCTCACCCGTCTCCTCCCATGGGCACGACTGTCCGAATCAGCGAGGCGACAAAACCGTATCACCCACTACCCAAGTGCGGCTGCCTCTGCAGTGGAGCACGGCAGCTGTTTATACCAAGGCCCTTCGCCCTGTGCAGAGGTGCAGCCACCTCCGGGGTGGGCTGTTTATACAGCCCATGGAAGTGAATCCAGTGTCCCAGTACTGAGGGAGAGGAGAGCGCGCAGAGCAGGAGCCAGCGAGGGAATTGTAACGGCCAAGCGCAGAGCCGGGAAATTCGAGGGGGCAGCTGCCAGAGCCGTGCTGGCACGAGGCCCAGCGTAGCTGCACCTATCGGTAGAGCTAAGTCATCGAGGAGGCAGCAGATAAGGTCCGTGCTGCATCTACAAGGGGCTCGGGGCGCAGACACAGCCCTAGCTGGGAAGGGATCGGGCATTACAATCAGACAGGGAGCATTCGAGTCGGTTAAAAACCCAACCTCGGACCTTCGCCTCCTGAGAGCATTAAAGCCGGCCTCGTCCCCTTTTGCCTTTCAGCTCGCCCCACGAGGACAGGAGCAGCCGTTCCACCTTGGTTTTTAATCAGTTTCACTCAGCTCCATGGGCCCGGCTCCTCAGCCAGCACTTTCCTTGGCAGCGGCTTGGGCCTGCTTATTGCCAGGGGCTAGTTTGCATTAAAGACACCAACAATCCTTCTAAGCACGTGATTATTAATCTGGGGAAGGCCCAACAGAGACTGGGGCCGCACAGTGCCGGGCACTGCACAGACACGGAGTGAGAGCTCCTGCCCCAAAGAGCTCACGGGCTGCACAGACATGACATGGGAAGCCCCTCCCATTACACAGGAGGGGAAACCGAGGCACAGAACAATGAAGGGATGTGCTCAAGCTCAGACAGGCAGTCTGTGGCAGAGTTGGGAACTAACCCCAGATCGCCAGTCCCACCACAGGGACTTTACTGGCTATAAACGGGAGGGGAGCTGTCCAGCAAACAGTTTCTGTCTTAAAACGTGATCCGTGCGGTGAAAAACATTTGAAATCCCTTTGCCCTCCTGGGAGGTTTCTCAGCTGCAAAAGTGACAGGGAATATTTCAAATGGTACTTAAAAAAAACGATGGTAAGATTTGGATTGCTAGGGTTTATTTTTATATGCATCGTACCCGCACCCTAAATTCTGGACACCCTCCCCCCAATAAAGGGCCCCTTAAAATCAGCTCTGCCTAAAGCACAAAGCAAAACAGGTCTGAGTGCAGGACTCCGCTCCCTGCTAAAGCCGATCTCAGCGTGATGTTTGGAGGGAGAAGAATCCAGATTGACAGCACACACTATGCATTAACCACATTCTTGGTTGGAACGGGACCCAGGAGTCCTGTCTCCCAGCCACCAGCCTCCAACCCAGTAAGCCCCACTCCCCTCCCAGAACTGGGAACAGAACCCAGCCTCCCTGCTCTCACTACTAGATCCCACACCCTGCTAGAGCTGGGAACAGAAGAGAGGAGTCCTGCCTCCCAGCCCACCGCGCCGCCCATTCGTCCTTCCCAAGTCATTCAAACTGAGCTCAAAGAGTCGTCCCCGCCATCCAAACACTAGCCCGGGAATTTTCCATCTTCCCCACACTGGGACCACACATTACAACAGAAAAAAACCCAGGAATCACCTTCCCATAGAACCCAAGAAAGGGAGGTAGAGTCACCGCCCCAAGGGCCTGTTCACAACCCACAGGCCGAAACCCCAGCCCCGCCGGACACCCTCCCCTCAAGCAAAGCTCCCTTGAAAGCCAAAGGAGATCGCCAGGGCAGAGGCAAGAATGTTCTGGTGATCTGAGACCACGGTACTGGTGCTACCTGTTCCCCCTGCCACCTCGGAGCGGGACACTTAGCAGGTATGTTAATAAGCCCTAGCTCTCATAAGGCGCTTTTCATCTATTCATCGCCAAGGGCTTTACAAAGGAGGTCAGTATAATTCTCCCCATGTTACAGACGGGAAAATTGAGGCTCGGGAGGAGAAATTACTTGTGCCAAGTCACCCGCCAAACCAGTGCTGAACCCAGGTGTCCCAAGTCCCAATCCAATGCTCTAACCACTAGGCTGCATTAGCCCCACAAAACAGTGGGTTCGGTTCCTTCGGGGGACGCCAGTCAGCTTTGACATGAGTCACATGAACATGGATCACAAGGGCGTTAAGGTCTCACCTCTAACATCTCAAGAGTCGGGTCAGGGAGAGAGACGCAGGGTGTTTGCACCCCGGGGGGGGAGCAGGCAGAGAGGCCGATGGGAACAGGAGCAGCAGCTGCTGCAGCAGCACAGCCCCCACTGTGAAATCTCCTCTCCCCGCCCTGGGGAGTGGGGGGCGCCGCACACCAGCTGGGATCAGCTTCTCTTCTTGCTCCCCGCGTTGCTCTGGGCCAGGCAGGCGATGCCCAGCAGTGACCGCCCAGGGCCCAGGGACACGCGCCAGGCCCAGCTTTGCCTGCAGCAGGCCTGCCTGGAACGGGTGCTAATAGGGACTCGCTGAAAGAGTCCCAGACGTACCACCTGCTAATACCCCCATACGGGGGCACACAGGCAGCTCGGCTCCCCCACCCCTCTCCTTTCTGAGGCTCCTACCCCCACGGAGCCATCCACCCCTCCTCCCATGCCCCATCCCCTGCCCTTCTGGCACTCACCCCATATCTCACCCATACCCCTCAAAGCTGATACTCTTCTCTGTGCGTCTCATTCCCAGGTAGGAAAAAAGGGGATGGGGAAGGGACGAGTGCCCCACACAGATTAGAGCCCATCCCATGAGAGTGTGTGTGTGGTGGTGGTGGTGGGGGGGGAGTTTATACTTTTGGGGGAATGGTAGGGAAGCTGCCCCACATGGCAGGGAGGAGTTGGAACCATCCCACATGGAGCTGCCGGGGTGGTGAGGCAATTGGTTCAGGACTATGTGGTGGGAGGGGAAATTGGGCCAGGACCATGTGGAGGTGGGGGCTGCCCCACAAGGGAAGAGGGAGCTGGGATTGTACTGGGACTGCCCCACATGGGGGGGGGGGGAAATTGGCACAGGACCATGTGATAGGGGGGAGGGTGGCCCAAATGGGGGGATGGGGCTGGCTACACATGGGGGAGGGGGAATTGCCACAGGACCATGTTGGGGGGAGGGGGGGCTGCCCCACACGGGAAGAGAGTGCTGGGATCGGGCCGGGGGGGATGGGGCTGCCCCACACGGGGGGGGGGCGCTGGAATCGGGCCGGGGGGAGGGGGGCTGCCCCACACGGGAGGGGGGCGCTGGGATCGGACAGGGCGGGGGGGGGCTGCCCTACCTGCGGGGCGGGGGCAGGGGCGGGGCCGGGGGCTGCCCCCCACGTGGGGTGGGGGCTGGGCGGGGCTGGGGCCGCGCCCCCCTCACCGTCTCCTCGGGCTCCATGCGGATCTTGAACGTTTGCTGCTGCAGCGTCTTGAGGGTGACGGTCACCGCCATGGCGGGGGGGGCGGGGCGGGGCCGGGCGGACGCTTCTTCCCAGCGGACTCGGCAGCCCCACAACATGCAACTCACGCCGCCGCCATCTTAGCGCCCCGCCGCTTCCGGCCCCGGCCAGCGCGCGGGCCCGGCACGTGACAGGGGCACGCGCGGCCTCCGTCACGTGACAGGGGGGAAGCCGCGACGCCGAGCGCGCCCCGCTCACGCGGCCGATCACGTGACGGGAGACGGCCACGTGACCGGGGGACACAAAATGGCCGCCGCGCTGGGCTAACATGGCTGAGCGCGCGGCCCGGGAGCCCCGCCGCTCCCAGCGGGCAGCGCGGCCCGTGACTCCCACGCGTGTCCCTGGTGGCGAGGGCAGGAAGCCCCTGCAGGGCACGGAGGCTGCGTCCGTCCCACGCAGGCTTGGGGAAGCGGCTCCCTGCCCCCCCCCCCCCCATACAGTGCAGGGAACGGCTCGTACCGGGACTAGGGCACCAGCTGCCATAGGGACAGCCCCGACTTTGGGTCTTTTTCTTATATAGGCTCCTATTACCCCCCCCCCACACCCATCTGGTCACCCTAACTGGGACTAGCCTGAGCCCTACCTGGTTATTACTCTCAAGTCATTTAAGTTTGGCATAAAGTTTCTCAGCCGCATGGTGGCCCCTGCGGCTATTGTGACCACCCCCGAGACTCAGTGGGCTAAGCCGTGCTGATCCTACAAATATACAGGGTGGGCCTGGCTCCTTCCTTAGACAGCACCTGACTCAGTGGCAACCTATTGGCCTTCTCCCAATGCTCAAGTTTCACGTGACTGGCCCCCGTGAACCCAAAAGCCATCAAGCTCCTGCCCACAAGCGGTTTTGTGACCTGGTGCATGTGGGAGGGTCACACGGCCACTCACTTTAGTCCTTCCAGCCCTAGAGGGCAGATAGGCCAAACCAGAGTGGGGCTGTGTCCTCCTACTTGAACTGTGGATGGTGTATCTCTGTGGGGCCTGCACCTGAGACCATTGCTCTGTCTTTACAAAGGGGGCAGCTACTGCAATACGCCTGCTAGGTAGCTAAAAGTCCTTGCTGGAGCATATTACATGATTGGTTTAGCTACTACTCTGGTTCCCCCCAGCTGAAGTGACTGCACCCAACTCAGATCCCAGGAAGAGAAGAGACCCCCATGGAAACCAGGCCACAGGCTAGACATGACATTTAATTTAATAGAAATTTTCTTCAATCATTCATACATTCAAGTGTGAACATGAGAAGTCTCCGAACCCCTACCTCTGCCCTTCACTCCCACCCACAATACATTTCAGAGAGTAGTAAGAAGCTTGGACTCCCTCTTCTGCTCCCTTACCACCTACCAACCCCCATTCTGTCCCACCATGCTCCCCCCACCCCAGCATTGTGACCTCCCTCACCAAGACAACATTCTCTTCATTCTAGCCCATGCCCCATTTCCCCTCCACCCATGCTACTGACAATAGCTCTACGCAATTTCCAAGGGGATTCCTGAGAGGTGTCAGGCATGTTACAGAAGATCAAGGAACTACAGATGTTTGCTTTAGAGTCCAAAGAAATTGCTTAGAGTTACACATCCCACTTAGTGCTTTTAACAGCTCTGACTTTCTGTTCAACTGTGGATTGAGCTTGGACTGGCCTCTGCCCCAGCTGTCAGTGAACCAGAGGCCAAGACAGCCGCTTCGGTTGTAAAAAACAATGCAGCAGCAACATAGTGGGAAATGGATCGATCCACTCATTTTAAGCAAGCAGGAGCTCTTTCCACAGCTGGACAGTTCCCTGCCAGAACAGACTGCTGAAAATGAGGCATAATACTGCAGTCTAGTAGATTTCAACCCCTTGGTTCACCAAAGCTGTGCTAGGATGGAGGAAAAGCCAACCTACCATCCTGCCCACTCAGGTCACTGACATGGGAGCAGGGGTTGGAATCTGCTTCCACCTGACAATCACATGAGAAGGGCTGGGACGGGGCAGGTGACTGGGAAGGAGGGCAAGGCGAGATAGTGGTTCGCTGCTTCCTATATATCCCTTTGCAGAGCATCTGGGGGACAGGAGCCATAGAGAAGCCAGCCACCATTAAAAGCAGTTGCTGCTGCGGTTCCTGTCTGAACCAAGGGTTACATTTCTACAGTTAACCTTAGCATACATTCATACACTGCAGGGCCTGCACCTGGACTCACATGAATGGATCATTGATGGCATTGGGGGCATGTGAAATAAAAAACAAACCACAAACAAAAACACCAATAAAAAAGTTCAAGTCTCATAGAGACATTACTGTATCCCCTCCCCCTCTCCTTATTTGGGTTTAACCAAGCGAGCCCCATGGTGTGGGCCAAAGGTGAGGCTCAGCGGAGGAGCAGTGCTGTGGGAACGGCCTTTTACAGCTCGTCCTTCAGCGGTCCCTCCGTCTCCTCCTCTTCCTCCTTCTCTGGCTCATCATCCTCCTCCTCCTCCTCTTCCTCATTATCGTCCCCTTCGGGCTCATCGTCCCCTTCCTCCTCTTTCCGCTTCTTGTCCTCCTCCTCTTGTTTCTTCCTCTGCTCCTCGTCCTGCTGCTCCTTCATTTTCTTCTCAGCATCCTGCAGAGATCGACGATGACACGAGTTAGCCGAAAGGGAGAGGGAAGATGGTGCAAGTGGTTTGGGCACCAGCCTGGGCCCCAGGTTCTAATTCCCTGCTCTACCAGACTCCCTGGGTAACCTTTTGCAAGCCCGTGCCTCAGTTTCCCCATCTGCACAAGGGGAAGGATACTGCCATTGGGCTGGGTTGGGCCAGGGGCTCAGATAAGTACCTGGAAGAAGGAGAAAAGGCTGCAAGGAACCGAGTAGGCCAGGAGGCTGGACTCTACCCAACGCTCTGAACAGCTTCAGATCACCTTAAACATTCATGCCTTGGCCAGAACATTTGCCTCGCTTCAGACAGGGAAACCCAGGCCAGGAGCGGCTGGGATGTGCCCAGCACCTCAGTGGAAGAGGCCAGGAGTCCTGCTTCAGCCATAGGCCCACAGAGACGGCCCCCTTCCACTCGGAGAGGATGGGCGGCCATTAGATTAGAGGGTTTCGGTTTCAGAACATTTATTGGACTGTCCGGCCTCTCCCCCTGCACATCAGATTGTTTCTATCCCCCTTGGAGAGGAACAGCCCCATCGCCCTCCTAGCACAAGAGATGCAGCAAAGCCCCTGGACTCCGCTTGCCTTTCCCTGCACTAGGATTCCTGGTGGAGCCCCTTGAACAGCTGCGGGTCCTTCCTCCGGCCACAGGGGGTGACTCAGTCACCGCACTGCCGGACAGCACCATGGGCTCTGGCTCAGAGCGGTGGTCTCCCGCCAACCCATGTTGATCCAAAGGGAGGACGACTTGTCCTGGCAGGGGAAATCTCTTCTGGAGGAGCAGGAGCCCTCCCCAGGGGCAGTCGTTACCTTGGTGGCTCCCCAGGTCTCATTGCCAAACTCCTCTGCAAACTTCTCGTCATCCGTGATCAGGAAGTTGTCGAAGATGGTGCCAGATTTCACCTGAAAGGATAGCGAGCCGGTGAGTGCGCAGCAGGGAGCAGCCAGGCGCCCCAGGGAGACATTGCCCATCTCACCCCAAGCGAAGGGGAGGGGGGTGTCAGCCAGCAAGACAAAGGTTGAAAGTCAAGTCCTGCCCAGAAGAGAATTCAGCGCTGCTCAGCCAGGGCTGAGGCTGAATCTCAAGGACTGGGGCAAGAGAGAAGCATCTGTTTTGGCTTGGGAAGCGTTGAGACAAGGGAGCCAGGAGTCCCTGAGGGCGAGTTAAGGTGTCTGCCAACGGGGCAGCGCTGCCAGCAGCACAGCCAGGCACGAGGCCTCCTGTCCCGTCAGACTGATGCCCCAGCACTTTAATGCAGCTGGGGCTCTGGGGGCTCAGTCTGAAGCAGAGCCCAGTTAAAGGCAAGTGCCCACCCCAGCGCAAGGTCTATGCTCCTGTTTGAGAGCCTGGTGGGTCCTGCTCCCAGCCAGCCCCCCCGGGAGGAGCGCACCTGCCACAGGTCCAAGCCGATGACGCCAAAGCTGTCGTAGGAGTACAGGCTGGGGTCGGGGGTGTAGTCCGGGTTGTCGATCTCAGGGTGCACCCACTTCCCCTTGTAGTCAGGGTTGTCGATCTGGCGGGGTTTCCACTCCCCCTGGGGAGCAGGAGAACAGCATGAGAGAAACCAGCGAGTAGGGAGAGGGATTGCACCTGGTCTCCAGCAAGGGAGCAGCTGGTCTTACAGGGGGAGAAAGATCAGGGAATGGGGGCCTGACGTGGGGACATCAGCTCTGCCAGAAGCTATTGCGGCTGGAGGAGTGGGACAGGCTGCCTCCCGCAGTCCACACGCCACCCTGAGGATCACAGGCCCAGACTTTAAGGGCTCTGGGCTGAGGCTGCCAGAGGGAGCCCTGTGCTAGCATGCCATGGACTCCTCCCTTCTCCCCACGCCCTGCTGGAACCCTGAACCAAGGGCCATGGTGGATTCTCAATCACTGGCCGTTTTTAAAAATCAAGACTGGGGATTTCTCCCAGAAGCTCTGATCTAGGAATTATTGCAGGCCAGTTCTCTGGCTTGTGTTAGGCAGGAGGTCAGACGTGACTAGCGGATCACAATGGTCCCCTCTGGCCTTGGAATCTGCGACTGAGCAGCCACATGCCAACTCGAGAAGCAGGGAAGGTGCCTGTTCAATCTCTGCTCCCCAGTCCGCCCTTGGAAGGCCCCAGAGTCCCTCCTTACCCAGGACTAGCTCAGCGTGAAGATGATCAGACTGGCGCAGCGTTGCCACAATAGTTTGGCGTTACCAGGGCCTTGATCTCCTCCCTCCAGGGCATAAGCCCATCCCCTTGCAGAGGGCTGGAGGTGGCACCAAGCAGGAAATGCTCATTGGCACTGCACAGAGGTGTTATGGGGGTTCATGCCTTTCTCTAGGGCAGGAGACCTTAACGGGGTGCAACTGTCACTCCAAGGCGGTAACTGCTGAGTGTCAGGCCTCATCCCCTGGGTACACAGATACTCAGCACTGACTGCAGCTCAACTGGCAGAAAGCCATGACATTCCTGCAAGTTTACAATCAGGGATACTGACCCCCGCTCCAGACCCAGCCCGTGGGCCAGCCTTACCTTGTACTCTGGGTTCTGGATCACCGGAGGCTCCCACTCCCCATCCATCTCCTCATCCCAGTCCTCTGGCTTCTTGGCATCAGGGTCAGGAATGTGCTCTGGTTTATCCCAGTCCTGAGGGTCAGAGGAGGAGAACCAGGCAGATCAGGAAGAGATTCTCCACCAACTCCTCGCTCTGATGGATATCCTGCCCTCCATTACCCTGTCCACGCCAGCCAGCCACACACAGCGAGAGCTACAGCCGCTATCCCCCAGCACCTGGCCACACGGGTATTATGGTGCCAGTCTCTGCCCATCCCCATACAGTGCCCCAGCCCGAGATCTCCAGCCCCCAACTCACCTCTGGCTTAGTGTCCTCAGGGTCGTCTATCTTGGCCCTATCATCCCAGTCCTCCGGTTTCTTGGCCTCAGGGTCCTTGATCTTCTTGGGAGGCAGGAAGTCCCAGTCTTCCTCCAGGCTGCCCGACTCCACCTTGTTGTTGTCGATCTTCACCTCATAGGTGTTGTCAGGCCGCACAATGAGGGTGTAGAGGTGGGTGAACTCGTCATCCTGAGCAAGGGAAGGAGCCGGGGATTAGATGAAGGCTCTCGACTCAGGGCCAAGGAGATCTCACTCCAGGCCCATGTCGCGGGGGCAGCCGGGAGACTCACCTTGCAGCGGATGTCTTTGTTGATCAGGACGTTCTTCCCTTTGTAGTTGAAGATCACGTGCACTTTTTTGGTCCCTGGGCCACAGATGTCAGGGCCTGGATTGGAAACAAGCCACAGTTCAGAGGAGAAACCCAGCCTGCATCTGGAGGGGCTGAAAGTCACCTTGTTCCAGCGTGGAGAGCTGGCAAATTCAGCCCCCAGAAGGACCAGCAACTAGCTCACCACAAGTACACCCCCACACTGGGGTGTACACTGGCCTGGCTGGCAGGCTCAGCAGAGAGAACATGGGCTGAATGGGGCTCAGACTGGACTCTTCCCCCGGCTGGTCACCCATCAGAAACGACAGGGGGCAGTGTTGGGGGAACACAGAGGTTGCCCTTCTGTTGCTCATGCGACACTAGGGCAGGCTGGTCTCCAGGGCTGTCAGGACACTAGATCCCAGAGACAGAATTTGAATTTCAGGCGCAATCCTCAAGTCCCTTCATCCACCTCTGGGGTGGAGCACAGCAACAGCCCATGACCGCTTAGGCCAGGAAGCAAAGAACCCCTTTGGCAGCTGAAGCTGTGGGTGAATCCGGGGAGAGTAGCCAAGCGAGAACCAGCCAGGCCACGGCCCCAACAACTCATGACACAAGTTCCCCAGCAGCCCCTAGTGCCATGCTGGGCGAATGAGCATCCCCTGCTAAGTCACCCACCCACTCCTGGGGGTTTGGAGAGCTCCCCTCCAGACACTGTGCAAGCCCCACCCTGCTTCGCACGAGACCCTACCACAATCTGGGCCCACACAGCTAGTCCATGGCTAGCAGAGGCCACAGGGCCGTACCACACAGCGCCCACCCCGCAGGCACTCACCAAACATGATGTTGTACTCCGAGTCCCCGTGCATGTCCTCCTGGCTCAGGCCTGAGGGGAAGAGCTTCACGTAACCACCACCGCAGTCGATGTTCTGCTCGTGTTTCACCGTGAACTGCACCACCAAGGTCTTGTCCTTGTTGCTGAAGGAGTCAAAGCGGGCAGACAGGGCGTAGAAACGGGCGTCCTGGCTCGTCTGGAGGCCTGGCAAGGGGAAGGGAAAACACTGTCAAGACCCAACAGGGAGGGGCAGCGCGATCGCTCTGTAGCTGGCCTCACAGCTCAGCACATCCGGGCAACAGGCCTGTTTGCTCTCAGCTCCCCAGCAGGATGCTCAGCACAGCGGCAGATTGTATGCCGGCACTGTGCCGAGCCCTGGGCTTGTCACCTTACAGCTAATGCTTCAGGGCGTGAGGTGGCAACCAGCAAGGGATTATCCCCCCAGCCATTTACACAGGTGCATTAGGGGGGGTTTGCCAGCTTCCCAAGGGGTCAGACGTCGGGGCTGTCGTGCTGTGCACTGTTATCTGGACCATGGACCTGTGCACACAGCGAAGAGGCAGCCCTGCCCCAAAGAGCACACAAGCCAGGTGACTAACCCACCTCAGCCAGAATGGGCTAGGAAGGATTTACTGGGCTGATCTGACACTAGGGTATTTACAGACCTGCTGGTAGTAACTCAACCCTCTTGCCCACTAGCTCCTTTGGCAAAGAGAAAAGGCCCTGATCTCCCTAGTGCATCGGGGAGGGGAAGACGGACACAGGAGAATGCAGCAGGAACACGATTTCCCACCTTTATCCTTCTCAGCGTCCCCGTAGAACTTGCCCGCCGTCAGTTTGAACTTCCCATAGTCCGACTTGTGCTTCGACTCCACCCAGCGGCTCGTCCAGGCATCTGTGGGGAAAAGACACAGGCATGAAGTTTTAACAGCCCCCCGCTGTCACCACACACTCAGGAGAGGGCATGGGGCTGCAGACCCAGCCCACCCTTGGTCACTGAGTGAGGAAGCCCCCACCTCGCTAGGACATCACAGGCCAGAGAAGAGCTCTCGAAGCCCATCACTGGCTGGTGTTCCAGTCACCCATGGAGCACGGGGCAAGAACCTCATTTTCAGCAGGAAGGGAACACAGGTGAAAAGGAAGCAGCTTGCCCAAGGTCATATTGAGCCACTGCCCCCCGCCCCCTAGTGCCTCTGTTTCAGCCACTAGACCACACTCCCCCACCCCATGTGCAATGATGGGCCTGCTTCACCCAGCAGGCAGAGTGAAAGTTGACCATGTAAGTGTGTGGCAGAGGATTAAGTGTGGAACAGGATCTTGCATTCTCGTCTCCCATGAGCCCCAGCGTTTCGTGAAGAGGACAAACACCACACAAGGACTGAGTCGCCTGCTGCTGAAATGCAGCCGCCTCTGGGGTGGAATATGGCAGCTGTTTAACAGTCAATCCTGCAATGGCAGCTTGGAATGCTTGTTAGTGCTCTGATCAGCATGCTCCCACTTGACAGCCATCTAGAGTGGCTGGGTCAGCCGCCTCATCCCTTAGTACCGCAAGCTGCATCATGGACCAGAAGCAAAGGCCTTATCTGAAGGGGCCCTGTCACAGCCTTTAGAGCCGGAGGTTCACCTAAGCCCTTCAGGCAGGAGTCACCAGCTTCCCAGACAAGTTACAACACCTGCTTCCGAACTCATTGGTTCTGTCACAGCTGCACATGAGAAACAGCTTAGCAGGCCATGAGCCACCTCACCAGCCTCCGGGCCTTGCACACCCACAGATGCACACTGTATTCTCACCTGGACACAGTGGGACTGAGCTGAGGCCAGTGAGCTCTCTGCTCTGAGATCTATGGCTCACATCCTTAACTTTGCACCCATCCATCATCAACTAGGGCAGATTTTTGCTTTGAAACCTGCACATGGTGCACAACCCCCTGTAGGGCTGTACAGTCTGCATGTGCTTAGATACGCCCCAAAATGTTTGACCCCCAGTCATTATAGAACAGACACATCCCCAGAGGGCCCATCATTACAGAGTAATTATCGATTCCCCACTGTCCATTCAGTCTAGACTACACAGGGAGGCAATTATGAAACTAAAGAGGCCTCCAGCTACATTCCCCCCCTCCCCCCCAGGCCCTGCCTCCTTTCTAGAGAAGGAAACTCCCCTCTATAAGCCCTCAAACACAGAAGACAGGCTGCTGCCTATGGAGGCAAAGATGCCCTCTCCAGATTGAGTTTATTCAAGCAGCATGGCAAGATACCAGGCCTCTGGTTTCAGGCTGTGTTGTAACATGCTGTATATTCAGAGCTCTTACAGTTTCAGCTACTGAACTGCTACCAAGTGAGTTTTTAAATCTGAACTGCTACGTATTGATTTTGGGAAGGGGAGACAGATTTCCCCCACCCCCTAATTATTTTCAGACTCTCTTGAAAAGGCTTTAAACTGACATCCTAATGCTATCTAGAGCCCATAGCAAATGAAATACTCTCTGTAATAAGGGACAGATGCAGGTTAGCTCAGTACTCACAATCCCAAATCCTGCAGAACCCTGACCAGCCAAAGCAGAATTTTAGGGTGAAGGATTTAAATGTTTTGCTTGTGAAACAGGATTCTCTGCCCCACTGAGAGTATGGCCTGCCTCCTCAGAGAGGTGGGCTCACTGCATGGTTCTATATCACCTCAATTGAGCCTATGATGATTCCCCACCACCCCCTTCAATTCCCTTTGGTTCTGCAGGGACCATTTATGCCACTGCACCATTAATCTTCCCTACAGATACCACCCTATGTTCACCAAACCAGGACACCCCAACTCTGTAACCCCACAGATCCGAATCCTATTTAATCCTCCCTGCCAAGTCCCAGCCCCACCCATGAGCCTGACAGCACAGTGAGCACTACAGAAAAGCCTTATGTCCTTCACTCCAACGTACCCCCCAGCAGATCTACACTGACCCCTGCTCGCACAGAGCCACACTCACCCTAGGGAGCCCCACCATCACAGCTGTCCTTCAGAGACTCCCTTCACTGCACCCCCCCCCCCAGATTAGTAACCCTGACTCACCCTCCAGGGCTAGCCTGACCCACAGAGACACCCCCCCATCACCTCCCCTTCATTCCTCCCCCATATCTCCTGCAGGGCTAGCCTGACCCACAGAGACCCCCCCACCTCCCCTTCACCCCACCCCCCATATCTCCTGCAGGGCTAGCCTGACCCACAGAGACCCCCCCCACCTCCCCTTCATCCCCCCCCATATCTCCTGCAGTTAGCCTGACCCCATGGAGAGCTGCCCCCCCCCCCATCACCTCCCCAGCTCCCAGCTCCTGCAGGGCCAGGCTGATCCCACGGAGACACCCCCCACCTCCCCTCCATACCCACCCCCCATTTCGTGCAGATGGAGCCTGACCCCATGAGACCCCCCCCATCACCTCACCTTCATGCCCCCCCCATATCTCCTGCAGGGCTGGGCTGACACCCCCCTCTCCCGCAGGTGCAGCCGGACCCCGCAGAGCCCCCCCCTCACCTCCGTCCCCGAACTCCTCCCTGAAGTACTGGGCGGGCCCCGCGGCCGCCAGGCCCAGCAGGCCGCACAGCGCCAGGAGCGGGCTCATCACGGTGGGTCTCGCGCTAGTCCCCGGGAGGTGCCGGCCTGGCCCGTCACGCGACCCCCTCACTCAGCGCCGCACAGGACACGGACTGCGGGCGCGCAGCCGACGGCGGCCGCACTTATACCCGGCCCGGCCCAGCGCCCGCCCCCGCCGCCGCCCCATTGGCCCGAGCCCTAGCGACGCGCTCCCCCATTGGCCGGCACTCTGCCCGACGAGTGAGGCTGCGCCCCCGAACGTTGGCGTCCCAGATGGCCGCTTCCGATTGGTTGCGGAGCTCGGCCAATCAGGAGCGACCACGCGTTCGGGGGGAGACGCCCCCTCCCCTCGCGGGCTGTATCACCGCCGCCTGTCAGGTCACGTGAATTTTCGGCCTCTCTTAAAGGGCCAGCTCATCGTTTCTGTGCTGAGGCTCGTCCCCCCCCACCTCCACCACCACCCTGGGTCACTGCGCGGGGAGGGATTCCCCTCCAACCCCCCCCCCCATAATAACCACCGGGGGGGAGGTGAGAAAATAACCCAAGTGGGGGAAGGAGGAGCCCTGGTGACATCGCCACGGCAATGCCACGCGTTGTGACATGGTGTGACACAATACAGCGCCGTGACATCATGTTACATGATGACACAAGCAGCTGCTGAGTTCAGCAGGCTGGGGCCACAGGCTGGGATCCTGGCTCTGTGCCTCTCTTTGGGCACAGCCCTGGGTCCAGTGGGCAGCACAGGGGGGCTGGGAGCCACGGCTCCTGGGTTCTTGACTCAGCTCTGCCACTGCCTATTCCTGAGGCTTTGGTCAACTCACTTAGGCCCCACCTCCCCCTCTGTGAAGATATCAGCCTACCATTATCCAACGCTCCGAGTCCTCGGCTGAAAGGCAGCGGTTTGTGAGGATTATTCCTTATCCTCTGCAAATTGGAACCCGCTGCTGTTCCTTTGGTGTTGTGCCGCTGCCTCCCAGCACTAACAATAAAGCAATTGTTAAAGCATAATGTGCTCACACAGGGACTAGGCAGGGAGCCATGGAAATACCAGTCATTGCAATTGCTACTCTGGTACCCACTCAGAAATCGGGGTTCTGATTCTTTGCTCATCAAGGGTTAGAAAAGTTCATCTTGGTGTCCTGCACAAACTGCATGTCTGATCTTTTAATTCCGACTCCCTAAATGCCTCCAGCAATTTCATCTAGTGTTAATTTTTTTCTTCACCTCCAAGTGCTGTGCGCGCTTAGCTGGCATGCTCTCCTCCAGCAGCGGCTGCATTGCAGTGGAGGGTACATAGCTGTACCTCTCACTTAATTCTCTACTGTTTGTAAAGTGCTTATAGATTCTGACAAGGGGCAAAGGTCTTATATTGGAGGTCTCACATTGCCAGTGCAAAAACATCCTTGGAATTTCTAAATATTACAGATGACAATTTCCCAACTTAGAAAGTGTTCCAACCAACACAGGGGAATTCTGTATTAGACTTAATCCTGACAGATAAAGAGAAACCGATCACAGAACTAAAAATTAATAGCAGCTTAGGTATAAGTCATCATGATTTGATCACATTAATAATGTGCTAGCAGAATAAAGTTCAAACCCGTTGTTATATACACACACACACACACCCCTTTAAAAAGGCCAGTTTCACAAAGCTGAAAAATCATGAGCCAAATCAGCTGTGAAAAAGAATTTAATCAGAAAATTTCAAGTGATACTTGGAAATGGTTTTAGAACGTTTAACAAGATGCCCAAAAATTGAGGAAGAAGGCTGTATCGGTTAAAAAAACTGAACTAGGGTAGAGGGGAAATTAAGGCAGCTAAAACAATTATATAACAAATAGAAGAAAGGGGAAATTGATAGTAATGCAAGTCAGAAGCTAGGGATTGTCAAAAACTGATAAGGAAAAGCCAAGGGGCACAAGGAGAAATCCATGGCCAGCAGAATTAAGGACAAGAAGAAGGAGTTTTATTAAGCATATTAGGAACAAAAGGAATCTTATCAATGGTAATGGTCCACTACTAGATGGAAATGGTAGACCTGTCAATAATAATTAAGAAAAGGCAGAAGTGTTCAATACATATTTCTGTTCTGTAATAGGGAGGGAAAAAACCAGACGATGTAGTCATCATATGACGACGATAACACTCTTTCCATTCCACTAGCATCCCTTGAGGATGTTAAACAGCAGCTACTAACATCAGACATTTTTAAATCAGCAGGTCCAGATAACTTGCATCCAAGAGTTTTAAAAGAGCTGGCTGAAGAGCTCACTGGACCATTGTTTTGATATTGATTTTCATTAAGACTTGGAACACTGGGGAAGTTCCAGGAGACTGGGGAAAAAAGGCTAATGTTGTGCCTACATTTTAAGAGGGTCAACGGGATGACCTGGGTAATTATATTCCTGTCAGTCTGACATCAATCCCAGGCAAGAGAATGGAGCAGCTGATATGGGACTTGATTAGTAAAGAATGAAAGGAGGGTAATATACTTAATGCCAATCAACATGCATTAATGGAAAATAGACCCTGTCAAACTAAATGATTCTTTTTTATTCGATTACAAGCAGAGGGCCGCCCAGAGGATTCAGGGGGCCTGGGGCAAAGCAATTTTGGGGGCCCCTTCCATCAAAAAAAGTTGCAATACTATATTCTCGTGGGGGCCCCTGTGGGGCCCAGGGCAAACTGCCCCACTTGCCCCCCCCATCTGGGCAGCCCTGATTACAAGTTTGGTTGATAAAGGTAATAATATGATGTAATATATTCGACTTCTGTAAGGCACTGGACTTGGTACTGCACAACGTTGTGATTCAAAACCGAGAATGATACAAAATTAACGTGACATTAAATAGATAAAAAGCTGGCTCGAAACTTAACTGTAAATGGAGAATCATCAACAAGTAGGTATGTTTATAGTGGAGTCCCACACAGACCTGTTCTTTTCCTATGCCATTAAACATTTTTATCAATGACCTTGAAAACAAACATGAAATCACCTCTGATAAAGTTTGCAGAGGACACAAAAAGTGTGAGCGGTAAATAATGAAGAGGCCAGGTCAGTAATACAGAGCGATCTCAGTCAGTTGGTAAACTGGGCACATCTCTAGAGTAGGAATAGAGAGGTTCGTTTATCTCTGTATTTGTCACTGGTGCAACCGCTGCTGGAATCCTATGTCCAGTTCCGGTGTCCCCTATTCAAGAAGGATGTTGATAAATTGGAGAGGGATCAGGAAAAAGCCACAAGAATAATTAAAGGATTAGAAAACCTGCCTTATAGTGAGCGATTCAAGGAGCTCAATCTACTTAGCCTAACACAGAGGTTAAGAGGTGATTTGATCAGTCTATAAGTACCTACATGGGAAACAAATATTTAATAATGGGCTCTTCAATCTAGCAGAGAAAGGTCTAACACAATCCAATGGCTGAGAGCTGAAGCTAGACAAATTCAGATTAGACATGAGGCATACATTTTTACCATTGAGGGTAATTAACCACTGGAACGATTTACCAAGGTTTGTGGTGGATTCTCCATCACCGGCCATTTGTAAATCAAGATTGGGTCTTGTTTTCTAAGAGATCTGCCCTAGGAACTATTTAGAGGACGATCTCTGGCCTGTGATATACAGAAGGTCTGCCTAGGTGATCACAGTGGTCCCATCCAGCCTTGGAATCTATGAAAAGTGTTCTCTCCAGTGCCCGTCAGGGATCTAGCTTCCCTGGCTGTCTCTTAATCTTTTTAAACAGCCTGGCAAAGAAGCCGAAACAAGAGAAATGTCCAGTGCCTGTGCTCTGTGCATGGTCACTGAGCTAAAAATACCAACGTTGGAGCTAGTCGTTCTAATAATGATACTGCCCCATTTCTACAGTCTCTTTCAGCCTACAGAATCGCAAAGGCTTTGCAAGCTGTGCGGACAGAGATCACTGAAATGCAGCCACCCTAGCAGTGAGTAAGTGTTTATTCCAGGCTCCCTCACCCACCACTAATATGCAGCGCCTTCTGGGGTGGGGCACTGCAGCTGTTTATCCAGGGATCCCTCACCCAGCACAAAGATGCAGCCACCTCATGGGTGGGGCTGTCTATCGGTTTAACAGCTCAGAACAACACTGTTCAAAATGTCTGAGGGAAAAAAAAAAAAAAACACAACCCAAACGGAAACTGTTCTGGGATGTTATCCATACCCAGCAAATACCGGGGCACCTGGCTGGCCAACCTGTGCCCAGACTGCCAGCGAGGAGGGGCCTGTGCCCCAGGCCAGTTCATCACCCCACAATTAGGTAATTCTGAGGTATTTACTCTATTAAAACCCTCTCTATCCCCACACACATGCTCTATCCATCCATCCCTTAACACACACCCACTACCCATCCATCCCCACATACACCCCACTATCCATCCATCCACACACCCCACTATCCAGTATGGGTCTGGAAGGACAGAGGGGTGCATATGGATTGATGGAGGGATGGATAAATAGTGGGGTGTGTGGGTTTGGATGGACGGGGGTGTATGGGATAAGTGGATGACCCATTATCCATCCATCTACACCCCTCTATCCATCCATCCACTTATCCCATACACCCCGCCCATCCAAACCCACAGACCCCACTATTTATCCATCCCTCCATCAACCCATATGCACCCCTCTCTCCTTCCAGCCCCATACTCAAACCTCCCATCCATCAAAACCTGTACACACCCCACCAGTCACCCCTGTTCCCATATGCACCCCTCCCCCCATCCTCATCCCTCCATCCACCCATCCTATACACATGCATCCCTCCATATATCCCCATATGTACCCCCTCCATGCACACGCATCTATCTGTGGATTTTCCCTAGTGCCCATCACCCTGGGCACCTATGAACGCAGATGTCCTTGCTCTCTTACCATCCTCTGGCTGGCATCATTTACATAACAGACAGGCTGTCCAACCTCACCCACCCTTGGGGTCTGTTGTGCCATAAGATGTCAGTTACACAAGCTCCTGGGCCTGTGAGTTGGGGCTGCCACACAAACGGATTTTATGTTGCAATCCAAACGGCTTGGCTGGCACTGATGCCAAAGAAAGATGGCAGAGGGAAGAGGCAGGGTGTGCCAGAGAGATAAGAAAGGGAGGAGAAGAAAGAGGGAAGTAGCTGGAGCACCTGGAAGGCTGGGCCAGTCAGGTGGTTGGACTGACTGAGTTTCTCGTTATGCCTGGTGTCAAGTATCAGAGGGGTAGCCGTGTTAGTCTGGTTCTGTAGAAGCAGCAAAGAATCCTGTGGCACCTTATAGACTAACAGACGTTTTGCAGCATGAGCTTTCGTGGGTGAATACCCTGGTCTCTCCCCTTACCCACAGCACCTCACAGGAGAGAATCTGAGATAAGCAGCAGGGGACCTTAACTGCCCCACGGGACTGCCCATGCAGACGCAGCGCTGCTGATCTCAGTTCAGAGGCCGGGAGCTAGGCTGGCTGGGCGACTGCCAGGCCAAATCCCAGGTCGCTTCTGCAAGGGGCTTTTGGGGGCTCAGCAGGCAGCAGCGCTCATCTCGCCTGAGACAGGGCTGAGCCCCCGGCTCCTTCGGATGCCGCATCACAGGAGGGTTCTCAGGTCTTGCCAGTTTGTGGCTGTTAAAACCCCCCGACCCTTTTCACAGGAACGGAGGTGGCAATGCCAGTGTCCTGCCTGGGGCAGAGCCAGGCTTTGCACCAGGCAGGGCGATGGGTCATTGGCAATGGGCAGGAAAGCCAAGTCCACCCAGCACCCTCCTAGCCGTGGTGGCTCCTGTCCTGTGGCGCTGGGCCCGGTTCCCCATTCCGGGTGTTGCGACTCGGCATTCTTCCTTTTGTCAATCGCATAATACGCTTGAAAAGGTGCCGCACATACACCAAAAGGCTGCCAGGGGTCCGGGGGAGGGGAGGGCTTGTGACCCCTTGGTACCAGCTGGCAGAGGGCACAGGCATGCATAGGGTTACAGGGATCCTGTGGGTCTGATATCTACATTCTAGCGCGCCAGAGGGTGGCATGTGAGGTCTCTACCCACAGCCAGCAATGCACGGCACGGCATGACGAAGGCAAAATGTACGTACAGATGATATTTAAGGAGCTATGTCTCTATACTCAACATTGTGGTCTTAAGGTCTGTGAGGTAAAGCAGGTTCCCATGCAGGAGGGAACAGATACGTCTCCTTTTCTGTCTGGGTATATGTAGATTGCATGTCCCAGGGCTAACTCAGTCAGCATATCAAACAACGGACGCCCGCGAGACAACGACAAGCTCTCTTTGCTGTCTGGGCCAGGGGCGGGCCGGAGGATTTGCAAAGACAGAAGAACCCCAAGATGAGTCTCTGAAGGGGGGGCCTCTTGGGGGAAGGGATCTTATTCCATACCTGACAGGCACAGACCCGGCTTCCTCATGTTAACGGCAGGTGGTAGCGAGGGGCCTTGCAACCCTCAGTACCCCCAGGAGGTGTCACCCCACCACAGGGAGGTCACCCCCCACGCTTCCCTATCAGCTCTCCCAGTGGCAGTGATCTCCTCTTCACCCACTCGGTTTTTATACTGTTCCCATCACTCTGGTACCGGAGTGCTTGGGGGATTCTTCCGAGGACCACCGTTGCAGGACGCTGACCAGCTGAGGTGTTCCACTCCAGAGGGGGCTCTGGCATGTGACACGGTCCCTATATACGTGTACCAAGGCAAAGAAACCTACATTAAGATGGGATTAAGATTGAGAGTCCAGATCAGTAACTGAAGGGTAAAACCAGGACAGGGATATTGTACACCAGGACTTTCACAGTGACATCCAAGCATATTAAGGCTGGAAACCCACAGTTAAGGCACCCAAACAACCTTAACTCTGCCCATAACTTTATCCATAGAGATTAAGGGCAGAAGGGACCACTCCGAGTCTGCCCCAATAGCGCAGTTATCCTGCGCTGAGCCCAGTGACTCGTGTTTGCCTAAAGCCACATCCAGAACAGGCCGCCTGTGTGGACAGGGAGCCATCGAGTTCTGCTGATTCTGTCCCTGCCCTGGCCGTCTGTCCCATGGGCAAGCAGCCTGATTTAAACATCGGTGCCTCATTTCTCATTTGGGTTCAGCTTCCAGCCATTGTTGTTTGTTCTGCCTGTCTCTGCTGGAATAAAGAGCCAGGATTTTCTCCCCGTGATGGCGCTGAAACAGCCACCTCATCACCTCGCTAGCTTTTTGCTAAACTCAACAGCTCCAGCTCTTTCAGCCTCACAGTCAGGCGTTTCCTCCAGCCTGGGGGCGGGGGTCCTTTTTGTGGCTCTTTGACTTTTCAACATCCGTTTTAAAACGTGGGCTCTGGTCCCGGCCCCAGACTCCCACGGTCTCCCCAATTGTGACTTAACAATTCTGACCAAGGCACCTCAGGCTGTGCTCTGCGCAGCGTTTTTGTGCAGTATAATTATTGCTAGAACTGTGACTTTGTTCAGAGACGTTCTACCTGTGCAACCCCTGCTGTGAATGCACTTATATCAGCGTACAGGTGCCTTATGGGACCCTTCTCCCCTCCCAGAGCTGAGACTAGAACCCAGGAATCCTGCTTCCCAATCCCCCGCACGCCTGCTCTAACTCCTGGACCCCACTACCTGTAGCCAGACGGGCCAGTTTTACTTCCTGGGACAGCAGTTGGAGGCTGGATTGTAAAGAGGGTGTGGCCTTTCGGTTATCGCTTCTGCTGCTCCTCAAACCTTCCTCTTCTTTCTCCTCCCTCTGAGCCTCCAGGAATGTGGCACATGTGAGAGTCAGACTGTACAAGCCAATATCCTGGTGAAGGCGGAAAGAGAGAGAGGGAGACAGATCACATGCCCTGAACAGCCTGTTCTACAGGCAGAGTAAGGTGTTCCCGTTGGGACTCCAACTCGATTTGGACTCAGGACAGGAATGATGGTGGAGGGGAGGGGGACAGTATCCAGGGAGGGGGGTGGCTGGTGGTCTGAGCAGAAGCTCACCTGATGAACTCCGGGTCTCTAGTCCTCGGGAAGGAGTGAGGGGTAGCAGTCAGAGCAGGGGAAGGGAAATGGGAGTCGGGACACGGTTTTATTCCCAGCTGTGGGGGAAGCTAGGAATCAGGACTCCTGGGTTCAATTCCCAGCTCTAGGAGGGGACTAGGAGTCAGATGCTACTCCCAGCTCTGAAAGGAGCCGAGGGGATAAGCTGGAGTCTGGAACGGAGGACTCCTGGCTCTGGTCCCAGCCCTGGGAGAGGGATACTGGTTCACCCGCTGACCTGTACATTGTATAGCTCCAGGAGAACAGAACATCTGCCAGCAGCTGGTCCTGCTTTGCCACCTAAGGCTCAAAGCTGCTTTCCCAGCAGCCAGCAGGTGTCACTGTCCAGCCCTCCCCTCCCGCTAGAGCTGCGCTGAGTGAATCCAGCCCACCTGCCCCAGCCCCACACCCTGGTGGCAACCCAAACAAAAGCACCTCCCCGGCTGTAATTAGCCCATTGTTCCCCTTTAATCCTCAAAGGCGTTTAGGCTCCTAACTTCCCCCAAAATCAGTGGAATGAGAGGAGGGGAGGGGAAGGGCAGGGGATCATGAGACCGATTTCAGTGGAAGTTAGGAGCCCAGCCACCTTTGGGGATGTGGGCCAGAGAGATGTGCCCACCCAAGCCTGGGAGAGAGCAGAGATTTGAACCCAGGCCTCCCAAATCCCACTAGAACCTAACTATTGCACCACCCTTCGGCTCACAGAGTTTGGAACAAAACCCAGGAGTCCCTGTTCCTATCACTCCCAGCACCCCTGCTCTAACCACTACACCCCACTCCTCTCCCACAGACAGGGTAGAACCCAGGAGTCCTAACTCCCTGTTCCTATCACTAGACCCCACTCCCCTCCCAAACCTGGGAATGGAACCCAGGAGTCCTGGGTCCCAGTACCCCTGCTTTAACCCTCTATACACCGTTCCCTTCCCAGAGCCATGGATTGAACCCGGGAGTCCTGGATCCCTGCTCCACCCTTCTCTAATCCATTAGGGCCCACTCTCCCCCCAGTGCCGGGGACAGAACCCAGGATCCCTGCTCTAACCTGTAGCCTCCCCTCCTCGGAGAGAGCTCGCACTCCCGTTTTAAATCTGGTTACCAGAGAATCTGGAAATACCAGAGGGCAGCTCCTGGAGCCAAATGAAACTGCAAGTGTGTGGGATGGGAACTCCTTGGCAGGTGGGACCTAATTACCAGGGTGCCCATTAATGCCCTGACCCTTGGGACAACACCGCAGCATCAGTGCTGACCACCAGGGGGCAGGGCCTCCTTTCTCAAATATGCCTGGGGGGCTCTTTAGTCTCTTCCATTCATTCAGAACTGGGGGGAGGCTGCTCCTGAGATTCTCCTTGAAACCTTTTAGCAGCTGGAAGAGGGTGGAGCTGAGCCATGGGACCTGCCCACTTGCTCCTCCACAGCGACCCCCCAGGACCCTGCAGAACAGAACATCACAGACCAACTGTCAATCGCAGTTGACTTCCCAGGCCCACCTGGGGGCTGAAGGCTTTGTCTCCGCGGAGTGATTAGGGATCAGGCAATGGGAGCCCTTAGCATCTCACACCTGTCAGGGTTCCTTCCCCACTCTGAACTCTGGGGTACAGATGTGGGGACCCGCATGAAAGACCCCCTAAGCTTATTTTTACCAGCTTAGGTTAAAAACTTCCCCAAGGCACAAATTCCTTTCTAGCCTTAGCATCGCTGCCACCACCAAGTGATTTCAACAAACATTTAGGGAGGGCCACCTGGAGCCCTACCATCCCCAAATATCCCCCCAAGCCCCTACACCCCCTTCCTGGGGAGGCTTGAGAAGAATATCCTCACCAATTGCTACAGGTGAACACAGACCCAAACCCTGGGATCTTAAGAACAATGAACAATCAATCAGGTTCTTAAAAGAAGAACTTTAAAGAAAAGGTAAAAGAATCACCTCTGTAAAATCAGGATGGTAAGTGCTTTACAGAATAACAAAAGACTCAAGAACACAGAGGATTTCCCCTCTAGGCAAAACCTTAAAGTTACAAAAACAGGGATAAACCTCCCTCTTAGCACAGGGAAAATTCACAAGCTAAAACAAAAGGTAATCTAATGCATTTCTTTTCTGCTATTACTTACTATTTCTGCAAGACTAGATGCTTAGTCCAGACATACTTAGGAAGATGGAATTTCCCTGCCTGCTTTCTTGGCTGGCTCCCAGAGACACAGACAAAAAAAAACTTTCCCCCACATATTTGAAAGTATCTTCTCCCCTTATTGGTCCTTTTGGTCAGGTGCCCCCAGGTTATCTGAGCTTCTTAACCCGTTACAGGTAAAAGAGGAATTAACCCTTTACAGGGTAAAGAGGGATTTTATGCTACCCTTAGCTGTATGTTTATGACAGCACCCAACTCACAAATCCAGGGGGGACGTGTTTAGGAAGGAGGCAGAATAAGCAGCCGGCATCTCAAATGAGTTTGGATGTCATGCGATGAGCTCTTGAGATCCAGAGTCCTCTGCTGGGGTCAGCTGCTCCACTAACGAGGGATGGAAAGGCTCATTAGTTCCTGCACCCAGATTCCTGTCCCCTTGCAGGCTATTCTAGCCTGTTCCTAGCTTTAAGTGTCCTCTGAGTGATGGGGCTCCTCCCACCTTTCCTTTGGGGAGACTTCCCCCACACGCCTCACTGCAGGGTTTAGGGGCAGTCTCCGCTGTCAGCCCCCAAGGGATCCCGGAGAGAACACACCGTTTGGTTTCATCTCTAGCAGCACTGTAGATATGTCTCCATTGAGATATCAAGAGCTCCGTGACAGGACTGGAGGGTTTTTTAGGGTCCGTATGGTTTAGGGGAGGTATTCCCAACCTTTCCCATAATGGGACCATTCCCACACACCCCTCATGCTTACTATGGGAAGGGCAACTCCTTGGCAGGTGGGACCTAATTACTAGGGTGCCCATTAATGCCCTGACCCTTGGGACAACACCGCAGCATCAGTGGTCACAGCATCTCCACAGCACCTGTCATAACCCCCAGCTGGAGAACCCCAGGCTTAGGGGAAAGAGATTCAGAGCCTGTCACAGATCCAGCCCAGTAGCAATCAGAGCCTGTTTCCTTCTGGTGCCCCCACCATGTGATACGAGTTTGCTAAGGCTCAGCCAAATTGCTAGTGGGACAGGTGCCCACAACACCCAAAAAGGCAGCCTGTTTAGCACAAACAGACTCCCGGTTTAGCAGTGTTGGCAGTGGCGAGCGAGTGAGTGAGCTCTCTTCCCTCTGGGATAGGGCAGGGGCACCTCGGTAGGGGGCAGTGAATCTTGCCCTGCCAATGGCTGGGTTGCACCTGGATTCACTTTCTATTGCTGGAACTCATTAGCCAGCTTCACCCATAAGCAAACAAGCTGTGTTTAGCCAGCAGGAAGTTGTAATTACACCTACCAAGAGGCCCCAGGTGGATTAAACTTCTATGGAGCCTACATTGCATTGCTGCCCGCTGCCCAGCTGTGGTTTCCATCTGTCACGGTGAGGGGGGAGGGTCTGGCACACCCCCTGCCTGGTATTTAACAAACAGATTTTGTTTCCATCATGATCCAACACCCATCATTGTCCTGACAATTTCTAGGGCTGCCTGTAGATAGGAACTGCTGTTCATTGTTGTGTCTGGGTTGCCGTTTTAGGTGATTTTATCACAATTCTCATGATATTTGGGGTTTGCCTTAAAGCACCAGCTCCCAGAGTCATGGGATTACAGGAGAACTGCAGCTTTTGTTGAAAGAGAGTTTCTTGACCGTGTAGTTGTGGAGAGAAGCTTGAAAATCTAACCTGAGTGCGGCCAAAAGGCTCAGACATGAGAAGGCAAAGAACCCAAAATGTACTTATTTTTTTAAAAGATGATTTGAAGCCAATCTCATGATTTTCAAGTCCTGACTTGTGATTTCTGGATGCTTGGAGTTCACAACACTACACTCCCCATGTTGGCACGTGCGAATAAGCAGCCTCCTGTTTCAGTAGCACCGGATGTTTTGCACGCATGGTGCACACACAGTGCTGCTGGAATGCAGCCACCTCGGGGTGGAGAGCACCAGGCCGAGTTGCACAGCAGAAAGGAGAGGAGTCTCAGCCCAGATACACAATAACATCCACCCATGGCAGCTGTGCTGTAAAATCCTCGGGCAACAACCAAGGTGACTAGCCTGTGCCCATCACCATGGTAACCAGGTGCCTTGGCGTGTAACTTGGGCCCATCGCCATGGCAATGGAGTGCGTCCTCACAGCATGGCCTGGCGCCTCAGAAAGTGTGATATACATGTTGTCATGGTAACCAGGCACCTCATGCCATCCTCACACCATGTCACAGCTGCCCAGGTGGGTAGGATGGGCCCATCACCATGGTAACGAAATGCCTCATCATCATGTCAGGGACACTCGGGTGGGAGGGATGGGCCTGTTGCTGTGGTAACCAAGCCCCTCATGACATCTCCTCAGGGCGTGTCTCTGGAGGCCCCAGTGACCCCCTGAATGTACCCACCTGTGCAAGCCTGCCCTGTCTTCCCCCTCCAGGCCCCACACCCACCCCACAGCTGGCACCTGACAGAGACAGGGCGTTAGCAGGCTCCCTTTTATGCCACACTCAAGATGGCAGCCACCACGCGGCCGTCACGATGTTGCCCTTATTGCCACACTCAACATGGCGTCCGTCCGCTCGTCGATCGATTCCTGCCACGCCCAAAATGGCACCCGGGTTGGGCCGCCCCTTTTGTGCCACACTAAAAATGGCGGCCACCGCGTGGTAAACCCCCGGAAGTGGGGTGTGTTTTTTCGCGACCACTTCCGGGGCCAGAGGTCACCCGGTTTTTTCCCGCCCCGCCCCCCCCCCCGGCAGGGATGTCCCCCGCCATGGCGACGGACGGGCCCGCGCTGGCTGAGCTGCTGCTGCAGCGGCTGGAGCGGGCGGGGGGCGGCGGCCTGGGCAGCCTGGAGGCGGCCGCGGCGCTGGGCCTGGAGCACCAGCAGCTGGTGGGGGCCGTGAAGAGCCTGCAGGCGCTGGGGGAGGTAGGGCCCGGGGGGGGCAGTGGGGGGAGATGGGGGTCCCGGGGGGAAGTGGGGGTCCCGGGGGGAGGGGAGGGTCCCGGGGGGAGGGGCAGTGGGGGGGAGGGGGTCTCAGGGGGAAGTGGGGGTCCCGGGGGGAGGGGAGGGTCCCGGGGGGATGGGCAGTGGGGGGGAGGGGGTCTCAGGGGGAAGTGGGGGTCCTGGGGGGGAGAGGCAGTGGGGGGTGGGGGTCTCAGGGGGAAGTGGGGGTCCCGGGGGGAGGGGAGGGTCCCGGGGGGAGGGGCAGTGGGGGGGAGGGGGTCTCAGGGGGAAGTGGGGGTCCTGGGGGGGAGAGGCAGTGGGGGGTGGGGGTCTCAGGGGGAAGTGGGGGTCCCGGGGGGACTGTCGAGCCTGAGGAGAGGCAGACAGATGGGCAGGGCAAGGGGGAGCAGGGGGGAGGGGAGGCTCATAGGGAAAGGGGAATGGGGGTGGGGAGGGCCACGTTGAGGTGGCCTTCAGGACAGCAGCTTCTCCCCCCCCCCCAATTACAGAAGGTCCCTTCTCCTGTACGGTAACTCCTCACTTAACGCTGTAGTTTTGTTCCTGAAAAATGCGACTTTGAGCGAAACAATGTTAAGTGAATCCAGTTTCCCCATAAGAATTAATGTAAATGAGGGGGTTAGATTCCGGGGAATTTTTTTTCACCAGACAGAAAACTATCTAGTCTATAGATATACACACAGTATATGTTTTAAGCGAACAATTTAATACTGTTCACAGCTCCGACGATTGTGAAGTTTGGTTGAGGTGGTGAAGTCGGAGGGTGGGATATTTCCCAGGAAATGCCTTGCTGCTAAATGATGAGCTAGCACTGGGCTGAGCCCTCAAGGCTTAACACGTTGTTGTTACTGTAGCCTCTCACACAAGGCAGCACTAACACGAGGGAGGGGAGACAGCCCAGTCCGTGTCCCCTCCCTGCTCTATATGGAGAAGGGGTAAGCGGGGTGCAGGAGTGGGGGGGAGAGACACATCCTGACATTAGCCCCCCCTTCCCCCCCTGCACAGCAAGCAGGAGTTTCTGGGAGCAGCTCCAAGGCAGGGGGCAGGAGCAGCACGTGGCAGTCGGGAGAGGGATGGCTGAACTGCCGATTGCCAGCCTGCTGGGCGGCTACAGCACAGGGAACTTAGGGGACTGGGGAGCTGATGGGGGGACAACGCCGGTCCACCCTGGTTACAAGCCCCCACCAGCGAGCTGCAACGGGCTGCGCGTCCTGCAAGCAGTGGACAAAGCAGGCAGCTGCCAAACGATAGAAGGGAGCATTGCACAACTTTAAACGAGCATGTTCCCTACTTGATCAGCAACGTAACAACGAAACAGGACGACTTTAAGTGAGGTGTTACTGTATCTCTCTTGACCCTGATACCCTTCCACACACCCACTGCCTCTGAAATCCCTCCTTGATCCTCTCCCCCCAAAACCATCCTCCTTGTCCCTGTCCTAGTCATTCCTAGTATCTCTTTGATCCTTGCAGGACCTCTCTGCACTTCTCACCCTGCCCTGCTTGAACAGCCATGGAGTTGTGCCAGGTCCCGGACGGCCTGGATAGGCTGAGCTGTGGCTGTTGGCGTATCCATGGTATCCCTATAATCACTCACTGTCTTTTTAAGCTTGCTCTGTTGGTCTCAACGATGTCTGGTGGCAGCAAGTCCTGCAGATTTTTCACTTGAAAAATACATAACCTGTGGAACTCCCTGCTGCAGGATGTTGCTGTTGTCAAGAGCTCAGCAAGATTCAAAGCGGAATAGCAGAAATATCCTGAAGGGCGATTGCTGATGCTGAAATAAGAGTCCCAGAAGGGATAAAAACTCCTCATGCTGCCCAATCTAGGAGGGAACAGGAGGAGACCTTCATGGGGGCAAATTACCCCTCCCTGCCTGGTCTGTGGCTCTCGTGACTTCCTCTGAAGCCCTTGGTACTGAACACTGTCAGAGACAGGATACTGGGCCTTGGGTCTGGTCCAGTGTGACGGTCCCCGTACTTCACAGCTCCCCTGTGTGCTCCCCTCAGGTCATCGAGGCTGAGCAGCGATCCTCTAAACGCTGGGAGCTGACGCCCGAGGGGAAGGAGATCGTCCAGGAGGGAAGCCACGAGGCCCGTGTCTTTGACAGCATCCCTGCCGAAGGGCTGCCGCAGAGCGAGCTGATGGTGAGGCTGACTTCCCATCCCCCAGGCCTCACGTCTTCCTGCCAGAACTTCGCTGTTCTTCTACGTTCTGCCGCCTGGGAGGCAGGACTCCTGGGTTCTCTTCCTGGCTCTGGGAGGGGAGTGGGGCTAGAGACCGGAGCGGGTGGGGGCTGGGCATCAGGAAGCCTGGATCTCATTATAAAGTTGGGATGACTCTGGCCTTCCCCAGGAGGGTCCTTGTGATGCTTGACCAAGTGTCTGTAAACAGCTCTGCGCGCTGGGAGGGCAGAATTCCTGCTTGTCCCCCCTTTCCCTGGGGGTGTTTCTCTTCTGCTCCGCCTGGATCTGAAATCTCCCTTGTGTCTCGTTGCAGAAACTGCCGAGTGGGAAAGTGGGGTTCAGCAAGGCCATGTCCAGCAAGTGGGTGCGGCTGGACAAGAACGCGGACGGGGGTCCACGCGTCTTCCGGGCTGTGAGTGTTCCGTGGCGGGGCTTTCCAAGCTGGGCCCCAAATCCCCCTTTGAATCTCCCCTCCTGGGCCGAGCAGAGACCCTTCAGCTCTCGCAGGTCGAGCGGTGAGCGCCGGGCGGGCGGTTGGACCCCTGGGCGGAAAGGCACTAGGGAAATGTACAAGGTTATTCCACCCTCTGCCAGTGGGAATGGCGCGGGGCTGTCAGCTCGAGCCGCTGGGCCAGGCTGCCTGGGCACCTGTGGAGGCTGCTCCCTTGCCCTGCTGGGGATGGGGGATGCTCCCACGCCCAGGGGTGTTCTCACACCCAGCTGTGTGCCTCTGGGGGGTGCTCACTGCTGCCCTCCTGGCCCCCAGGTGGAGAGCGTGCAGGACTCGGTGCGGGAGAAGCTGCAGCTGGTGCAGCAGGGAGAGGCTGAGAGCCTGGAGGAGAAAGACAGGAACGAACTGAAGAAGCGGAAACTCCTGATGGAAGTGTGAGCTGAGTCCCCCCCACCCCGTCCCCTCCCTGGCTTGGATCCCTCTGCTGCTGCAGCATGGTCAGGAGTCAGGGATTCTCCCCAACAGTAATGTGGGGTGCTGGGGCTCCCCTGTGCTCAGGGAGTCTGATTGTCCCTGTGGGGTGCACATTCCCCTCTCCCCACCAGAGGGCAGCAGCTGGTGGGTCTGTGCAGAGTCCCTAATCCAGTCACTCTCCAGGCCTCTGCTTCTGGTCTGTCCTGTGGTGGTGGGGAAGCTCCCCGTGTCTGACAGCCCCCCAGCTCCCCCCAGGCTGTGCTGCTTAGCCAGCCTGCTGCTGGGCCCCCAGCCGGGACGTCCAGTCCTGCCGAGGGCCGGCTGTGGCCTGGCTCGTGGATTGTAGCCGCCGGCTCAGGCTACAGCGCCCAGCGTGCAGGGTGGCTTGGGTGAAGATGGAATGAGCCACGCTGGGATCTGTCGGCTAGGTGAAGTCCCAAGGGCCCGATGTGGTTCGTTAGGCAAGTGGGCTGCCTGGCTCTGCTGTGCTCTTGCCCCAGTCCCGAGCGATGATCTTCGGCGCTAGGCTTCCCGCTGGGGTCACCTCTCCTCTCCCCTTCATGGGTACAGGATCATCAAGACCTACTGGATCCGGAAAGGCAGCGCCTTCAGCACCACGGTCACCAGGCAGGAGACGGACCTCACTCCGGAGATGCTCGCCAGGTGAGGCGCACGCTGCCTCCGTCAGAGCCGGCGGCCTTGCTGGCCGCGCTGCGCTAGGAACGTGGGGGAGCTGCCGCGGCGCACCCGGAAACGTAGCCCTTTGGAATCCCTCTGCAGGCGGCCAGGGCCTCCCTGCCCTGGCAGGGCTCTGCGGCCTCTGTGATGGCAGGCGGGGGTGCCCCAGGGGGCTCGCACGCTGGGTAAAAGGCCGTGCACGAGGCTGTAAGAACAGCGGGAGCTGCGAGATTGTTGCAGGGACTGTGGGGGGTTTTATGGCTGCCGCGCAGCTGAGTGGGGGTGTGGCCCCGCGCGGCAGGTCGCAAATCCACAGACCCAGGTTTGGCCCAGCCTCCCCTTCGGGCCAGATGCGAGTGGCGTTTTGTCCTGGCGTGTGGGGTCACAACGCCACTCAAAAAACCCGCTTTTGTGCAGTTCTGGCTGGGGGGTGGAACATGGGGTTTTACGGCGTTGGAACCGACCTCACCGAGACTGTGACGTTAACAAGCCACGACCACAACTGTTGAACTCCAATCTCTGAGGCAGCCTCCGCTCTTCCCCAGTGTCTAGGTACTGGAGTCGCTGCTGGGCGGGCAGGGGGCGAGGAGGTGAGGGGATGCTACTGTCACCCGAGCAGCTTGGCGTGCCGGTACCACAGGGCCCATAGGGCGGGGGTCCCGCTGGCTCGGCGGCCATGGGGCGGCTGAGCAGGTGGGCGTGGGGGGTACAGTGCCTCGGGCAGAGCTCATGTCCCCCCTGGCGAGGGGGTGGGGGCTGTTGGCTCAGGAAGCAGCTGGGGTTGCTCTGTGCTTGCTGGGGATGGGAGCGTGAAGCTGATGACACCCGATTCTCCGGCGTCAGCTGGGACAGTTGCCTCCCTCCTGCCCTGGCAGCTCCCACTGCTTCCTCTTTCCCCGCTTCCAGCTACGGCTGAAATGTCGACTTGGCCCCGCTCGCTGCGGGTTCAAATCCCCTGGGGCCCCCTCCCCCCACTGGTAGATGTACAAAGCCCATGTGGTTCAGCCTGGTGGGTCTGTCAGACAAGCCCTGCATGGACGTTGGCTGTGGCCTGGGTCCTCTTGTCCCCACTGTTGCGTGCTGGCTGCTGCTGCCCTCCACCCCAGAGGTGGCTGCATTTCAGTGGCACCGTGGCTGTGGTTGGGTGGAAGGTGCGGTACAAGGCCTGTTACTCAGTCAGTTCCCCAGGGCTCGCCCCCGTGACCTCTCCCCACCCTTCGTCCACAGCGGCTCGTGGCGTGACCTGAAGTTCAAGCCGTACAACTTCGAGGCGCTGGGGATCATGCCCGAGAGCGGGCACCTCCACCCGCTGCTCAAGGTCCGCACCCAGTTCAGACAGATCTTCCTCGAGATGGGGTGAGTCGCGCGTGTGCCCCTTCAGTCCCTACCCTGGCGATTGGCCTGGGGCGTCTGCCCAGGGGCAGCGGTGCAGAATGCAGAGCGTGGGTACCGGCCAGGGGCTGCACAGCTGGTGCCAGCCCTCTTCTTCGGGAGGGGCAGGGAGACAGCACCCGCTAGGTGCCAGCCATCCCGGCCCGGGACTGTTCCCTTCTGCATGATCGCCAGTGTTGCGAGCCAGGACTCCTGGGTTCTGTCCATGGCTCCGGGAGGGGAGGGGGTGTAGGGGTTAGAGCGAGTCCTGGCTCAGCTGTTCCTTTGCTGGGGAGCTTTGGGCAAGTCACCCCCCTCTCTGTGCCCAGTGGTGCCACCCCCCAGGGGGGTGGGTGCGCGTGGAAGCTGCTCTGGGCTCCTCTTGTGATGCCTCCTCTCACCATCCAGGGGCCTTGTGCCCCTGCCAAGGGGTGGCAGTGCCCGCACAGAGCCAGGCCTGCCCTGCGCCCTCCGGAGCGGGGGGTGCTCACTGGTCCCGTGTCTCGCTCAGGTTCACAGAGATGCCCACCAATAACTTCATCGAGAGCTCCTTCTGGAACTTCGACGCCCTCTTCCAGCCGCAGCAGCACCCGGCCCGCGACCAGCACGACACCTTCTTCCTGCAGGGTCAGTCGTCCTCAGCCCCTGCTGCCTCTAGGGGGCGCCGCCTGCACCCCAGGGCTGGCTCCTGTGCCAGCTTGCAGGGACTCCTACCCGGCCAGGGCTCCTTGTCTCAGCGGCGCTGGCAGAGGCGCTGTGGGGAGCGCACGGAGTCTCAACCCCCCCGGGCTGGGGTGCGTGAGGGGCCGGACGCTCACCCAGCCCTGCGGCGAAATGGGGGGTATCTAGCTGGGGGGAGGGTGCAGCATCTTTCACCCACATTAGCCCCACTTGCCACCTCTGCTGCCCCTTGGGTGCCCTCCCAGACCCTCCAGCATCCCTGGTTCCCTGGTGGCTCAGGGGGAGTCACTCCAGCCCCCTTTGCGCCTCCTGGATTCCCCAGATCCGGCCGAAGCCACGGACTTCCCCATGGACTATCTGAAGAGAGTGAAGAAGATCCACTCGCAAGGAGGCTACGGCTCCCAGGGGTGAGCGTCCCCCGCTGGCCGGCTGGGCTCGGAGCCCGGAACAGGCTGATCTCGGGGGGGGGGAAATGGGACACGGGGCCTTTCCCCACTTGGGGGCGCTGGCTCCGAACTGGCCCCAGGGCTGCAGGGACTGGCTGGCTCAGGGGGGTGGGGAATGGGGACACTGGCTCTGATCCAGCCCAGGCTGGGGATGGGATTCGGGGCCTCTCCACTCTAGGCTGCTGCTTCGGGCTGGGCCAGCTCCCCCCCCCCCCCCTCCTTGGCTGCTTGTGGCACCTGCCTCTGTTCCTCGGGCACCGCTTAACCCTTCGGCGCCTGGATTCACAAAGTTCAGCTGGGAGCTCGCCTGCATTGGGGGACTGGAGGGTGGGGGGGCCCGTTCCCCCAGCGATGTGTCCCCTGCAGCCTGGTGCCCTGGGGGGCTCTCCCTGCCCATGCCCAGCGTGTCCTGGCTCTCCCCCCACAGGTACAAATACGACTGGAAGCTGGAGGAGGCGCGGAAGAACCTCCTGCGGACGCACACCACGGCCGTCAGCGCCCGCATGCTCTACCGGCTGGCCCAGCAGGTGGGAGGTGCCACGGCTCCCCCCCCCCCCGGGCGGGGGGCAGAGCTCCGCTGCCCCCAGTGGCTGGGGCTCCAGGGGCCGGGATCCCTGGGCTGGGGCTGTGACTGACACCTCTCTTCCCTGCCCCCCCCAGGAGAAGTTCACCCCAGCCAAGTATTTCTCCATTGACCGGGTCTTCCGGAACGAGACGCTGGACGCCACCCACCTGGCCGAGTTCCACCAGATCGAGGGGGTGGTGGCCGACTACGGCCTGACGCTGGGGGACCTCATGGGCACCCTCAGGGAGTTCTTCACCAAGCTGGGTACGGGGGGCCAGAGCTCCGGGAAAGCCGGCAGGATGGGGGTCCCTGGTAGGGGGCTGGGGCTGGCGTTTGGGGGCACTCAGCGGTACCTGGGCAAAGCCCAACCCAGGGCTGAGCTGCTGCCACCAATAGGCACCAGAGGAGGGTCCTGGCAGGGGGCCAGGCGGGGGGGCGATGTATTAGGGGACATGGGGTCTGGCAGGCTGTGGGGTGGGTGCAGGATGGAGGGCCCAGCGAGGCCGTGGGGTGGCTGTGGGGGGCCCAAGTAGGGTATGTGGGGGGCTGTGGGGGGCCCGGGCAGGGCCATGGGGGGCCCGGCAGGCCGCAGGCTCTCACTGGCCCGTCTCTCGGCAGGGATCAGCCAGCTGCGTTTCAAGCCGGCCTACAACCCCTACACGGAGCCCAGCATGGAGGTGTTCAGCTACCACCGAGGTGAGGGGGCGCCAGCCCCTCGCAGCCGGATCAGCCCCTTCTCCTGCCGGCTGCGGGGGTCTCGGGGGAGGGAGCTGCAGGTGGGGTGGCATGAGCCCCCCACCCGGGCCGAGCCGTGGTGCCGGCTGCAGCGTCTCCGGCCCCCAGCCGGGCCGAGCCGTGGTGCCGGCTGCAGCGTCTCCGGCCCCAATCCTGAACCGCACAAACCGGCCCTGGGCAGCGAGAGGCCCGTGGTCAGCGGGGGGGGTTCTCCTGCTCTCCACAGACGCGCCCTGCACATCCGTGCCTGGCCCAGTGGCAGCAGCCACCCCAGGGATCCCCAGGCTCAGCCCCCCACATCCAATCCCACAGGGACAAAGGGGTCAGGGTTTGGGGTGGGGGCTGGCAGCCCGGCCCCATGGATCCCACTCAGAACAGAACCGTCTGCTCCAATAGCTTCTGTAGATCCCAGGAGTGTCTCTCCCCCGGCTCCATCGCCCTGCTCGGGGGGCTTGGGTGGGACTAACCAAGCGGCCCGGGAGCGTCTCTCCCCCGGCTCCATCGCCCTGCTCGGGGGGACTGACCGAGCGGCCCGGGAGCGTCTCTCCCCCGGCTCCATCACCCTCCTCGGGGGGGCTCGGCCGGGACTAACCGAGCAGCCCGGGAGCGTCTCTCCCCTGGCTCCATCGCCCTCCTCGAGGGGGCTCGGCCGGGACTGACCGAGCTGCCATCTCCCTTCCCGTTGCAGGGCTCCAGAAGTGGGTGGAGGTGGGTAATTCGGGGATCTTCCGCCCGGAGATGCTGCTGCCGATGGGGCTGCCGGAGGGCGTGTCGGTCATCGCCTGGGGCCTCTCTCTGGAGCGGTGAGGAGGACGTGGGGGGTGGGGGTGGGCACGTGCTCACGGGCGGCTTTGAGGGGGCAGTGGGGGCAGTCAGGGCCCCTTGCAGCTCCTGCTAATGTGGGGGGCATAGGGCTGGCCATGCTGGGAAGGGGATGGAGACCCCCAGCGTGTGCCACGGCTACAGGGCAGCTCCCAACTCCTCCCCCTGTGCCCACCTGGCGCCCGGCTCTGCCCATAGATAGTAACAACATGTGCTAATCCCCGTGTAATCCTGCGCCTGCGAGAGGGGGCGTCTGCACAGCCCGGGCGGAGCTCTGGGGCCCAGCGCCCCTCTCCGCGCCAGCAACAGCCTAGATCTCTGGATGGGGAGTGAGGGGCACCGGCAGAGCTGGGGGGGCAGGGCTGGGCTAGCAGGGGCTGTGGGGCGGGAGTGAGGGGCACCGGCAGAGCTGGGGGGCGGGAGTGAGGGGCTGTGGGGCAGGACTGAGGGGCACCGGCAGAGCTGGGGGGGCAGGGCTGGGCTAGCAGGGGCTGTGGGGCGGGAGTGAGGGGCACCGGCAGGGCTGGGAGTGAGGGGCTGGGAGGCAGGACTGAGGGGCACCGGCAGAGCTTAGTCGAGGGATCCCTCCTCTCCTGGGGTTGGGGACGTGCTCGGCCTGTGCCCTTGGCTGCCCGGCGGAGGGTCCCTCACGGGGGGTCAGCAGCAGGGCCGCACCCCCCCTAACACCTGCCTTCTCCTCCAGCCCCACCATGATCAAATACGGCATCAACAACATCCGGGAGCTGGTCGGGCACAAGGTGAACCTGCAGATGGTGTACGACGGCCCCCTCTGCCGCCTGGACGCGTAGCCCCCCGGCCCCCTCTGCCGCCTGGACGCGTAGGCCCCCGGGACCCCTCTGCCCCCTGGACGCGTAGGCCTCTGCCGCCTGGACGCGTAGGCCCCCGGCCCCCTCTGCCGCCTGGACGCGTAGGCCCCCGGCCCCCTCTGCCCCCGGCCCCCTCTGCCCCCTGGACGCGTAGGCCCCCGGCCCCCTCTGCCCCCAGCCCCCTCTGCCGCCTGGACGCGTAGCCCCCCGGCCCCGGGACCCCTCTGCCCCCTGGACGCGTAGGCCCCCGGCCCCCTCTGCCGCCTGGACGCGTAGGCGCCGGCCCCGCCCCATAGCTATTAGTGTCGGCTCCGGGGGCTCCCCCCCTTCCTGGGCAGACGGCTGGCGGGGCACCCCCGGCCCCCTTCCGTCCAGGCCCCAGCTCTGCCCTCCCCGCTGGGGGACGCGGCCGAGTGGCCCGGGCCGGCGCCTGCAGCCTGTGGCGCCCCAATAAAGGGCTGGTGTCTGGGCTGGCGCCTCGGCTCTGTTTGGGATGGGGCGGGGGTGGGGGAGGGCCCCCATGGAGCGCGCTCCTTCCGGCTGGCTGGGGGCTCTGGGGGGGGGGAGGACTCCTGGGTCCTGTTCCTGGCTCGGGGGCCTGGTGGGGGTGGGAGTCAGGACGCCAGGTTCTCCCCCGGCTGTGGGCGGGCAGTGGGGTGTAGGGGTTAGTGCAGGGGCCTGGGTGCTCTCCCTCCCAGCCCTGTTTGTACAGGGGGTGACTGCCCCCCACATGCTGGGGGCAGGGCCTGCCCCACAGCTGCAAAGGCAGGGGCAGCATGTTCGGGGGGGGGGGTGATTTCCTGACCCTCACCCCCTGCCCGGGGTGTGTGCTGGGGGCTTTGTTCAAAGGGGGGTGGGGTGAGCACAGAGCTGGGGGGAGCCCCATGGCCCCTTCCTCTGCAGCGCCTGGATGGGGGGGGAATGGGAGTGAAATCTCCACCTCAGCCCCAGGGCTGGGCTAGCAGGGGCTGCAGGTCGGGAGTGAGGGGGGCTGGCAGGTCGGGGGGGGCAGGGCTGGGCTAGCAGGAGCTGCAGGTCGGAAGTGAGGGGGGCCGACCCCGGGGCTCTTTCACGACCCTCCCCCCTCTGGCGCATGGGCTCAGGGCTGCGTGAACCAGTGGCCGGAGCCAGGGCCATTTTCAGAGTCAATATTTTATTTGACAACCGGACCCGTCCCTGGTGCTGCCTGAGCCCCGGGGGGCCCCTCCCCACAGGTGCCTCAGGGCAGGGGCCATGGCCAGAGCCAAGTGCCCCCCGTCCTGGGTGCAGGGGGGCTTCTGGCTGGGGGAAATGGCCCCCGCTGTGCCCCCCACTCAGCACCTGCCCTTCCCTTCGCCAGCCCTCGCCTTGCTCACCCCCCAGCACAGACCCGCCCCCCCGGGGTGGGGGGGGTTACAGCTGCAGTGCCAGCAGGAAGCTTGGCTGGGGGGGGCTCACCAGCCCCTGGAGCTCCCCCAGCCGGGGCGCTGGCGGCGGCGAGGCCCCAAAGCGGCAGAGGAGACGGGGCTGGGGGCGAACGGCCGTCCCCCCCCGCTGGCCACGGCGGGGTCCCTGCCTGCCCTCAGGCACCGTCCGTCCCGGCTGGGCCTCTGGGCCCCGCGGCGTGTTGGGCTGGTCTCTGGGTGCACCCGCCGGCTCAGCCCCTCCTGTCCATGGCTGGGGGGGGCTGCCCTACGTGGGCTGGGCCCCCCCCTGCAGTATGATGTGCACCTCGCCGGGGCTGTGGGGCTCGGCCGTGGGGGGCTGCACACGGTGGAACCCTGGGGGGGGCGGGGGCGCGGCGTCCGAGTCGTTCTCCTTGTCGGGCTGTGGCCCCAGCAGCCAGTCTGGGGGGAGAGGGGACAGCAGTGAGGGGGGGACGTCTCCCTGCCCCCCAGCTCCACCCTGTGCCACTGCACTCAGCCTCTCAGGCGCGCTTAGTCTGCAGCTCTGTGCGGGGAAACTGAGGCACAGAGCTGGGAACAGAGGAGGGGAATCCTGCTCCTATTTAGGACTCGGGGGTTCTAGCCTGGCTCTGGGAGGGGAGTGGGGGCTAGTGGTTAGAGCGGGGGCCTAGGAGCACAGTTCTCCAAGTGTCTTTATAGCTGCCGCCTCCACCCGTGCAGGGGGCAGCTTGGACTGTTCTGAGCCTGTTGGGGGCTCCCCTGGGTCACAGCCCTGAGCTGCTTGGGGGTGCCTGGGCCCCCGTCCCAGGGAGAAGGACTCTTCTCTCCCCAGAAATGGGGGGAGGCTCCCAGCACGAGGAGCGGGGGCTCCGTCTCCATGGCCCATCCCCTGGCTTCGAGCTCTTGTAATCAGCCCGCTGGCTGCAGAAGACTTTCTGGGGGGTGGGGGTGGGATTTGAAACCTAAAAGCCTCCATTCCCCCCCCCCCCATGGTTTTCAAGTATTTAAAAACTCGAAGTTTTAACGGCAGCTTTTGGAAATTCGGCTGGTGGTTTTGCCGGGTGTGAAACCGCCCCCCCCCCCCCCACGCTGCCAGCACTGTCCACACCGGCGCTTGTCCGTGCGACAGCTCTCGCCGCCCCATCTCCAGCTTGCGGCGGTGGGTTATCGTCTCCCCTTCACCAGGACGCTCCAGCCTGCGGTGCGGGAAGCCCTGCCCTGCGCTGGGCCTTGCTTTGCCCTTCTGGGAAATGGGGCTAATGCTGCCGCCCTGGCAGCGCGCAGGGGCTGCCTGAGGGAAGCGCTAGATCGGAGGGGTTGTGACACAGGAGTCCCCCTGCTGCTGCGCAGCCACCTCTGGGGTGGGACGTGGCTGCTGTTTAACACCCCCCAGCGCCAGCGGGGCAGGGGCAGGGGCAGGGGCAGGGCTCCGCCCCGGATTTACCATCTCTCCCGCCCCCACTCACCTACGAGGTCGTGGGCCAGGTCCTTGATGAGGTGGCCCACGATGGCGTAGGCCACGCCCACCACCACCAGGGCGGCCATGAGGAGGTAGAGCACGGCCTTGGGCAGGGGGATGAGGGCGCGGACGGGCGGCTTGTACTCGCTGTACAGGGGCTGCTCGTTGGCGGGCGAGTGCTGGGAGAGGAGCCCCAGCGGCTCGGTGCGATTGAGGCTGGTCAGGTTCACGAGCTGCAGGGCGGACACGGCTTCCATGCCCTGGCCGGGAGGCACCCAGACGCCTGGGGCGGGAGCTTCGGGGCGGATGGAGACGGCCTGCAGCATGGGGACAAAGGGCTCGTTATCCCTGCTGTGGATGGGGAAACTGAGGCAAGGGGTGGGGCTTGATGGCTGGGAATCGAACCCTGGAATCCTGCCTCCTACCCCCCCTTATCTGCTACACTGCGCAACCTCCTGCTTCGGGGAGAAAAACCCAGACCTGGCCCCACTAACCACTAGCCCACACTCCCTTCAAGGAGGTGGGATGAGAACCCAGGAGTCCTGGCACCCTGTCCGCTGCTCTAACCACTTCACATCACTCCCTGCCAGAGCCCGGGATAGAACCCAGGAATCCTGGCTCCCAGCCCTCCCCCACTAGCTCCCAGTCACCTCTCAGAGCTGGGGATGGAACCCAGGAGTCCTGGCTCCCAGCCCTCCCCCACTAGCTCCCAGTCTCCTCCCAGAGGTGGGGTAAGAACCCAGGAGTCCTGCTGCTCCACGTCTAACCACTAGACCACCCTCCCTTCCCAGAGGTGGGGTAAGAACCCAGGAGTCCTGACCCCCAGTCCATTTCCCCCCGCCCTGCCGGAGCTGGGAATAGGACCCAGGAGTTCTGGCTCCTACTCCCCTGCTCTGACAAGGTGGTCAAGCTCACGTATCCCGATTCCACAGGCTTTGCTATAACCACTGGGCCTGCTTCCCCCACCCACCCTGGGGGCAGGCGAACGGAGGGAGGGGGCTGCAGCTTGGGCTGGTGTGGAGCAGGCAGAGTTTAACCCTGCGCTTGCTGGCCTGGACCCTTTGTCATTTTCCTTGTGCTCTGGATCTTGGTCTCGCGAGCAGGCGGAGCTGGGGAATCGCCCCGGGTTCCTGACCCCTCTGCCCTGCCCATCCCAGCCCCAGCGGGACCGTTCCCCACGGCGCTCCCCCGCCTCCCGCAGGCTTCCCCTGCGGCCAGGTGTGCGGGTCTGGGCTCAGGCCTGACCTGTCACCCCTCCCGCCCCCCGAGTGGCTGGTTAGCCACAGAGCAATGGGGGGCAGCGGCGGGCGGCTCCGGGGGGCGGGGGTGGCTCAGAGGGGAAGCTCACTCCTGCAGTGGGGCAGGGTTTGCCCATTGGGAGCTGAAGGGGCGAATTTGAGTCAGACCCTGTTGTGCCAGGGGCTGCACCGACCCGATCCCAAGACTGGGGTCCCCATGATGCTGGGGGCCAGACAGACCCCTGAGATCAGGGCCCCCACTGGGCCAGGGGCCACAGAGAGCCCCCCCCGAGATTGGGGACCCCATTAGGCCAGGTGCTGCCCACATGCAGAGGGAGAGCTCAGGAGCTAATCCGCCAAGGCGGAGCCGTTACCCTCACTTTACTGACGGGGGAAATGGGCCCAGAGCCCGCGCCAGGCCGCTGGTGGGACCCTCCTCCAGGTGCTGCTTCCACCTGCCTGCCCCTCCCCAGCCATCCTGGGGCAACCCAGGGAGAGACTGGCCCGGCCCTGCCCCCCCAAAACCTCCTCTCCCAAACGTGGCTCCGATCCTGGCAGGGCCCCTCCCCCATTAAGTGCACCCATCCGGCTGTGCCAGGCTCTGCCCCCTCTGGAGCTGCCCCCTTGGGCCTTCTCAGGAGGGGGTCGCCTGCAGGTGCCAACCCCCGGGCTCCAAACCCTGAGCTCGTCCGACCACCCCACAGTGGGGGGCTGGTTATCTGCCTCCGGGGGCATTTCGGGGTCGCAGCGCCCAGCTTGTCTCCGCAGCGGGGAGCTCACAGCTCCCTCTTTGTGCAGCTCTCCTGCCCCCGACCCTGACGCCAGCTACAGCTGCGTTACCACCCGCCCAGGGCTGCCATGGGGCTGTGGGACCCCCACACCAGAGCTGTGCTAAGCGTTGGGGGGCTCAGGGCTCCGCCCACGCCGGCAGGAGCAGGCCCTGCATGGGTCAGTTCAGTGGTGGGCCTGGCTGCCAGCAGGGTTCAGGGCTGAGCCCTGCGTTTGCACACACCCCGCGGGCGAGGCAGCCTCTGCTCAGGGCGTCTGCAAAGCAGGGAGAACAGGCCCAGCTGGCTTCGGGGCAGGGACTGTCTCCCACCACATGTGCAGCACCTGGCACCAAGGGGGGGCGCTGATCTCAGCTGGGGGATCCATGCAGCCCCTGGCACCATGGGGGGGCCCTGATCTCAGCTGGGGGATCCATGCAGCCCCTGGCACCATGGGGGGGCCCTGATCTCAGCTGGGGGATCCATGCAGCACCTGGCACCATGGGGGGGCCCTGATCTCAGCTGGGGGATCCATGCAGCCCCTGGCACCATGGGGGTCCCCCGATCTCAGCTGGGGGATCCATGCAGCGCCTGGCACCATGGGGGGGCGCTGATCTCAGCTAGGGGATCCATACAGCACCTGGCACCATGGGGGGGCCCTGAACTCAGCTAGGGGATCCATGCAGCACCTGGCACCATGGGGGGCCCCCAATCTCAGCTGGGGGGATCCATGCAGCCCCTGGCACCATGGGGGGGCCCTGATCTCAGGTGGGGGATCCATGCAGCCCCTGGCACCATGGGGGCCCCCGATCTCAGGTGGGGGATCCATGTGGCCCCTGGCACCATGGGGGGCCCCCCGATCTCAGCTGGGGGGATCCATGCGGCACCTGGCACCATGGGGCGGCCCTGATCTCAGGTGGGGGATCCATGCAGCCACTGGCACCATGGGGGGCCCCCGATCTCAGCTGGGGGGATCCATGCAGCCCCTGGCACCATGGGGGGGCCCTGATCTCAGCTGGGGGATCCATGCAGCGCCTGGCACCATGGGGGGCCCCCGATCTCAGCTGGGGGATCCATGCGGCCCCTGGCACCATGGGGGTCGCACTCCCTGGATTTCGGCTGGGGCCTCATCGTGAACTGTCCCTTATTCTGACTTTTTTGGTCAACTCCAGGTCTTTCCCTTCCGCCTCTCGGCTGGGGTGAGCAGGCCCCGGAGCCCAGAAAACGACAGGGGTGTTGGAGCAGGCCCAGGATATAAGGGCCGGACGGGAGCACTGTGCCCTCAGCCCAGGCCAGGGCTCCCTCCCTCCCAGCCAGTAACTTCCCAGCGAGAAAGTCGCCTAGGCTAGATCTGGTGACTCGCCAGCGCCGCAGACCCCACCCTGGAGCCAGAGTCAGTTCAAGGGTCAATTCCCTGCCCTGTTAATTGGGGGAACCCCCAGAAGGGCCAGGGGCTGGGGGATCCCCATGGCACGACAGGCTAATTCCCTTTGCGTAACAGTCTGCGCTAGGAGCCAAGGGCTTTGCCGAAGGCTGAGACTGCTCCTAAGCTTTCCAAGTAAAAGAACCTATTAAGGAGTCAGATTGATGAGGCTTAAAATAACCCCCCCGTGGCACAGGGCATGGAGCTAACGCCAGGGGCAGCAGAGGGGAAGGGGCGACAGCTGCCGGGCGAGGACATCCAGGGAGCTCTTGACTCAAACCCCGGTTAACTGTCCATCTGCTGCGACCCCACCGCCGAGGACAGGAACAGGATGTAGGAGTCCTGACTCCCAGGAGCCCCTTGCAGCTCTGAGCCCACCCCTGGGACCAGAGATAGCACCCAGCAGTGCTGGCTCCCAGTGCACTAACCACTAAACCCCACTCCCCTCCCAGAGCCGGGGTTAGAACCCAGGAGTCCTGGCTCCCAGTGCACTAACCACTAGACCCCACTCCCCTCCCAGAGCCAGGGATAGAACCCAGGAGTCCTGGCGCCCAGTGCACTAACCACTAGACCCCACTCCCCTCCCAGAGCCAGGGATAGAACCCAGGAGTCCTGGCTCCCCGTGCACTAACCACTAGACCCCACTCCCCTCCCAGAGCCAGGGATAGAACCCAGGAGTCCTGGCGCCCAGTGCACTAACCACTAGACCCTGCTCCCCTCCCAGAGCCAGGGGTAGAACCCAGGAGTCCTGGCGCCCAGTGCACTAACCACTAGACCCCACTCCCCTCCCAGAGCCAGGGATAGAACCCAGGAGTCCTGGCGCCCAGTGCACTAACCACTAGACCCTGCTCCCCTCCCAGAGCCAGGGGTAGAACCCAGGAGTCCTGGCGCCCAGTGCACTAACCACTAGACCCCGCTCCCCTCCCAGAGCCAGGGATAGAACCCAGGAGTCCTGGCGCCCAGTGCACTAACCACTAGACCCTGCTCCCCTTTCTCACCCGGGCTGCGTGGATTCCGTCTGCCCTGTTGCTTGATGGTGCATCTGTTCCCACTTGGTGGCTTCCCCCAGGTGGTGGATGGGCCCGGCCCAGCCGGGAGCGCTGCCCGGGCGGCGGGGAGCTGGGAGTCCCTGGAGCGAGCAGGCAGGGTCGGACCCTCTGGCGCGCTCAGAGCCGCCAGCTGGAGGGGAGCGGTAAGGGAGACGCTCCACCCACTCAGTGATGTCATTGCCAGGGCGGTGGGGGATTGGCTGCCTGGGACTGTTCACTAGGGGGCGTTGCAAAGGGGAGACCTGGGCTGGGGGGTTTGTTGTGTGAAGTTCTGCTCCGGACACCTGGCCTCTACTTCCAGCTGTGGGAGGGGAGTGGAGACTAGTGGTTAGCGCAGGAGGGCTGGGAGCCAGGACTCCTGGGTTGAAGTGTCAGAGGGGGAGCCCCGTGTTAGGCTGGATCTGTACAAAGTGACAGAGAGTCCTGTGGCACCTTATTATTCTGTCAGTCTGTAAAGTGCCACAGGACTCTGACTCCTGGGTTGTATTCTGGGCCTGGGGAGGGGAGCGAGGACTAGTGGTTAGAGCAGGAGGGCTGGGAGTCAGGACTCCTGGGTTGTATTCTGGGCCTGGGGAGGGGAGCGAGGACTAGTGGTTAGAGCAGGAGGGGGGAGGGCTTGGGGTCAGGACTCCTGAGTTCTATCACCAGTTCATACAAGGTCCTGAGCGGGCCGTTCTTAGCCAGTGAACGGCCCTGTCAGAGCACAGACAGACTCCAGGCTGGGGAATCGTTAAATCCTGCTTTCCTAAAGGCCCTTGGTAGTTTCTGTTCCATACCTTTCTTCCTCACGTCCAGCTCCAAACCGCTGCAATCGCCTTCCACCCCGAGGCGCGGCTGCGTTAGATGAAGTGATGAAAATGAGGTGGGTTCCCCCCCAAGGTGTGTTGTAATTATAAGGTAAAATACATTATAGTGAAACGGGATCCCTCACTCAGGCCAAAGGTTAGCAGCGTGCGTTGTGCTCTGAAACTGCTGTTCAAACGCTAACAAGTACAGGGATCATTTGCCCACCACGGAAATGCAGCCACCTCTGGGGTGGAACATGGCAGCTGTTTATACAGGGGATCACTCACACAGCAGTGAAATGCAGCCACTTCTGAGGTGTAGCGCGGCAGCTCTTTGACTGCACAGCAGGACTGCAAAGCAGTTCAGGGGAATCTAGCTAGCTGGTGGTTTCTGGCTGTCTAGCCGCCATTCGAGTCAGCTAGCCGTGGGAGTCGTGGTCTGGGAGTTTTCTTTGCAACCCTAAGACCCTTCATTATTTATTGTAATGAAAGACTGAGATCTGCGAAGCCTGCTAGCGCCGCCCTCCCACCCCCATTCCAGTGAAGGGGACGGGATAAGCAGGTCTAAGAGGCAGCCTGGTTTATTGGCTAGGGCACTGCACGAGGACTCAGGACTCCTGGGTTCTATTTCCCGCCCTGCTGTCTGACCTTGAGCAAATCTGTTCCTCAGTTTCCCCTCCCACTCGGTGTCTACTGAGACGGTGTGCGCCCAGCACAGTGCGGCCCTGGACTCGGAGTGGGGCCTGAGGCACAACAGTAATACACATACCATGAGACTATAGGTGCGTGGGGTAATTTCCAGACTTGCCTTCCTATGATGAGCTGAATTTGGGAGTTGCTGCACGGGCAGAACCCAGTGTGGGCAGGTTTCCATCTCCAGCCCTTCCCCAGGAGGGGATGGAGGGTGAAGCTGGGATCACTAGCTCCAGAGCACAATTTCCAGCTGGGAGCAGTAAGGAGCCTCTGTCCTCTCTGCACTGGGGACACAGAGGCTGCGAAGGCGGGGATGGCAATCTCCATGGGCAATCTGTGAGGCCAGGGCAGTTGCGGGCACAGGATGGGCCCTGCTGTTCTTCCTCCCTCCACCATTCCTCCTGCTTCCCCCCTCGGGCTGCTCAGGCAGATGACAAGCTGGGAGTGCGAAGAGCAGAGGGGTGTTAACGAGGCAGTGTCAGCGCCTCTCTCTGCAGGCCTGGCGGCATGGAGCTCTCCTGGCGGAGACGTGGGAGCTGACGTGATCCAGCACAGGATGAAGCAGGGGCCTGATCCTGGAGCTCTGGCTGATGTAGGGATTTGACAGGGCAGGGCCCAGTGGGCTGTGGGAGGGTTTTCACTGCCGATTCACTCGGGTGCATTCTGGCTACCAAGGTTCAGCAAATTCCACCCAACAGCGATTCCCACGGTGGCGAACTGTCCCGAAGAAAGTGAGAGGGAAGGAAACAGGGAAACTACAGGAGGCCTGATGAAATGGAGGTGAAAGAGAGACAGAGACACTAAAGAGACAGAGGGAACCACAGGGTCGGCTCTGTCCAGCAGCCTCAGTTGAAAATAAATCAGTCAATCCCCTTTGTGTTCCTCACAGTCGTATCTCGGCTCTTCTTCAGGTGCGTCTACACTACGGAGCCCATACTGGCATAGCTATGCCGGCACAGCCCTCTGGTGTAGACGCAACCTAGACCAATACAAGTTTTTCTGTTGGTGTGGGACCACCACCCTGATCACTGTTAGCTATCTCGGCAGAAGGCCTCTTCTGTCAACACAGCTGCATCTATACTGATGGCTTTGATGGCAAAGCTACATTGGGTATGTTTTTTTCCCACCCTGACCGACACAGCAACGCTATCACCACTTTGAAGTGTAGCCCAAGCCTTTGCCACCAGGGACACTGCAGAGCGACGGCAGAATTCCCTGCAGATAAAGGAGTGGGGCATATAAGAGAGCAATCTTGGGTCGACCGGAAGGCAATGGACTAGCTGATCAGATGGATCTGATCTGAGTCCAGCAGCCTGAACCGCAAGGGAACCGGCCTTCTTGTCAAAGCGACCTGGCTCTGCAGTGCTGAGGGCGACCTGCTGCTAATGGTATGTAGGTGACAAGGTGAGAAGCTGAGACATCAGATGCTGGCACCTCCACTGCTATAAATATCACCCTGCTGCTCCCTGCACAGATGCCAGGCTCAGAAGAGAAGCTTCCGATCTGGGTCCCCACACACAGGGCATTAGCCCTGATACACTTGACGTGTGGGAAATAAACACCTGCTGAACTTGACATGTTCAAGAAAGGAGCTGGTGGGAGGTGCCTCTAAACTTGAATCTTTCTCCTTCAGATTTGGGCCGAGTCTGTTGAGTGCCTGGGCTAGCAAGGGGGTGAGGTGCTGGAGAGCAGAGGGGGCAGAGAGAGCGAGACAGATCTTGATGTGTATACGGTCGTCCAGCTACAGAAGTGATGTCTAAAGTGGTGTGAGCCCCCCTTTCACTCAGACTCTAGCCATGTGTGAAAGGGTCGAACGCTGCTGCAATATATGCACCCCAGGGCTGGAAGAAAGTTTACATTAAACTAGGCCCTTTCCTACCTCAACTTACACCCTAGTGTTGGGCAGGAACGGGGCAGAATTCCATGCAGAGCCAACAGCTCAAGGGGAGCTGATTGCGACGTATCCCCGTCAATGCTGAGGGAAGTGACTAAGGCAGGTGGGGAGATCGGAACTGGCAGCAAGTTACTTCCCCATCTAGTTCTGCTGAGCAAGCCGATTGCATGGCCCTGTGAGACAAAACAGGGCCTCAATCTGGTCGGTCACTCATCACTCCTGCCTTGGTTGCTAAACCCATTTGCATGGAGCCCAGTTAGCCACAGCAGCACTGCTGTCAACTTTGAAATGGCCTAAGAGAAAGGCCTGATCCATACACCCCCAAATCCCATGCCTCGAAGCTCCCCTCTCCGCCAACGCTTGGCTCAGACGCCCTGGCCTCCATCGCCAAGATTACCATGCTGCCATCCCACCCTCAGTTTGCTGCATTCCTAGTGCTCTGTTCCTCCAGGGTCAGGTTCAGCATATTCCTTGTGGCCCGGGCATGCAGGCAGAGTGGATTTTTCTTTCTTGAAGTGGCACAGTTTCCAGATCTTAAATCCTCTCTGGGAAGGGGGAAAAAGCAACCAACCACCAACCCTGGTTTCGTGAGGTGGAAGATGCTGCTATTCCAGGCACCAATGGATTACAAGTGTGAAAATAACACCAGCTGGAAGAACTAGCCTGTGATGTCACCCAAATCCCAGATGGAAACCATTCACAAGTTCTTTCTGAGCAGGGATCACACTGCACTTCTCAATCCCAAACCTGTGAAATTCGATATTTGCCACAAAACGTTTGTTTACAAAATGTTCTCTTCTTGTCCAACGATCCCTAGAGTGAGATGAGCTGTCAGATAAGGCCGGGGGAAGTGTCTATTTTACGGTCAGAAAGACAATAAACGTTACTAGTCCTCTTGCTCCCTTATGTTCTTGTTGAGTTCCTCCTCCCTAGGACTGTTAAAGCTGCCAGAACACCTGCTTCCTTAAAACAGCTGGACTTTGTGGAGATTTTCTGAGGCTGTTGACTGCACTACAAGCACCACATTGGCACCAGGTTTTTTCTCCATCAATGTAATTAGTCCACCATTCTGAGAGGTGGTATCTAGGTCAAGGGAAGAATTCTACATTGTGTCTACACTGGGGGTTAGGTTGACCTAAGTATGGCACCTTGGGCACAATTTTTTTCACACCCTGAGCGACGTAACTAGGTCAAACTAATTTTTTTGTGTAGATCAGGCCTGAGTTGCCATATTGGAACATGGCACCAGCCTCCTATTGAATTCCAGTGGGGTCTAAACACCTATTTGGAAATCCCAGCCTTCTTCAAAGGACTGTTTTTTAAATTATTCTTATTAGAAGTGAAGTCATCAGGCAGACGGAAATGAAGGCAATGACACATACGTGTGAGGCATCCCCTGGTCTTAAATACTGGATCTTTGATCAAACTGAAACGGTTATTCCTGGACAGGGACTTCCTGTGTGGAACTGAGGATGGACTATCCTTAGCAAGAGAGGAGCCAGGAACTGACACAAGTCTTTTGTTCAGATGTCCATTTGTGTGTAGATAGCATGATGCCTGCGTGGCCATTCAGTGGGCTCGATTCTCAGTCACACTGATAACGGTAGCATAAAGGAGGCTTAAGGTGAGTGGAAATGGCTCCTGAGTGCAGGCCCATCGGGGGGCCACTGGCAGCAGAGCATAAAATAGAGCAGCCTCAAAGACACGGTAATTTACAGGGCCCAGCACAGCCTCAGAATATGGAGACAACCAAATTGTCTTAAAGGACCCATCCTCACAAGGGAACTGAGAATCATATCCCAAGTTCTAACTTTGACTCTGCTGCACATCACTCCAGTTCCTTGTGCCTCAGTTTCCCCAGCTCTAAAACAAGCAATAGCACTTTTAGATCCAAGGATTAAAACAGAAATGCATAGATCCCTCTGAGCAGGAGGATTAATATAACTTTAACTAGCCTTTGAAATACAAGCATTCAATAATGTGAATCGCCATAAATAGGAGAAGTTACGTAGAACAAATCTATGGATTTTTATTAAGCTGTTCCAGACAGCAGTGGGGTCTTTGCTTTCCTTTGCTTCCTTAATACAAGCAGGCACTAAAAACAAAGCCATCTCTTGCTGGTTTCCAGCTACTTCCCATATACAAGATTGGACTGGGGTAGGAGGAGAAGTGGACTCTAAAAAGCAGCAAATACCGGTACATCTCAGTAGAAGTTGCATCCCTTGGGTGGACACAATCATGCAAATTTGTATTAAAGATCCCTCTCGCCATGAGACCAAGAGTGCCTCTGTCTATAGTGTTTTCTTTAATCATCATGTTTTCAGCACCGCTGGCAACTGCCAGTTTATTTTCATTTCTTACTGGTGGGAACCCGTTGCATTCAGACGGGCATGAAGAACGCCAGGGAGGTGCATACACAGCGAGATGTGGGGATGCCTTGAGATCCTGCGCTTCTGAGCTGCAGAAACCAAAATCTCTTGTGGGTGAGCCTCTCCTAGGGGCTAAAGCAACAAGTGAGAGTAGATGATGTTCATGCTTCTCCAAATAGCTCTCCCAATGCACCTGAAACCTGCCAGAAATCTGTGGCTATCTAGGATTTCTTACTCATTCCTGTCCTACGGCCACCTAGGATTGAATGGAGAAAATGGGGAGAAATGAGCAGAGCTCTTCCACACCACAGGTAAGCCATTTGTCTAGAGCTATTCAGTCCTGAGCTACCCATCCCCCACAGCTCTGCTAATGCCCTTCAACCTGAACCCCAGCTCTGCTGATACCCCGCAGTCCCCACCCACACCAGGGGTGTAAACAATGCTTTTTTGGGGGAGGTGAAAGCTTCTGCTCCAAACTCAGTGTTTCCTTTATTAGTGCAATCTCTAGATTTGGGGGGATGAAAGTCCCCCCAGCACTGCAGTTGTCTGCCCCCAGGCCCCCTGCTAGTCCAGCTGCCTTTTGAGTAACTAATTCAGCCAAACTGTGCTGTGGTTGGATGTGCCTCCCTCTCTGTCTCCCCTCCCCCAGCCTGGACCCCCCCTCAGCCTTTCCCCCAACCTAGACCCTACCCCAGCTCAGCTCCCCTCCCCCAGCCTGGCCCCCACCCCAGCTCAGCCCCCCCCTCCCCCAACTTGGCCCCCTTCCCCCAGCTTTCCCTCCCCTCCTCCCCCAGCCTGGACCCCCCCTCAGCCCTTCCCCCAACCTAGACCCTACTCCAGCTCAGCTCCCCTCCCCCAGCCTGGCCCCCACCCCAGCTCAGCCCCCCCTCCCCCAGCCTGGACCCCAACCTAGACCCTACCCCAGCTCCCCTCCTCCAGCCTGGACCCCACCACCTCTGCCTCCCCCAGACTGGACTCCCCCTCAGCCCAGCCCCCTCACCCCCCTGCTTCATGCCCTCTGGACCTCTCATTGGAGGAGCTGAGGGCGGGGAGGGCGCTGATTGGCTAGCAGGGCTGGCATTCTCCGGCCCAGGCCCACCCCTCTCCTCAGCTGGGCCGTTGAGGGGCGGGGAAGTGGCGGGAAAAGCTGTGGTGAGGGGGGCGGGGCGCTGGGAGCCCCGATCCAGCCCCATCTCTGGGGTGAGCCCCTCTACAGGGGCCCTACTGGGAAGCTTGATATACTAGGGGGCCCTGCATCCATATGGGAGCCCCAATACCGCCCCCCAGCTCTATATGGGCCCCTCTGGGAACCCCAATACCGCCCCCCCGTTCTATATGGGCCCCTCTGGGAACCCCAATACAGGCCCCCCAGTTCTATATGGGCCCTTCTGGGAACCCCAATACCGCCCCCTAGTTCTATATGGGCCCCTCTGGGAACCCCAATACCGCCCCCCAGCTCTATATGGGCCCCTCTGGGAACCCCAATACAGGCCCCCCCGTTCTATATGGGCCCCTCTGGGAACCCCAGTACAGGCCCCCAGTTCTATATGGGCCCCTCTGGTGAGCCCTGATATCAGGTCCTTATCCATCTATGGGATCCTCTCCCCGAGGGCTCCTCACCCCCCTATGGGGTCTCCCCCACTGTGAGCCTGGCTACAGCTGTCCCATGTAGGGGTCCTCTCCCCTAAGGGCTCCTCACACCTGCCCATTGGGGATCCCCCCAGCCTTGCTATAGGGCACCGCATGTGCCTATGGGGTCGGTATAGGAGCCCCTTCACTCATAGGAGGGAACAAAACACCCTAGAGAATTAAATCAAATTAGAGGGGTTTATACACACAGTGGCTTAATGCGTACCATCGGTATTCAGACTCAGTGGGAATTCTTTTAGGACCTTTTTGAGCATGAGAAAATCTTCTTTGATCAATTTATTTAAAAAAAAAGCAGATATTAAGAGTCACAGTACTGCCAGCCCCAAAAAAATCCAACCCCAAATCCTAAAAAGATCATGAGATTGGCTTAAAAATAATGAATAGACAAATAAATTTGGGTTTCTGATTATTTGCTGTCTTTAGGGGGGGTCACGATTTCAAGCATTTTTCCTCAACCACAAGACCTAGGAATGACTTCTTTCATTTTTTTGTTTTTAATGAAAACTGAGATGCTCACATGATCCCAGGAGCTGGGGCTTTAAGAAAAACAGCTAATATCCTCAGAGCAGGGAATCCAAAAGTCAGATTTTTCCCAGTAAAACTTATCTAGTTATATAAAGGAGGGAGGGTGTGGAGCGGAATTGTAATGACTGGTCAACAGCTAGCTTCCTGCAACATTTCAGCTTAGTAAATGATGTGAATTTAACAATCATTGTATGTACTTATCTCTCCTTTTCAAAATTAATTTCCTATAGAGTTTTGAAGAACTTGGCTGAGGTCAGACAAGGTTACATTTTCAAATCCAGGTAACCAGTGTAGGTTCTAGGTGCTTTATTATTAATTATTATTATAGTAATTGCTAGAACCTCTTGCCTGGGGATAGTGTTAGATGCTGTACATAAACCCATAACAAAAAGACATTCCTTATCCCACAGAATTTACAATCTAGGTAAATACAATTAACTTATAGAGCTAGAAAGATAAAAATGTTTCTAGACAGATGTAATTTCATAGTCCTCTAACAGAGGTTAGAGTTGCCGTATCTTTATATTTATATATATATCCTCAGTGTTTTAACAATTTTTCTTACAATAAATATCAGCTTAGCAAATTTTGCCCTAAAATACATCCCATAAAATACAGACTATTTCAAACTCTCCAAGTGAAATCAAGTCATAGATAAAAATAGCGTATTTTGTCCAGCTCTCTAAGTAAATTGGGAGTAACTCCAGTGAAGTTATATCAGTGTAAAACTAGTGTAGAAGAAAAACAGACTCAATATTAGAGCTGGTCAGGAAATGGACTTCCCATCCTATGACAAATTTTGAGAGTTTGACTTTTTTCCTGGTTCCAAATAGGGACGAAGAGCCAAAATCTCAAAATTTTTCATAAACTGAAACACTGAAAAAAATAATTTGTGGTAAATTGAAATATTTCCTTTCCATTAATTCAATCTGTCATGTTTCAGTTTTGACCTTTTTTCTTTTAAAAATATTTTAAAATATAAAATATCATACATTTTTAAACAAAAAGTAGTTTTGAACTGAAAATTCCAAATGTGTAATTATGAACATGTAAAAAACGTCTGTTTTGATATTTTTCAAAACAAAAATTTAATCGAAACTGACATGGTCCCATGGGAAGATTCAGTTAGGAGGAATCAGCATTTTCCAACCCCCCCCAAAATGTCATCAAAAGTTCCCATCAAGCTCTACTGAATATGTTTAAAACTCTCAGTTTCATTTAGTAGCTCATGTAGGTCAATGATTTTGAGCCTGTTATTCTTATTAATTATATGTTACTTTAGAGACTAGAGGCTGCAACAAGATCAGGGCCCCATTTTGCTAAGTGTTGTACAAATACTTTGTAAGAGACAGTCCCTGCTCTGGAGAGTTTCTACTCTAAATAGACAAGGCAGAAGGGTCTCACGGCAAATTAGTGGCAGAACCAAGGGCTAGAATAAGTCCCAATGCAGTGCCTGATCCATGCAGCCTCCTGAAAAATCTCTCTACATTTTAAAGGTTACGATGTCTAATCAGGAATGTGAAAGTCCAGAGCTAGAAGAGGAGCAGGCTAAACCGAACAGCCCATTCTTTGATGATATAGAAAGACGTGAATTACACAGTGAGAGTCTGTCCAGGTGAGGAGTTTTGCACAGACTTCTGTCTAATATTTGCTAAGAGCCAGAGAAAGGGGAGAAAATGCTGTGCCTTGTGCCATGAATATGCCAACAGAAACTTCCCAAAGGAGAAATGTGATTTTAATATATATATAGTTGGGAATGCCCTGGTTGTTCATGTTAATCGTAGCAATTTCCCAGCCTGTATTCAGACTAGGTTTTCTAATTAATATAACTGGGTATGGACGATGTGTCTAATTGCATTCTTAAGTTAAAAAGTTAGTTTGGAGGTGGTGTTTCCCAATGGATAGTGCACTGGAATGGCACTCAGGAGACCTAGCTTCAATTCCTGGCTCTGCCACTCGTTTGCTGGGTGACTCTGGGCAAGTAACAGCTTGTGCCTCAGTTTCCCCATCTGTAAAATGAGGGTAATGACACTGACCAATTTTGTAAAGTGCTTTGAGATCTCCTGATGCAAAGTGCTGTCTAATTAATGACTCATGCATTCTCTGTGTTGGGCATAGGCAGAATTACTCATTTTAAGTCCTATAAAGTGGTTCCCAGGATAGCTACTGCTTTTAAAGAGGTGGTGACGGTCAGTGCATTTATGCCTACTCTAAACCCAGGCTTTAGACCATTGTAATTATTTCAGTTAGGGGTATGATTAGATATTAGTTTAGTATAGTTATATTGGGATACCCGTAGTGTGTGGATGCAATGACATAGGCTACATTGGGGAAAAAAAAGACAGTCAGATGAGTTATAACCATATTGGTTTAATTTTCCCGAGACCTACATGTAGCTAACAGTACCCACACTAGAGGGTTGTATTGCTTTATACTGGTTCGTAGGTGCTGGAACTAGGGGTGCTGCCGTACCCCCTAGCTTGAAGTGGATTCCACTATATACAGGGTTTACAGTTTGGTGCAATGACTCTCAGCACCTCCACTATACACATTGTTCCAGCACCCCTGTGCTGGTTTGAAACTGATACAAAAGCTGTGTGTAGACAAGCCCTTGGATGGGAGCAGTTAGTCTTTCAACTCCTCTCTATGGGACTTAAATGGCCCCCCGCACCTACCACTTTTAGTGTATTTATTTAGAACCCAGATCTCCTGCCTCCCAGTGCAGTGCCCACTCCCATGGGCCACACCGCTTCTCTTGCAGTAGCTGTGTACATTCAGTGCACTCGGGTGGAGTGTATACAAAGCCACCTGGCATGGAGGTTGTTTACTTGTACTTCTGTACAAGAGGACAGAGCTAATCAACAGCAGGTGTCTCTGGCTTTTAATTCCATCACTGAGCTGCTTCACCTTGGCAGATGGCTTGGTTTATTTAGACCCATTTCCTCCACGCCTCCTCAGGACCAAATGCCAACACAAGGCAACATAAGGCAAGGTTAAGAAACTTGGACGTAGGAGCGCCAGCCAATCGCATCAGGAGTTGAGCGGGGATCCTGATCAGTAGTGTGTAATGTGCTAATGCAATAATGTACCCAGAAGGCTGATCGCAAGCACATTGCCTTCCATAGGTAAGGGTACTGGTTTAGAATCTGAGACAGCTCATCATGTGTGTCATTCCCACCCCCCCGCATCAAATGGAATTAAATGTCAATTTTGCTAGCACTGCAGAAGTAGTTTCACAAACAAGTCAGCCAACAGGGACTCTGTATTTCCTTTATAAAATAGAATTAGCCAACACAGGAGCTGTCAAGTTTGTGATGGATGGATTCTGGTTAATAAGCTGCTTTAATTATTGGATAAACAAATGTAAAGGACTAAAATTCCCACATGAGAGAAATTAACAAAATAGCTGGCAACAGTTTTCTTTGGCATCTGATTTTGCTGGATAACTTTGGCTCTAGTCTTTGTAATTTTTCTTCATGTATTGAATGGTGAGGGTAGTTTTGTACAGCTGCAGCCTTTTGACATGAATAAAGGCACCAGAGGAGGCTCTGACCTTCTATGTTTGGTTTTAAAATGCTCCCTTTCTTTAGGAATGACAGCAAGGGAAAGGATGGGACGTTTACCTTTTCCACGGAGCAGGTAAACTTCCCCCCTTGCTTCAGATAGGTCAGTTACTCTTATCTGTAAACAAAGCAGATCCTTTCACAATGAGTCCTCAAACTCACCTGAGTTTTGGCCTTTGAGCGTAAGTTGGGGTACAGAGGAACACAACACATGCTCATTTATTTCATTTTAAATGCAGGAAGGAATCGCCCAGCACATCTCTGCTCTGCCCCACTGCAGATGCGCCTGTAGCAGCATTGGACGGCAAGTCATCCAATTATTTCGCAGCCCTGGATTCAAACATTGAAAATCTGCAGAGAAGAACGCAGCAGCTGATCGAGGAGATCAACGAGAACCGGAAGAAAGACCACACTGTCATGAGCAATTTCAGGGACAGCCTCATGCTGAAGGTGAAGTGGATATTGCGATGGCTACATTCAAGGGCTCGAGGGCGGAAGCCAAAGGGATGGAAGAGAAGTTAGCTAGTGTGGTGAAAGAGGAGGCGCTTTCATGCTGAGAGAGAGAGAGAGAGTGTGTGTGTGTGTGTGTGAGTCAGTCAGTCAGTCATAGGGATGGATTGCCCCCTTCCGTGATATAAACCCCATGTCATTCCAGCACGGAGGCAGGGTTTGCCATGGGCTGGACCAGGCAGCTGGACCCAGCATATATCCCAGGGGATTGGCCTGAGACCAAAGACATCTGCAGGAAAGGCCTGTGCTTCTGATTGCATCCCCCCTCTCACGCACCCCCTGGAGTTTCCCAAGCAAGACCTGCACTAGGGCCTCTCCTCATTGGGCTCCGTCACACAGCACGGTGGGAAAGGTAACACAGCCCACAACGGTGCTGTCTTTTCCGTTCGAACTTCACTGGGTGCAGCATTCTCCAACCCCCACCCCTCCTCCAATTAGTCATGCTTCACCCCCACCCCACCCCCAACAGATCCCAGGACAACCGGGCTGAAGGGCGGGATGCTGAGCCCTCCATTTTCATGGCAGTGGGAAAAGCTGTGTGACGAAGGTCCTTTTCTCACATGGCTCTTCTTCCCAGGGACCCGTACTGGGCTATGGAATCGTCTCCCCAAGGAAAGTGGGGGGAGTTTCACTGTATAGAGCATTTAAAAGTAGATTGGACAGAACAAAAGAGGGGAGCAGCAGCTAGACTCTACTTGAAAGGCGATGGACTAGAGGGGCCCTGCCAGTCTCCGTGTTCTCCAATTCTCTGCTATGTTACAGCAAATCAGTAGAGAGCTTGTTTTAAATGTAAAACCACTTTACCTGCCAACAGAAGTGAAATCCCAACATCACGCCGCAGAGACACTAACTTGAATCCCTGTGAACTGCAGCAACCCCCCACCCTCGTTTCATCCGCAGCCAACCAAGCTGCCTCGCTAATCTCCTCTCCACCCTGACCGCACACACAACATTCAAGATTGTACACTCACAGAATGTTTATTTAATGTATTTTAATCATGTTATTCTAACTGCATCAGTCACAGATCACCAGTCTGAGTGTCCTCCATGTCTCTGAGGCATTAAATCAGATGCTTTGGAGCACACTTTACATAAATGTAGAGAAAAATAATGCAGCAGCGGGGAGCTTTCCATTATAAAATCAGACACAGACTTGAACGTTTCAGAGTGGTAGCCGTGTTAGTCTGTATCAGCAAAAAGAATAAGGAGTACTTGTGGCACCTTAATGTGTAATATATATAAGAACACCTGGCATTGCCGTGACATTAACGTGTAATATATATAAGAACACCTGGCTCTTATCTAGCGCTTTTCATTCATAGAGCTCAAAGCACCTTACAAATGGTCAGAATAATTGTAAAATGGGGAAACCGAGGCACAGGTCAACATGACTTGTCAATGCTCACCCAGCAGGCCCGTGGAAGAGCTGGGAATAGAACCCAGGCTTCCCAGGTGCTATATGAGAGTGAGATATTTATTATTATGAAGAGAGGTAGTGTGGCTCATAGGATACACTACTGGACTAGGACCCAGGAGACCAAGGTTCTATTCGTGGCTCTGCAACGGGCCTGCTGGGTGACCTTGGACAAGTGACTTCACCTCTTTGTGTCTCAATTTCCCCATGGGGCTAATGGTACTGACCTCCTTTGTAAAGTACTTTGAGATCTACTGATAAAAACTAGGGATTATTATGCAAATGGAATAACAAACCAAAGCTTCATTTTATGCCAGTGCCTTCAAAGCTCGGAGATAAGTTAAAGGAAAGAAATTTGAATTCTTTACCACCTTCTGATTGCTGTTGTCTTAACGCACTCCAACACGCCATAAGGTTTCCACTTGCATCTCCAACAGACGCAGAAACCAACACACCTCCCATTTCACACTGGCACTCGCAAAACTTCATCATGGCCTCTACCAGCAGCAGCTCAGCACATCTGACTGTCACACATTCCATGCCTTTGGGAAGTTATTTCCGCCTTACCATTGCTGAGGCTGCCATTAAAGCTTTGGGCCAGATTTTCAAAAGTATTTAGGATCCCTAAAAATGCAGCTTGGGGCTTTTGAAAATCACGCTAGCCACCTAACTCCTGGGAGAATTGGGAATAGAACCCAGGGGTCCTGAAATGCAGTCCAGTGCCCTGGTCTCTGGGGCACATGGCCTCTAATAGGCCAGAATCCTCTTGTATGTCCCATGAAGATCCCACTCCTGCATTCAGATCCATGCAGGCAGATCCTCATGGAGTTGCACTGAAGTGCTGCACGGACCAGCTGCAGGGCTGGGGTCTGTATAGGAACTGCCAGTCTGGCCCAGGCTAGCAGTCCCTTGAGTCAGTATCCTGGCTCCCACACAGCCAGCTCCAGATGCTTTCAGAAGATGGTGCAGGAAGCCTGCAGGAAGCATTTACATTTATGCAGAGATCAGTTTTAGTCCATTCTGTCTAAAACTCATGAAAAAAAGTCACACTTAGGGCAAGACTCAGCCCCATCCCAACATGGCAGAGCACCCACTGAAATCAACGGTAGTTGCATCCCGTTACTCTAGAAGCAGGGGGACAATGCAACCCTTAATATTCAGGCCATCAGCCTCCGGTCCATTTTAATCCCTAAGGCTTGTCTTTCCTTGCACTCCAAAAGGTTTCGAGTTTGGCGGAGAAGCTGGAGGAAAGCATGTTTCTCATTTACGATCGCCATAACAAGCAAATGCAGGATAAGCTCCAAGAGCTCTCGGAGATAATGGAGAGGATCAACCAGATCCAAACGGAGCTCAGACAAGTCTGCCACACTGTGGAGGCAGCTTATAAAGACTTGTGCGTGCAGCCGGAGGTGTGAGAACACTAGGAAGCAGGGCCAGCTGGAATCAAAAGCCCATATGAACCACTCAAACCATCGTGTAGCTACTATTCTGATGCAAAAGGAAACACAGGACTACAGGTCAGATAAGGGCCTCTTTTTCTATTCCTGTTACAGTTTGTTTGATTGTTAAAGTTATTTTAAAAACTCCTGAACTTTCAAGCTCTGGTAGTGTCCTAAAGGGCATGAGAGCCAGACAGGTTAAAAATCACACCTGCTAAAATTCAGTCTTTATAAAAGTGGGAATAGGTGAGATGTAATTAAAGTCCACTGAAGATACAAAAGGATTATGCAACGGCCAGTGGCTCTTGTCAAACTTCTGCACCCTGCTGCCTTCGAAATGTCTTTCTTCCGGTGTGTCGGGGGAGATGTTATCGCTCTCTCTCACATAGCACTGTTTATTATAAAGATCACATGAATGTTACATTCCACTTTGTTGGTTTATTAAAACAGACGCTCCCCAACTTATGCAACTGTTCCATTCCGGAAAGCCTTGCGTAACCCAAATTTTACGTAAGTCTGAAATGTATATTGTGCAAGCATAACAAACAAAAATTCAACAAAAATATTACAATTTACCTTAATCCCATTGTTATCCTGGCACACTGAAGGCTCCATTTTGGTGGTGGATGACAATGGGCTTAATTTGTAGATGAGGAAGAAGAGGAGGAGACAGGCATTACATCATTGGGGTCGTCAGAGGGGGCTTTGGCAGTGGAGATGTGGACATTGCAGGCCTTTCAGTCTTCCTTACAAACGTATTGAGAGATGACTGGATGGTGGCCTTTTTCTTCTCTTCATATATCTGTCTATAACAGGCCAGCGTTTCGTCAATGCTGCTGTTCACTTTCAAGAATCGTGAGGAATTGGGGTCCATCTTCTCAAACCTTGCCAGTGCAGAGTCAATCTCACGAAATGCAAGTGCCATCTCCTTGGTGTTGAAGTGTCGTGGCTCTTCTACTACTTCAACTTCATCCTCAGCTTCAGTCTGTTCTTTTACTTTTGCTGCTTCTAATTCCATGAGATCCTCATTTGATAATTCAGCTCCATGGGATTCGATAAACTCATCCACATCACCAACATCAATCTCCAGCTCAAGCTGCTCGGCAAGCTTCACAATTTCATCTGCCACCTCCTCATATGTTCTGTCTTTTTCGAAACCTTTAAAGCTGTGTACAAACTGTGGGCACACTTTCTTCCATATGGCATTCAAACAAACTTGGGTAACCTCTGCCCAGGCCTTAGCAATGTTTATGATGGCTTGGTAAATGTTATACGATTTCCAAAAATCACATAAAGTCTTCCCAGTCTCTCTGTCTGTTGCTTCGACTGCCTGTGCAAATGTTCTTCGTAGATAACAGGCTTTAAAATTAGCAATGACCCCTTGAGCCATGGGCTGTAGGATCGAAGTCTTTTTAGGAGGCAGAAACATGACTTTTACATTAGGGTGAAAGTCATCTAAATGTGCAGGATGTCCAGGAGCATTATCGACGATAAGCATAATCTTGAATGGGATGTCGTTTTCTCTGCAGAATTTTTCCACTTCGGGGATAAACAAATTTATAAACCAGTCTTCGAAAAGTGCCATTGTGATCCAAGCCTTTCGATCTGAACGGAAATGAACTGGAAGGTTAACCTCGCTAATGCCTTTAAACGCACGGGGATTTTCTGAATGATAAACAAGCAATGGTTTCAATTTGCAATCTCCAGCTGCGTTACCCCCAAGCAAAAGCGTTAGCCTATCTTTCGCAGCCTTAAACCCTGGCGTTGTCTTTTCCTCTTTTGAAATGTATGTTCTGTCTGGCATTTTTTTCCAAAACAATCCAGTTTCATTGACATTAAAGATTTGTTGTGCTGTATAACCACATTCTTCTATAAGTTTTTGTAATACTTCGGGATACTTTTCAGCTGCTTTTGTATCAGCACTAGCAGCCTCGCCACTCACTTTTACATTGTGAAAATTTGCACGTTGTTTAAATCTATTAAACCACCCATGACTAGCCGCAAACTTTGCGTTAGGATCACTGTATTTTCCCTTTATGTCTTCGAAAATACTTTTAGCCTTTGCTTGAATAATCATGAGGCTAAGCGGCATACGTTTTTGAATCTGATCGTCCATCCATATTGTTAATAACTTTTCCATTTCATAGATAGCGCCAGAACGCTGCTTCGTTATGACTGTTGATTTTAAAGGAGCAGAGCCTTTCACGTGTTCCTTTATGCGTGCACTATCATTCAAAATACTTTTCACTGTTGAGGTAGCCAAATCGAGTTCACGAGCAATTGACGACAGGCTTTGTCCGCCTTCATATTTTTTCACTATTTTCATTTTCTGCTCTAAATCAATCTTCTTTCGCTTACGAACTGGTCCTGCACTCTTGCTATCACTTGATCGCTTTCCAGGCATGATTTGAATGAAATAACAGGGTGAAATACAGTATCACTGAAATAACACGAGACTGAGAGGTTGTGAGAGTGCAAAGCCTTCCCTTGTAGGAGATGCTACTGGTGTATTCCTCTGCACACCGCACTACAGTACTTTGCGTTCCCGTACGTTATGCAATATTTTCTGCAACTTGAACATTTTATTTATGCCTTATGGAACTTTTTGCGTAAGGTCGAATTTGCTTTAGTCGGATCTTGCGTAACCCGGGGAGCGTCTGTAGCTGCAAATGCCTCCTTCAGTGACTTGCCTGTTCGTTATTTCCAACTGCTATCTGTGCTGATATGAAAAACACAAAGGGATTTAAAGCAAAAATATAAGATTCTGTTGCTCAGTTTCTTTACAGGAGAACAGAGTTTAAGCTGCTGTTCCTGATAAGCCCTTATTCTCAGAAGGAGAGAACAAAAAGACCACTTACACATTCAGGGGCTGAAAACAGAACCTGTTCTGCTACCCATCAGACCTACAAGCACCCTGGTCTACACTACATTTACTTAGATCGACTTACCGTGGTGTCTTCACCGAGGTGAGCTGACTGCTGCGGCTCCCCCATCGACTCCGCCTGCACCTCTCCCGGCAGTGGAATACAGGAGTCAGGAGAGCGCTCGGGGATCGATTTATCCTGTCTAGACTAGACGCGATAAATCGACTCCCGTTGGATCGATCACCGCCCAAGGATCCCACGGGTGGAGGGGGGAGAGAAGGGACAGGTAGCACAGCACTTTCTGTCCTGAGAAGCCACTTCCACCCATGAGTCACAGCCAGCATATCAGAAAACCAGCAAGTTTGTCTTATATATTGTTCCCGTTTCCCAGTGCTGGACATGGGTATTTTATAACTCCTGGGGCAGCTCCAATTGCCTTAGCACATGTAGGTGGGCTGGGACTTTTTGCCACAGTCATGGGACCTGCAGTGGTGTTGTGGTGAAGGGTCGTTGCAGGTGGCTTAATCCAGAGATACCCCCCTGGCTGTTAAAGATTTTTTGAGCAAGGATGGCTCAGCTGTCTTGATATGGGCACATCTCCGACTCTTGGTCCAATTTCTATTTCATAAAAGGAACAGTACAGGCCAGATTGTCAAGAGTTGGGTGTTGAGCACTTTGAAAAAAAAAATCTGGAGCTGTATGAACCTTTGCTTTCTTGTAACCAATTTGCCAGGGATCAAGGGCTCAACGCACCTGCCTCGGCTAGGATTGAATTTGGCTCCAGCTGTTCAGCAAGCTGGACACAGCTGGCAGAGAGACTACAGTACAATTCTGGTATTGAACAGATTGGTTCTAGTGCAGGGATGGAATGTGCACTGAAAACTCAACCACCAGCACGTCACTAGAGCTAGGGCAGCTATTCTGCGTAGCCCATCACTGCCGTAACTTGAGCCTAACACCTTGGTAAAAAAGTCAGGCCCGAGGGCCAGAAGTTTCAAGAGAATTCAGCATCCACCATCGGGCCCAGATCACGAGAAGAGCTCAGGGCATCAGGTGTTGACATCTCTCGGAAATCTGTCTCCAATTGTGGGGTACAAGCACTTGAAAAATCTGGCCCTGGAAAAATATTCCCCGGAGTCATGTTGGGCACCCAGAGCTCCCATGACAGCATCTCATAAACACAACCTGAGGGACACATTTCCAGACCTTCTGCCCTGATGACTGTGGGAGCATTATGGTGAGTTATTGAACATCTCAGCCACTCTGCACCTGCTCAGACTTCACCACTCACTCCCAAGACCTCCAATCTGAGAGGTCACAACAATCTTCCCGAGTCAAGAAAGTTACCTTTGAACGAAGGGATGTGAAATTTGAACACAGCCTATTGCTGATCATTTTCTTCTGTTTTGCAATGGCCAGGAAAACCAGCCACCAAATGTTAATCTATGGCCTGTTTTACACAGTTCAGCATCTCTGATTCTATCCAGCAGCGGGCTGCAGGGTACATAAACAGCTAACCACCACAAACAGAAAAAGCAAGATACCGTATATTTTAAAATTTATTCATGTAAGTAACAGAAGGGATACGAGATCAGCTGGATTCAACTGTGGGCTACTGTGAAAGAGAAATTTGGTAACAGGAATGCTAAATGTGTCCTCTGTGGGTCTTACAGCTGGGGAAACCGAGGCACGGAGAGTTGCCTGCAGTGGGTCCGTGGCAGAGCCAGGAATTTAACCGCATTCTGAGCCCCAGCCCTGTGCAGTGGACAGCATTGCTTCACCTTGGTAACAACGGTTAGCTCAGTAACTACATTGTGCAGATGCCCGTTGGACATGTCCCATGACCTGGCTGGGCGTGAAGATTCAAGTTTTATGGCTTCAACACAGCTTTGTAAAGAGAAGAGAGTTCTCCCGGCATGCAACAGTGCATCCATTCAGATAATTCTGAGAAGCAAGTTAGCTGAACTTGGACATCCAGTGGAAGGAGAGATGAACCACTGATGAGTGACACTGCATTCCCACCCTGTTGATACAGGCAGCCTTTCCCACACAGGTCCTGAATTTGCACTCAAGGAGAAAGCAAGCAAGCCAGCTCCATGCATCAAGCAGCCAATCCAACATCACAAACCCACTGACTTTTGTTACATGACAATCCACTTCACAGAAGTTTTGCTAATTTCACCCCTCCCATATCCCCAAAATACAAATGCAATGCTGGCAAAGACGGTCCGTTACTGGGCCTGTCTCCTTGATCCTTTACTGCAAACAGAGCGGAAGACCTTCTCCCAGATTCTTGACTTTGAAAACCAACTAGCTGATCTGGGAGCGAATCATATTGCAAAGTAAGAAAGAATCAAGGAGTCAGCCTGAAGAGTTGCATTCAAATTCTGTATCACAGCAGCAGCCTCTGGCTTGTGACTTTTTTATCTTGAGAAAGAAAAATCAAAAATATTTTTATACAAAACAATCATTCTTCCGACGTAGTGAATTTAAGGCTGTTGCGAAGGTGATTTAGGCCTCCTCCATATTGGATTTATTTGCCAACGGTGAAAGACTGAAGTCCGGTGATTGCTCTGCCAAGGATGAGAGCGTGGATATCATGCGTGCCTGTGGAGCGAAGAGATATGGGAACAAAGATCTGGCCCTGGAAAAATATTACTCACTGGGAAGGGTAATATGCCATATCATGTCCACACTAGTGGTTGTACTCATGTAATTATATTGGTAAATGAAAGTCACCCCCCACCCCGACAAACACCATTATCTGGGGGTAAAACCTGTGTATAGACCAGGCGTAAATCATCAGATGCTAGAGGATGAGCATGATCCAAGATTAGCCATCAAACAGTGGCAGGGCTTGCTTCCCCCGGAAGGTGAAGAAAGGCTATATTAGCGATGAGCAAAGCAAATCACTAAAATGCAGCCACCTCTAGGGTGGAACATGGCAGCTGTTTCAGCAGCATATAGCAATGGCGAACAAGAAAGGAGGGCAGGAAGTGAAGAACATCATATCCAGTTGGAGCTGTAAGTCCCAACGTGACACAGGGACATTGGATTGGAGGGGAGGGGAGAATGCCTCCTACTGAGGCCTGCCCTGCTCCCTGAAGCACAGCACCCCCTAGCACCCTGCTTTCTATCCCTTACCTCCATGGTCCCGAAGGAGCTGGATAATCCCAGGAACCTTCACGGCATTTGATACAAAGGTGTACGGGGAGATTTACCTTCATAGGTGTTCACGGCCTCCAGGTTCATGACATGCCGGATGACGTGGTATTCGTCGGCGATGCCGTTGCCCCCGAGCATGTCCCGGGCCTGGCGGGCAATATCCAGTGCTTTGCCGCAGGAGTTCCGCTTCAGCATGGAGATCATCTCAGGGGCAGCCCTGCAACCACAGGAGCGATCAAGGGCACTGGGGAGGATGGACGAGCTCCCCGGTGGAGCCAGGGTTTGTGCCACGCTGGCACCAGGCTGAGGGAGACCTGGCAGCTTGGTCAAAGGGGAACGGCCTGTTTTTCTCTAACCACATGGTCTGGATCAGAACCAGCGCTCCTAGAGGGGAATAGGGCCCCTCTCCCCACCTGCATGAGCCAGGCAGTCCCCCAACTGGGGGCTGGATTGGAGCCATTGCCCCTTAGAAGGAAGAGGCCCTGTATGTCCCCCATACAAAATGGGAAATGACTGCCCAGGAAGGAGCACTGCAGAAAGGGAGTTGGGGGATCATAGTGGATCACAAGCTAAATATGAGTCAACAGTGTCATGCTGTTGCCAAAAAAAGCAAACATCATTCTGGGATGGATTAGCAGGAGTGTTGTGAGCAAGACACAAGAAGTGATTCTTCCGCTCTATTCCGCTGGACACTATTGTGTCCAGTTCTGGGAGCCACATTTCAGGAAAGATGTGGACAAATTGGAGAAAGTCCAGAGAAGAGCAACAAAAAACGATTACGGCTCTAGAAAACATGAGCTATGAGGGAAGATTGAAAAACCTGGGTGTGTTTAGTCTGGAGAAGAGAAGACAGAGGGGACACGATAACAGTTTTCAAGTACATAAAAGGTTGATACGAGGAGGAGGGGGAAAAATTGTTCTTCTTAACCTCTGAGGACAGGACAAGAAGCAACGGGCTTAAATTGCAGCAAGGGCGGTTTAGGTTGGACCTTAGAAAAAAACTTCCTGGCAGGGTGGTTAAGCACTGGAATAAATTGCCTGGGGAGGTTGTGGAATCTCCATCACTGGAGATTTTTAAGGGCAGGTTGGACAACCACCTGTCAGGGATGGTCTAGATAACACCTAGTCCTGCCATGAGTGCCGGGGACTGGACTAGACGACCTCTCGAGGTCCCTTCCCGTTTTATGATTCTATGTCATTCCACAACGCCTTCTGCCACCAGTCCCCCCGAGCCTGGGGCTGGATCAAAGCCGGTGTACCCTGGATCCATTCCCCACCCGAGCCAGCCAAACCCCTTCTAGCTTTGCAGTCTAACCCACAGAATCACTTTTTAGTTTAGAAAGGCAGGTACATACTTGTCTTCATCCTTTAGCCTCCCCAGCTGCAGGCAAGCTTGTAAGCCAATGGTGATCTCGGTGAGCATATCAGCCAGCTTCTTCTGGACCAGCTGGTTCCTAGCCAGCGGCACCCCAAACTGGATCCTAGCGGAGGACAACTTAGTTAGGAAACCTTGGAGCAAAAATCACTTAAAACTCCTGGGGCAGATCCACCTCTGGTGACTGCCTTCAATTGGGATGGAGCATTCTACTAGGTCGATTAGGTAGCGCCTAAAAGCCCCATCCAAAATCCCCATTGTGCTGGGTGCTGCCTAGACAGAGCGAGAGAGAGAGAGGCCCTGTCCTGACAAGCTCACATGGTGGGAGGGGAAACCAGGGCCCAGAGAGGGGAAGGGATTTGGGACACCTGGGTTCTGTCCCTGATTCTGCCCAAGTCACAGTTCAGTGCCTTATGCACTACACCATCCGTGCTTCTCATTTGACCTGATCTCTGCCCAGCGAAGCAGATTCCATCGGACGCTCTACGACTGAAAGTTCTTCCGAGAGCTAGAACGCTTCATATACACTGCATGGAATCGGCTGCTGGCACAACTGGACAGGACAGAGCTAGGGAGCCCCATGAAAGCCCTTCACTGCTGGACTCCACTGTGTTCTCCCACAGCTGACTGCTTGCATTCACCCCAGTGGGTTAGGGAAGGGGGCTGGGAGTCAGGACTCCTGGGTCCCATTCTCAGCTCTGCTACTGATCCACTGTGCGACCTTGGTCAGGTCACTTCATCTCTCTCGCTCAGTTTTCCCTCCTGGCAAAGACTCTCCCATGAATGCAGTGAGGTCTAAATTAATCAGTGCCTTTAAAAAGAGGCAGGCAGGGATCCCTCACCCCAGGCACAAAGAGTTCTCCCCCTCCCGCACGCAGTCATTACCTGTCCAAGGCATACTGCCTGGCTGTCTCCAAGCAGAATTCAGCAGCTCCGAGCGCTCCCCAGGCAATGCCGTACCTGGCGTTGTTCAGACAGCCAAACGGACCCTGGCAGGACACGAGAAAGAGCCTTGATCATTAACCCCCAGGCAACGCTGCCAAGGAAGAGGACCTGACCTCTGCTCCCGCCAGCCCCGTGTTAACAGGCAACAGTTTACTGGCTTCCGCGCCATTGTCTGTCTCTGCCCAGAAGGATCTGGGGACCACATTTCTAAGCACAAGCCCATCGGCATCCATCAAAACTGACCTGTGAAAGCCGCAGGAATGGCTGATCTCTCCAGCGGAAGCTCCCTGTACAGTGGGGGCTGTTATACAGCGATCGCTCCCCCCCTGCTGAAATGCAGTTGTCTCTGGGCTGCAGAACAGCAGCTACTTATCCAAGGGTCACTTGCTGCTGTGCTGAAATGCAGCCGCTTCGGGGGTGGGGGCGGGGCACAGCAGCTGTTTCCATCAACCACACAGCAACCATGCCCGAGACAGGAAGCGAACAAGAATCCGGCAGTCGATTGCTTCCTATGGTTTGGGAAGCTGAAGGCAACTGCCAAGGTGAGGGTCCAGCAATGGCAGCTGGATTAACACCCCTTGTTTTAAAGGCCGTTCCCTTGCAGCATAGTGCCCCCTAGCACCGCACTGGAGTCAGCATTGGCTCTATGGGGAAAGCGCCCCCTGCTGGCCCCCCTCCCCACAGCAGCTGGAGACTCTCCTCCAGGCCGTGTCCCCAGCCAGCCCTGCTTAGGCTGTGAGATCATGGGGAACCGAAGAATCGGCTGGGGGGAGAGGAGGTTGGACTTACTGCGAGCCCGGAGACATGCGGCAGCAGGTTCTCCTCCGGCACCTCCACGTCCTCCATCAGGATCATGCCAGTGGTGGAGGCCCTCAGGGAGAACTTGCCCTCGATCTTGGGGGTCGACAGGCCCTTCATCCCCCTCTCCAGGAGGAAGCCCCGGATCCTCCCGTCCTCACACACAGCCCATACCACGCAGAGATCCGCCAGGGGGGAGTTGGTGATCCTGGGAGGAGATGTGAGACCCAGCTCATCTCGGACTCTCCCAGAGCTCCCCCCACAAAGGAAGCAGGACGAGCCACAGAGGGGAGATGTGAAACACCCAGAAACTCAATAGCAGAGCCAGGGATGGAACCCAGGAGTCCTGGCTCCCAACCCCCCTGCTCCAACCACTGGACTCCACTTCTCTCCCAGAGCTGGGGATAGAAACCAGGAGTCCTGGCTCCCAGCCCCTCTCCCTGGAGAGGCCCAGGATTGGCTGAGCCATGGGGAGCAACAGGGCAGGGCTGAGATCATCGGGGTGCAGCGCTTGGGGGCGGGGGGACCCACAGAGGATCTGGTGTCCGGGCAGGGGGGCAGTGAGACCACGGGCCTGGAGCTGCTGAGAGCCGTGGGCAGGGTAGCGGGCGGGCTGCCGGGGCCTGGCTCTGGCTCTGGCTCACCAGGTCTTGGAGCCGCTGAGCGTGTAGGTCTTGCTGGCCGGGTGGTAGCGAGCCCTGGTCTCCATGCCCCCGGGGTCGCTGCCGTGGTTGGGCTCCGTCAGCCCGAAGCAGCCCAGCAGCTCCCCTGTGGCTGAGGACAGCGAAGCCAGTGGGCTTGGGTGGGAGCCACGGCCCCTCTGCCCCGACCCTAACCCAGGTCCTCCCCCCCCGTCCTGCCCCCCCTCCTCAATTCCCACCACCACCCCACTCCCCCCTTCCCCCCAGGTCCTGCCCCCCCCTCCTTAATTCCCACCACCACCCCACTCCCCCCCTTCCCCCCAGGTCCTGCCCCCCCCAGTCCTGCCCCCCTCCCCTCAATTCCCACCCCCCCACACTCCTACTCCCCCCCTTCTCCCCCAGGTCCTGCCCCCCCAGTCCTGCCCCCCTCCCCTCAATTCCCACCACCACCCCACTCCTACTCCCCCCCTTCTCCCCCAGGTCCTGCACCCCCCAGTCCTGCCCCCCTCCCCTCAATTCCCACCACCACCCCACTCCTACTCCCCCCCTTCTCCCCCAGGTCCTGCACCCCCCCCTCCTGCCCCCCTCTCCTCAATTCCCACCACCACCCCACTCCCCCCTTCCCCCCAGGTCCTGCCCCCCCCAGTCCTGCCCCCCCTCCTCAATTCCCACCACCCCACTCCTACTCCCCCCCTTCCCCCTCAGGTCCTGCACCCCCCCCATCCTGGCCCCCTCCCCTCAATTCCCACCACCACCCCACTCCTACTACCCCTCTTGCCCCCCAGGTCCTGCCCCCTCCCCCAGTCCTGCCCCCCTCCCCTCAATTCCCACCACCCCACTCCTACTCCCCCCCTTCCCCCCCAGGTCCTGCACCCCTCCTCCAATTCCCATCTGCATCCCATCCCAGGTCCTGCACCGACCCCTCCCTCCACCAGTTCCCACCTGTCTTGCCTCCCTCCCTCCAGGTTCCTGCACCACCTTCCCCCAATCAATTCCCACCCCACCTCTCATCCCAGCCCCGGAGAACCTGCCCCCTCCTGCACCACCCCTCATCCACCAGACACTGCCCCACCCCATCTACTGCCCCCAACCACTTCCTCCTAGGTTCCCCCCACTTCCCAAGCCCCCACTCACCCGAACACCCTCCCCCTGGTTCTCGCACTGCCCACCCCACTGAAGGCCTCTCTCCCTCCCCCAGTTCCCACATTCTGCCCCCAACACCCTCCCCACGGCTCCTGCCCCACCCCCGAGGAGATACCCAATCCCACAGTTGCCACCCCTCCCCCAATGGTCTCACATCACCCGGCCCCACCTGCCCTGTCCCCGACTTCCGCATCCTCCCTCCCCCGACAGTCTCATGGCTCCTTCGCCCCCAGTGCCCCCGCCAGTCCCCTGTCACCCCACTCCCTGGATGCCCGCCCCAGACCTTCCCCACCTCTGTGCTCCGAGGGCCCAGCTTCCTGGGTGCCCACCCCTCTCCCAGCAGCCCGCCTCAGAGGCAAGTCCTTCCCCGTCCCGCCAACCCCCGCTCCTTCCAGGTAACCCCAGCAGAGAGCATTGTGGGAAAGAACCATCCCAGCATCCTCTCTGCTCTGCCAGCTGGCCAGACAGTAGGGGACCAGCTACAGGGGACGTCTACCAACTCTGGAGCCAGCAGGCTCCCCGGTGGATCCACGCTCCTGCTCCTAGCCAGTGAGAGCCCCCGCCTGCGCCTCTGGCTCACCCAGACGGGGCAGGTATTTCTGCTTCTGCTGCTCCGTGCCGTAGGCGTTGATGGGGTGCATCACCAGGGACGACTGGACGCTCAGGACCGAACGGTAGCTGCTGTCCACTCGCTCGATCTCCCGAGCCAGCAGCCCGTAGGCCACATAGGTGGTTCCGGCACAGCCGTAACCTGAGATGGGCGCAGAACGTGGACAGGACACACAGCAGCAGCAGCACCGGTCCGAACCCCGCCCTGGGTCAGTCAAGACTGGAACCCCCTCCCCGCCTGAGGACAGCTGGGGAACGGCTCCCCTCAGCACCTGCTACCCCGTGTGCCAAGGGCTGACGGGGCCACTCTGCAGGGCTGAGACACGCCAGTAGGGGGCGCTGTGTGTGCTGGGGATAGTCCAAGGGCACCTGCTGCCTTCCCAAATGGAGCCACAGGGGCTGCATGGCCGGGCACAAAGCCACAGGATTAGAGATGCCACAGCAGCCACTGGAGAATCGGCCCCCAGGAACTGGGGGGCCCCAGTTCAGCCCAGCCACGTGGTCCCTCCCCTTCACAGGGCACTGCACCCCCCTCAGCCACAGGGGGCATCCCAGGCGGGGCACAGGTGGGCGTGGCCGGGGCAGGAGGGGGCGTGACTGGGGCGAACGTGAAGGCAAGGAGGGGACGTGGCCACTGCACAGTCCCAGGTGAGCACAGGTCAGCTCAGCTCTCGGGACTGTCCTTGGGGGAGCCAGCAAGCGTCAGGAGAGCTCTCAGGGGCTTCCCCACCCACCGTGCCCACCATCCCTCTGCCCCGTGTCAGCTGGCAAGATCCCTCCCTCCATGGGACGCACTGTCCTCGAACAGGGATCCACTCCACGTCCCAGCCAACCCCTCCTGGGTCCAGCTCACCTTTGATGGTGGAGCCCAGGACTCCCAGCTCCCCCAGCTCCGACACGATGTCCCGGTGAAAGACTGGGAAGAGAAGACACAGACGTGTGTCTGTCAGTGCAAAAGGCAGAGTCCCTGTCCTCTGCCCCCCGGCCGCTCAGGACCCGGAGCTCCAGCTGTGCAACTCACTTGGCTCTCCCGACAGCAACGCACAATCCCTGCAGTGCAGCCCCACCAGGGGGTTAATCTGCAGTTCCTTCCCCCAAATGCAGGGCCCTGAAGGAGGCTACAGGCAGGTTCCGATCTCTGTGAGCCCTGGGTAAATCTGGAGTCACTCCCTGATGACAACGGGGCCGGATTCTGATCTCAGATCCCCTGGGGCCACTGAATTTAAAAGAGTGGAACAGTTGGAAGAACAGCGGGTGGCATCTGGGTCTGTAAATCACCCCCAAGCAGCTCTGGTTTGCATGCAGCCATGGCACGGTGCCCTGGCACGTGGATCTCTGGGACGCACGGGTCCGGGCACCGCTGCTGCAGACTGGACGCAATCAGACGGCTCCCGGTGCTAGCGACTGCAGTCAGCAGCTAAACCCCAAAGAGTGACCGGAGGCTCTGGGAGCAGAGGCACGGGTTTGTGGAACGGTCACGGGTTCTATCCCCGGCGCCGGCTTCAGGCACCTTCATTCCGGTTGGCCATGACAATCCGTGGCATCAGCTTCTCCTGGCAGTAGGTGCGGAAGGAATCCCGGATCATGAGCTCCTCCTGGGTTAGCTGCCTCTCCAGCTGCAGGGGATCTCGCCAGTCAAACTGGGCTCCCGGGGCTGGAGAAAGACAGTCAGAGCTGGGCACACACCTAACAGCTTCCGTGCCAACCCCTACCCCTGTCCACACAGGGAAGGGGGAAATGACAAGCCAGGCACCTCAGCTTCTCAACCCAACCTCCCTCGCTCTGGAGGCCGATCACAAAGGGGAACATTATTCCCCAAAGTAAAGCCTGACGGGTATTGGCTGTGGGGCAGGGGAGCCCAGGGCTGGAATAGCAGGGTGGCAGGTCAGAGTGGAGAGGCATCAACAGTTGGGCATGGGATGGAAGCCATTCATTAAAGCCAATTCCTGCCCAGCCTTTACTGGAATCAAATTAGTAATTACTAATACCCCTAGTTCAAGCCAATGCTTTAAACCCCTGATTTACAGGCACTGGGAACCCCTTGTTTAAAAAAAAACCCAAAACCCCATAGCGCTGCCTTCTGGTTGTTTCACTGTCTGCCACCGATGGATTCGTAGAGGCGCTTGACCCCGTTCTTGTCAGTTTCGGCAGCTGTCCCAGGATAGAAAAGTCCTTTCCAATAGGAGCTGGGGGGGATGACAGTTACCTTTCAGGGGCTTCTCTCGGGCCTTCGTTTCTTTTTCTGGAAAAGCAGACAAGCAGCCGGGCAGGTGGGTTATTTTATCCCTGCTCTGCTGAGGACGCAAAGCAGGAATCACTGGCTCAAATCTCTACCCTGTGCCACGTGGGGAGGGAGCCCCTTCTGGGCATCCCATTACCCGTGCCAGCTTCTTAGCTCTGTCGAGCTAAAGAGCCAGGGGTGTGGAGGTGGGGCTGTGACAGACTCAGATCCTCCACGGATGGGGGACTTGTCACACCAGTGGCTCCATGGTGGTGGGGGCCCGTACTTCCCCCATAGTTCCAGCCCCCATCCCACCCCCTTTTAAAAATATCAACATTTAGGGGGTCTGGCTCGAGGGTGCTGGGAGAGGCTGCTCCCACCCCTACTCACCTTTCTGTGCCGCTATGGTGCCCTGGGGCCGGATGGTGCCTACCCCCGCCACGCGGCAGCTGCTGCATCTCAGCAGCCTGGTCACGGCGAGTCTCAGAGCCATCTGGGTTTGCTTCTAGTCGGGAAGGGAAACGGGAGAGGGGCTGCTTAGGGGCGACAGCCAGACACACCGATAAATCACTGTCACGATGCAGGGTGTAGACGGGTCCCGCTGATCTTGTAAGCCTGTTCCCAGATGTGTCACCTGAACGTTGTAACGAGGTGCTGTCTACACGACAAGGCAGGACGGTGTTTTAATCACACCGAGGCAGCTGTGTTGCAGCCGGGTCCCTCCCATGGGTTCTGTTGTGTGGACGGGACCCACAGCACCACTTGTTGCTATGCTAAGGGGCAGGAATGGCCCAGACACACAATCCACACTGGATCTCTGAGCCAAGCCCCACCTCTGAGGGGGGAGTGGGGTGTAGTGGTGGAGAGGGGGGCTGGAAGCCAGGACTCCTGGGTTCTAATCTTGGCTCTGACTCTCCTCCCAGCGCAGTTCCCCACGGATTCGGGGTGGGGGCTCTGCTAATGGACGCAGCTCCAGAGCCCCGGTGGGGCAGAACCGGGGCATTAACCCCCTGGCTGCCAGCCCCCAGCCCCTTTGCTTTAGCTGCCGGGGAGGGCCAGGCATCGCGCAGCTGCGGGAGCCGGGGTGTGTGTGTGGGGGGGGAGCCGGACCGAGCCCAAGGCACCACGGCGGCCTCAGCAAATGGGACCCGGGAGCTGAGCTAAGCAACCCCCCCGGAGAGCCCCCCCCGGGCTGCCCCTGCCAGCTGCACCCAGGCTGGGGGTGGGGGGCGGGGACTGCCCCTCCCCCCAGCTGCCCTGATCAGAGAGACCGGAGCCCCCCCAGCACCGAGCGACTCACCTGGGGGGGAACTGACCAAGGGGCAACCGGGGATCCCTTTGGGTGACGTCACCAGGAAGGGGCGGGGCGACATCTTGAGCGTGGCGGAAGAGAGCGAGATTAACCCCTTGGTGTCCCTCAGGCTCAGCAGCGAGGCCGCAGCGGGGGAGGGGGAGGGGTGCACGTCACGTGCGGTTACTGCGGCGCGTGCACATATGGCCTGTAACGGACCGCACGTGCTGCACTGGAGACTCCGGTGCATGCTGCCTGCCTGCCACCCCTCTCCGTGCAGCTACACGTGGGTGAAGCATCTGCAGGCCCAGAGCATTCAACCCCTGCACGCCCGCCACAGTCTGCAAAAACCGCCTGCGTGCAACCTCATGCAACCTCACATGCAGCATTTGCACACACACAGGGGAGACACGCACGCACGCACGCAACAGGCGCACGCCGGCCGCCTCCGCCTGGGGTCGCTGCCTGCTGCTTGCAAAGGCCGCGTGCCACAGTAAGAGGCACCCTCCATTTGTTTGCAGCATCTGCACCGCGTGCAGCATCTCCGGGCAGCCAGCTGCTCCTGCAACAGCTGGATCCGTCTGCTGCGTCTCTGCCTGGAGCTGGGCGGCCCCGGCGGTGGAGACATTTGGGGGTTAAAAAAATCAGCGAGAGAAACGATCAAAGGGGAGCGGGCGGGAGCGGCACGCGCCTTTCACGGGGGGAGGGGGGCGTGGTGGGTTGATCCATCCGTGATTGGCCACCGGGGGGGGGGCGCGCGAAAGATGATACAGACACGGGGGGGGGCAGGACACGTGGTGCAGAATCAGCTCCGCCCCCGCTTCCAGCGCGGGCCGCCCGCAGATAAAGTGTATTGGGGGGATCAAGAGTAAATGTCCCTCCAAGCTCCGCCCCCCCGAGCAGGTGGGGGCTGCGATTGGCTGGAGATGCGGACCCCCCCCCTCCGACCCTGCTGTCAGGGCGGGTTGAGGCAGCTCAGGGGGTGTCTGACACCCCAAACCAGCCGGTCCCTTCCAGCCAGAGCCCCCCCCCGCCGCCGCCGCAGATTCTAGCCCGGAGCATCTGAACCACTGGGACCCTGCGTCCAACGGGGGCGGGGCATTGATGCTTCTAACCCTCGCCCCCTCCCCAGGCTCTGAAAGCCCCCCCCATCCTACAGGGAGAGCGGGGGGGGGCACAGACACACACACACGTGGCCTGGACAACATCCCCCCAGCTCTGCCGGTGCCCCTCACTCCCGACCCGCAGCCCCCGCTACCCCAGCCCTGCCCCCCAGCTCTGCTGGTGCCCCTCCTGACCCCCAGCACCTACTAGCCCGGCCCTGGGCTCCCCCCACCCCAGACAGCACCGTGAGGAAGGGGCCTGGGAGTTAGAGCTCCTCCTGGGTTCTATTCCCAGTTCCTGGGGGCGGGGGGCTGGGTGTCCTGGACTCCTGGGTTCTGTTCCCACCTTTGCCACTGACTCACTGGGTGACATTGGGCAAGTGACTGTCCCTCTCTGTGCCTCAGTTTCCCCAGGGAGATGACACCGACCCCTCTCCTGGGAGCACAGGGAAGGCGTTTGGCAGTGGAAGCCCCAAGTGGGAGGGGAGCGGCCCTGGGTCTCCGCCCCGAGCATGGGGGTAAGGGGGGGGGGGTTCTCAGAAAAACCCTTGAGGTTGGAATGTGGAAAGAGTGCAACAGCCCCCACTTCCTCAAATTGCTGGGAGGGGATGGGCAGACGACACAAACAGCCCGATAAGGGAGGTGAAAAGGTCCCCGTGACATGATGCCGCAGCCTGGGAGGTCATGGCCCAGGCAGGTCATGCCCTAAACCACCCCAACTCTCTCCTTGTTTATTTACTTTCTGTGAAATGGGCACATCTGCAACCAGCCCCATTGTCCCAGACCCTGACTGAGATCGGGGCCCCCTTGTTCCTGGCACAGACACAGAATGAGCGACAGCCCTTGCCCCAAAGAGCTCACAGCCTAAATCTACAGAAGGTGGGAGGGGAAACTGAGGCACCAATGGGGGGAAGGGACTGGCTCAGTGTTGTGAAGCACAGCGGGGGCAGAGCTGGGAATAGAACCCAGGTGTCCCAGTCTAGGCTGAAGCTCTAACCACTACGCCAAACTGCCACCCTGCCAATCTTCCCACCCACTTTTAAAAAGACCCTTTAACTCTTTCTTGCACAGAATTTCTAAACTCAGCAGAATCCAGTTCACCTACTCAGAGGCTCATGCGCAGGGTCACTCCTTCCCTCAAAGAGGGGGGGCTTTGAGAGGGGGGCTCCAGCTGAGCTCTAATGCAGAGAGGTATGGGGAGGCGGGAGCTGCACGCAGTGGAGAAGGCTCTTGAACCCAGAGATGCTGCCTGAGTCAGATGAGAGCCTAAGCCCATTGCTCTTAGCAGGGGGAGCTGCCCTGTGGCAACTCAGTGGGCCCCACAGCTCTGGTGGCCCCTGTGTGGGGCAGGAGGAGGAGAGCCAAGGGATCATCTCACAAGCAGAGACAGCCTGGCTGCATAGGGAAGTATGGGGGACCCCACTGCTCCCACCAATGGTTCTCTGGGAGTGGGGGTGAGGTCAGAGGGGAGCTGGGTCCCTATGGGGCACAGGAAGATCTGTTGGGGGGCAGTATGGGGGGAGCTCTCCCTGCCATGCCCCACCCTCACTTTGGGGGCATCTAGAAGGCAAAAGGCCACAGGCAGGGCCGGCCCCGAGGGCCTGGCACCTGCCGCCTGCTGCGTGGTCTGTGGCTGGCAGGGGTCATGCCCTGGGTGGGGGTGGGGTGTCACATGGCTCATTGTGGCAGCAGAGACACGGGCCAGAGGAACCACAACCGGTCAAATTTGGGGAACGAATCACTTCCCCTTTTCTACCCGCCTGGCCCTGGCAGGGCCCGTGTGTGCAGGGGGCACTGTTCTGCCAGTGCCCCTCACTCCCGACCTGCAGCCCCCTGCTATTCCACCCCTGGGCTTCCCCCTAACTCTGCCAGTGCCCCTCACTCCCGACCTGCAGCCCCCTGCTATCACACCCCTGGGCTCCCCCCTAACTCTGCCAGTGCCCCTCACTCCCGACCCGCAGCCCCCTGCTAGCCCACCCCTGGGCTTCCCCGTAACTCTGCCAGTGCCCCTCACTCCCGACCCGCAGCCCCCTACTATCCCACCCCTGGGCTTCCCCCTAACTCTGCCAGTGCCCCTCACTCCCGACCCACAGCCCCCTGCTATCCCACCCCTGGGCTTCCCGCCAGCTCTGCCGGTGCCCCTCACTCCCGACCCGCAGCCCCCTACTATCCCACCCCTGGGCTTCCCCCTAACTCTGCCAGTGCCCCTCACTCCCGACCCGCAGCCCCCTGCTATCCCACCCCTGGGTTCCCCCCCATGCTCTGCTGGTGCCCCTCACTCCCGACCCGCAGCCCCCTGCTAGCCCACCCCTGGGCTTCCCCCCATCTCTGCCGGTGCCCCTCACTCCCGACCCGCAGCCCCCTACTATCCCACCCCTGGGCTTCCCCCCAGCTCTGCCGATGCCCCTCACTCCCGACCCGCAGCCCCCTACTATCCCACCCCTGGGCTTCCCCCTAACTCTCCCAGTGCCCCTCACTCCCGACACGCAGTCCCCTGCTAGCCCACCCCTGGGCTTCCCCGTAACTCTGCCAGTGCCCCTCACTCCCGACCCGCAGCCCCCTGCTAGCCCAGCCCTGGGCTTCCCCGTAACTCTGCCAGTGCCCCTCACTCCCGACCCGCAGCCCCCTGCTAGCCCAGCCCTGGGCTCCCCCCCTCCCCAGCTCTGCCGGTGCCCCTCACTCCCGACCCGCAGCCCCCTGCTAGCCCACCCCGGGCTTCCCCGTAACTCTGCCAGTGCCCCTCACTCCCGACCCGCAGCCCCCTGCCAGCCCAGCCCTGGGCTCCCCCCCATGCTCTGCTGGTGCCCCTCACTCCCGACTCGCAGCCCCCTGCTAGCCCAAAGCAGCGTGATTGGGGGTCAGGACTCCTGGGTTCTATTCCTGGCTCTGTCCTGACTCGCTGGGAGAGCTCAGGTTCGGTTTCCCGCTCTGCACCATGGGGATAAGGATCCCGACCCTTTCCCCGTGTGGGTGCGAGGCTGGTCTCTGGCAGCCCCTCGAGCGCTCAGAGCTCCTGGCAGGGCTCTGATCTCACAGCCCCCCTCCCCCCGTGCTAATCAGGGCTCACACATGGTCTGGTGCGACAGGAGCTGCAGATTAGGGCCCAGCAGCTCCTAACCGCCGTCAGCCCCAGGAACTGGGGGAGCTGCTGGGGGGGGCCCTGATCCTGGCTCCCCACCTCTGTGCAGGCATCGCCCTGGGGCTGGGATCCCCCCCAGACCCCTTGGAGGCTCCATGGTGGGAGGTTAGAACCGACTGGGCTGAGGCCTGGCGAGCTCGTCTCATGCAGGCGTCAGGCCGTGGCTGCTGGGCTGGGACAGAGCGAAGGAAACACTCAGCCCCCCCTCCCCCGGCTCATCTGCCCCCTTCTCTGTGCCCCGTGGGGCAGGGGAGAGATTCAATGGCTTCTGGGATCAGGAGTGAGAGCGAGGCTGGGGGCAGGCAGAGGGGACCCCCAAGGGGGGGCTCCCCACTGCAGTGGGAATCAGGTGTGTTGTTCCCCCGGTGACCCCTGGGGCTGCCGGGTGGGTCAAAACCCATCGCCAAACCCCCAGAGGCCAAGGCACCTCGGACGCAGACCCAGGATTTGGGGACGTGAAGCTGACCCCGTCCCTCCCCCCCCTTGGTTATTCCAGGCCTGGGCCCCAGCCCAGCTCTTCGGTGCCCCTCAATCCCGACCTGCAGCCCCGTTCTAGCCCAGCCTTCGCGCCCCTGCCCGCCGGGGCCTGTCTGCCCCGTGTCTCAGCTGGAACGTTCCCCACTGCTGGAGCCGGAGCAGATCCAGGGGGTTTATCTGCTGCTCTGCCCCCGTATCAGAGCTGGGGCCGGCGGCCGGGCCGCGCTGGGGCAGCCCGATAAAGCCCAGGTGGATGGTGAGCTACGTCCATGCGCTTCCCTGAAAGCAGCGGGTCGGGTTTTGGGAAAGGGGGAAGGCCTGACCTGAGGGGTTGGGTGTGGGGCAATGGGAGCCAGAGCCACCAGGGAATAGGAGAGTAAATAGCTGCTTCAGTCAGTCAGGATCAGAACCCAGAGTCCTGGCCCCCAGCCCCCCGCTCTAACCACTAGACCCCACTCCCCCGAGCTACAGAGAGAACCCAGGAGTCCTGACTCCCAGTCCCCCGCTCTAACCACTAGACCCCACGCTGCACCCGGAGCTGGGGATAGAACCCAGGAGTCCTGGCTCCCAGCCCCCTGCTCTAACCACTAGACCCCACTCCCCCGAGCTACAGAGAGAACCCAGGAGTCCTGACTCCCAGTCCCCCGCTCTAACCACTAGACCCCACGCTGCACCCGGAGCTGGGGATAGAACCCAGGAGTCCTGGCTCCCAGCCCCCTGCTCTAACCACTAGACCCCACTCCCCCGAGCTACAGAGAGAACCCAGGAGTCCTGGCTCCCAGCCCCCTGCTCTAACCACTAGACCCCACTCCCCCGAGCTACAGAGAGAACCCAGGAGTCCTGGCTCCCAGCATCCCGCTCTAACCACTAGACCCCACGCTGCACCCAGAGCTGGGGATAGAACCCAGGGTTCCTGGCTCCCAGCCCCCTGCTCTAACCACTAGACCCCACTCCCCCGAGCTACAGAGAGAACCCAGGGTTCCTGGCTCCCAGCCCCCTGCTCTAACCACTAGGACTGCACTCCCTCTCTTGGTTGGGGTCAGGAGGGTGGGGTTCCCTGAATCTTGTTTTGTTTCTCAGGAAATTCTCAGAATTTCTGGTTCCTTGTTTCCTTTGATGAAATTTGAAAGGGCCTGAGGCCGGAAGAGAGAAAATAGAGCGGTATAAAAATCCAGGGCAGGCAGGGTTAGGGGGACAGAGAATTAAGGGACTCCGGGGTTCCCTCCCCAGCTCTGGGAGGGGAGTGGGGTCTAGTGGGCAGAGTAGGGGGCAGGGAGGCAGGACTCCTGGGTTCCCTCCCCAGCTCTGGGAGGGGAGTGGGGTCTAGTGGTTAGAGCGGGGGGGGGCTGGGAGCCAGGACTCCTGGGTTCTCTCCCCAGCTCTGGGAGAGGAGTGGGGTCTAGTGGTTAGAGCGGAGGGGCAGGGGCTGGGAGCCAGGACTCCGGGGTTCTCTCCCCAGCTCTGGGAGGGGAATGGGGTCTAGTGGTTAGAGCGGGGGGGGCTGGGAGCAGGACTCCTGGGTTCTATCCCCAGCTCTGGGAGGGGAGTGGGGTCTAGTGGGCAGAGTAGGGGGCAGGGAGGCAGGACTCCTGGGTTCCCTCCCCAGCTCTACTGTGTGACCTGTGCTGGGCCTTGTTTCACCCACTAGAACCTGTCTGGGGGCATGACAATGATTTGTAGTTAGGTGGCACCTTCCATCCCCCGACCTCCTGTGATTCATACTCCCTCCTTCCCACCTGGAGGCCCTGGCCTTGTGCTGTGGTGGGGGAGGCTCCTCGCCTCCGACCAGTCAACCAGAAACCTTCCACGCCGCTCTGGTCACGACGCCTGTAGCAGTGCCCCCATTTCACAGGAGGTGGGACTGAGGCACCAAGGCGGCGTGTGTGTGTGACTTGGCCAAAGTCACCCAGCAGGTGAGGGGCAAGAATAGTATGTAGGAACCCTGACTCCCAGCCCCCTGCTCTAACCACTAGCCCCCACTCCCCTCCCTGAGCTGGGGGGTGTCCTGACTCCCTGACAGCATCCACCTGCCTCCCAATGGGAGGGGGCTACCAAGTGGCATCAATCATCCCCCAATGGGCAGCAGCCCCGGCTCCTGATGGGCCCCACGAGAGGCACCTGGGGGCTGAGTCTAGTGGCTGCCAATGCAGGGGGGGGAAGGGGGGCTCTACCCCTTTATAAATCAGCCCCTGAGTGGGGCAGAATCTGCAGCTGCTTTGAGAGCCCTGGGGGGGGGGGGGGTTGAGATAATTTCCCAGCCCTGAGTCAGCTGGGACCCCCCCCTTGAGTGAAATTAACCAAGTCCCCAGCTAGCCCCCCCATGGGCCACACCCCTCATTCTGATTGGCCAAGAGGTTCCCCTTATCACCTTGGCCAGCCAATGAGAGGGGGGCGGGAAAGAGGGAAATGCAGCGTTTGGGGCGGGGGGAAGCTCTGCTCAGAAGGTGGCTCGAGGCAGCCGGCAGCTGGGGGGGTGGAGGAGCGAGGAGCACGTGAGGGGGGCAGGGTGGGTGGAGGGGAAGGGAGTTGGAGGGGTTGGTTCCCCCCCCCCCCCCGGCCCTGAGCTGGGGCCCGGCTGGCCATGGCCTTCGCCGACGCCGTCCTGCCCTCCATCAGCAGCCTGGCCGGCTTCTGCCACTTCCAGGAGAAGCAGTCGGAGATCCTCAAGGTAAGGGGGGGCTGGGGGGCAGGAGCTGCCCCTGACCTCCCTGGCTCGGCCGGCTCTGGGGCTCGATGGATTTGCTCCAAGGGGTGGAACTGCGAGGGGGGGGGTGTCTCCCCTCTCTGGTGTGAGGCTGCAGCTGAGCTGCTCCCCAGAGGTGGCTGCATTCCCAGGCTCCGTGTTCTTGGGGGGCAGGAAGGTTTGGGCTCTGTCGGTCTAGGCAGGGAAGTGATTGGGGGGGGCAGGAAGAGACTTTTCCTTGGCCCCCCCCCCATCCAGCCCCACCCCAGCTCTGCTGAATTGCATGGGCAAAGCAATGGCCGCAGTGTCCTGCCCGGAGCCCACGAGGGCCCTGGGGTAAGACAGGCCGCAGGCAGGAGGCACCTGGTCGCTGGAGGGGGGGCCCTTCCCGAGGGGGAGGTTTCACTGGGTGGGTGGGTCCTGCTAAGCCACAGCGCATGGGGCTGGGGGGGCAGGATGCCTGGGTTCCATTCCTAGTTCAGGGGGGCGGAATCCCAAAGTTCAGCTTAAAGGAGCTTCCAGTGAATTGTGCCCCTCAATCCCTGCAGTGTCCCCCCCACTATCCCAGCCTGGGGTCCCCTTCCCCAGCTCTGCCGGTGCCCCTCACTCCCGACCCGCAGCCCCCTGCTAGCCCAGCCCTGGGGTCCCTTCCCACAGCCCTGCCGGTGCCCCTCACTCCCGACCCGCAGCCCCTGCTCTCCCAGCCCTAATTACTGAGCATCAGCTGAGCCTCTTCTCTGGGGGCTTTATTGAGCCTGGCGAGGGGCTGGGGCTGAGAGCAGCCCAACTCCCTTGCGAGATGAGTGTCTGCACGCGGGGGGGGCCCCCACCTCTCCTTTAACATCCTGCCTGCGAGCCCCATCCCGGGGCGCTCTCCCCTCCGGGCAGCCGGAACGGCCCCGTCCCCCTGCTCCGCCAGGAGCTGCTGCGGGGTCCTGATAACAGGTTCTCTTATCTCTGGGTCCCAGCACGGCAATGTTGGAGCTGATCCCATGGGCCTGGGGGGGTGGGGGCTGGGCCAGGGGGGAGGTTTGTGGCCAGTTGGTCTCTGGAATTTCGCTCAGTAAAACAATCTAGCTGGAAAAGGGGCAGGACGGGCTTAATGTGGGTGTGAGCTGAGCTTAGAACCCAGGAGTCCTGGCTCCCAGCCCCCTGCTCTGACCACTAGCCCCCACTCCCCTCCCAGAGCTACGGAGGGAACCCAGGAGTCCTGGCTCTAACCACTAGTCCCTTCTCCCAACGTCTCCTCTGGCCTGATGGAGCCTGTTGGTTTCCTCTCTAGTGGTGGAAGGTGGAAGACGCCCCGGACCCCGCAGCGCCCGGCCCCGTGGACCTGGCCCAGCCCCACGGCTCCCTGCAGCTCAAGCAAGGGGACGAGGAATCCTGCTGGGACCTGGACTTCCTGCTCAGCAATTTCCCCAGCACGGAGGCCGGTGGCCCCGGCCCTGGCGGGGGGTTCGAGGCAGGGCCCGGGCTATGCCAGGCGGACGCCTACACGGGGCAGAGCCCAGGCGGGTACACGGCGGGGGCTGGGCTGCCGGGCCCCCCCAGCCTGGTAGCCGAGCTCCTGTTGGGGGACGAGCCCCTGGGCTGCAGCTCGGTGCCTCCTGGCTATGCCCGGGGGCAGGAAAAGGGGGGCGCGGGCACCTTTGGGGGGCATTTGCTGGCGTACCCCTCCAGGCCGGACTGTGAGGCCCAGCCCCCCGGCGGGTACGGGGAGCCCCGGCCCGTGGCCTTGCGACATGGCTACCAGCTGACGTACGGGGGCTACGCCCCACTGGCCCCCACCCTGCTGGCCCGGGGCGCCCCCTACTGCCAGCTGCCTCAGCCGCCCCCCTACGGCCTGGGGGGCAGCTGCCAGGCCTCTCACAGCCAGTACCAAGCCTGGGTCCAGCTGTACCGGGGCAGCCCAGCTCTGCAGCCCTCCCCGGCCCCCGCGGGCTCCCTCGGCCTCCTGGCGCCGCCCGCCCCACCGCCCGGGATGCTCCCGGCCAAGCCCAAGAGGAGCCGCAAGGCCTGGGCCCACAAGCGCCCCACCAGCCACACCTGCAGCCACCCCAGCTGCGGCAAGACCTATACCAAGAGCTCCCACCTCAAGGCCCATCTCCGCACCCACACAGGTGAGGGGGTGGGGGCTCGACTGCAGCCTGCGCTGGCCCCAGGGGGGCACTGGGGGGGTGGCATGGGGCAGGGGCTCGGGAGGGGAGTGTTGGGGGGAGTAGGGGGTGTGGGGGGTGCTCTGGGGAGGGCTTGGAGGGGCTCAGGAGGGGGGCTGCTTGCAGTGGGAGGGCTTGGGATGGGGCACCCCACGGGGGGGGTTTCAGGGGGCTGCAGGGAGGTCTCTGGGGGACACTGCATTGCAGGGGGTGCTGGGCTGTGGGATGGGGAGGGGCGACTCCCGATGCGGGAGCTGCTGGATCTCTGAGATGTGACAGGTCCCGTCCCTTTTGGGTTGTGGAAAATGCCTGAGCGGTGACACCTCGGGCTCTGGTCCCTGCATCCTGCCCCGGCCCTGAGGCTGGGGCTTTCGTTCTGCCTCCCTGCACTTCCCCTGCAGTAGGTACAGGAGCCGTCGCTTCCCGTCCGAAATATTTGCTGGGCTTACTGTGCAGCTGCTAAACAGCCCCTGTGCTCCACCCCAGAGGTGGCTGCATCTCTGTGCTGGATCCCTGTATAACCAGCTGTCAGGCTCCACCCCAGAGGTGGCTGCATCGCTGTGCTGGATCCCTGTATAACCAGCTGTCAGGCTCCACCCCAGAGGTGGCTGCATCGCTGTGCTGGATCCCTGTATAACCAGCTGTCAGGCTCCACCCCAGAGGTGGCTGCATCTCTGTGCTGGATCCCTGTATAACTAGCTGTCAGGCTCCACCCCAGAGGTGGCTGCTTCTCCGTGCTGGATCCCTGAGGTGGCTGCCTGGCCTGGGGTGACGTTCCCTCTGTTCCTGGCAGGCGAGAAGCCGTACCACTGCACCTGGGAGGGCTGCGGCTGGAAGTTCGCCCGCTCGGACGAGCTGACGCGCCACTACCGCAAGCACACGGGGCAGCGCCCGTTCCAGTGCCGGCTGTGCCAGCGCGCCTTCTCCCGCTCCGACCACCTGGCCCTGCACATGAAGAGACACATGTAGTGACTGAGGCCACGCTGTGCCCGGCTCTGCCTGCGCCACGGACTGGGGCGTGGGCCTGTGACTGCCGCGGACGCTCGGGGCCAGACGGGTGCTGGCCAGCAGCAGAATTGGGGGGGGAGGGTTGTGGCTGAGGGGAATGGACCTGGGGGGGGGGGGGTTTGTCTGAGTGCCCCTCTTGGAGGGCACTAGGGTGCTTTGGGGGCTGGTAGTTCCCCAGTGGGGGGGGGTAGTGGATGCACAGACCCAGCTTGGGGGAGGTATTGTGCTGATCCGGTGTGTGTGTCAGGGGGTTTGATCCTAGATCTCCCCCCTTCAGCAGCCCCCCCCTTGGCCCTGGCCAGCTGTCCTTTGTCCAGTGCTAGCTGCTTCCTTGCTGTGGGGAACCCCTCCCCTCCTGGGGTGCCTAGAACCCCTCCCCCTGGGATCTGTCCTGCCTGTTGATGGTACCTGCAACTCACCCCCCTCAGAACCTGGCCTCTCATGAGCAATGCCTAGAACCCAACCTGCCTGCTCTTGTGGCACCTAGAACCCCCCGTGCTGGAACCTGCCGGCTCTTGTGGCACCTAGAACCCCCCGTGCTGGAACCTACCTGCTCTTGTGGCACCTAGAACCCAACCCTCTGGAGATCCCTCCTTAAAACCCCACCCCTAGGGGGTCCCCTCTTGCACTGGGGCTGAGCAGGCAGCACGGAGGCAGGCGCCCCCTAGTGGCAGCGAGCGGTTTAAGCAGGTTCTCTTTCCCCTTCAGCAGTGACCAGCAGCAGCTGCCTCCTTATTAAATGTCTGAGGGGGGTTGAGATACTCAGACTTTATAAACTGCAAGAGATGGGGGGGGGTCCAGCATCTTTCCCCTTTAGGGGGTGCTGGCTTTGCTCTGGCCCCGGGGCAGGGAACTGGCTGGCTGGGGGGTGGGGACTGGGCCATGAGGCCTTTCCCTGCTAGGGGGAGCTGGCTCTGACTTGCTTTAATCATTAAAGAACCAGATGTAATTTCCATCTCCATGAAATGAGTTTGTGGGTCTCAGGCCCATTCCCATAATCCTCCTGGCCCCACCCCGCTGCCCTTGCCGAGGCTGAACTGTTGTTATCCCTCCCTGGTGCCCCAGCTCCTGTCACCCTCGGGGCAGGGGTGGGGATTAGGCCAGGCCCACGGGAGATGGGGAGGAGAAGCAGTGGGGTGGGGGTGGGGGGACTTCTCTGACTGAATTGGCTCCATTCAGAACAGCTGCTGGCCCTGGCCTCATCTCACAGTGTAGCAACCAGCCCTCCCAGCTCAGCACGCACAAGTTGTGCAACTCTTTGAAGGAGTAAATTTACCCTCTGAGTAACTTTGCCATTTCGGGGACCCCGTTCTTCTCTCTCCATCCATCAGTTCTGTAAATCTGATGCCTGTGACCAGATTCCATTTCTTTTCAGTGTGTTTCTCCCCCTGTCTAGTGTGTGTCATATGCCTTATACTGCCATTGGTGAATGGGGATTCCCCTTGCTGTGTCTTCCATGCGGAATTCACACCCCACTGTGTTTGAACCTTTAACCCAGGAGAGGATTGAAATGAAGTTATTTCTCCCCTGGCTCTTTGAAAGTGTGTCCTGGCGGATTGAAAAGTAACAGCTGCCGGGGGTGACTCTGCCGAAGAATCACGGAAGCGCTTCCTTAGCTTGGGGTCTCTGTCAGGCTGGGTGCTGCGCAGTGAGGAACAGCTCCTGCTCTACGTTGCCTCAGTTTCCCCTCTCACCCCGTGTCTCCGAATGTGAAAGGGACTTGCCCCAGCTCAGAGACCAGGTCTGTGGCAGAGTGGGGAGGAGAACCCAGGAGTCCTGACTCCTGCTAGGGAGCCCTGGTCATTCAGCCAGGCGGCCTCCCAGAGCCTAGGGAATAAGATTGAATTTTGTTTAATGACTGCACGGGGATGGGGGAGGGGGGGCAGCAGCTGGGAGGTTGGGGGCACAAGGGGATCCTGGGCTGAGATTGGGGCTCCTGGCGCTACCGTAATGCACCTAATAAATCATGGCACTATGAAGTCCCTATTTATGAGCAGGGCTCTCGGGTGCTATGGTAGGTCCCTTCCCCAAGTGGCTTCTGCCCTGAATTCCCGACCTGCCATTTTAACTGAAACATCACCCCCCCCCCCCGCTAACCGTTCTCCTGCCCCCGGTCGGAGGGGCCCTCCGGCTAATTATGAGCCCCACCAGCGGAGAGGTGAGTTTCGGAGTCCCGGGGAAAGCAACTCCCACTGCCATGCTCTCAGCTCCAAGACCTGCTGTATTAATGAAAAATGAGCCTCGTTCGGGCTGCTCCCTTTCCCAGCAGTGAGTCTTTCCGGGCCTTGGCCCCGGCGGGTGGAACCAGCCCTCACATTGGTGCATTTTGCCTTCACATGCTTAAAAATCTCGGAGCCCATTCTAATGCCTGGGGGCAGTCGGCCTCCTCTGGTCCCTGGGGGCAGGGCTTGGGGCTCAGAGGGCGAGCAGGCTCTCGTGCAGAGTGCGGGCGTTACCTCCGCCAGGAGATCTCCAAGGGGGACCTCAGACTATCCAGCGATGGGGCTGGAGCCGGAGGAAGCTCCCCCAGGATCTGTCTCTTCTCCCTGCCTCGTGACGCGAGCTTGGGGGGACAGTCAGCGCCAGGGAGCGGCGGCAAATTCAAACCCAGTGCAAGGAATGATACCCACGTGGTTAGCCAGTGGAACTCACTGCTACTGGATGGTGCTTGGGAAGAGGGCTGGGAGGGCGAGCCGGACCCTGAGCCTAGCCAAAGGAGGCATGAATGCTGGTGACAATTCGGGAAGGGGTATTAACCTCGTACCTCGACGTGCCAGGGCTGAAGGGGATCTCCAGCAGAGCGCACGGTGCGACCTATGAGGGGGCAGATTGTCCCCCAGGTGCTACTCCAGGGGGTCTAACAGCTTCCCCTGTGGCAGCCGGTGCTGAGCAGGCGGAGCCGGGATACCGGGCTAGATGGGCCTCGGGTCTGATCCCGCCTAGCAGGCCCAGTTCCTCGTTTAATTGCAAATGGGTGTTTTCCTCCAGCGCGACTCTAGGTCCAGGACGTTCTCCGGCTGGGTTACCTGGGGGGCTCAGCCTGGGGCCGCACAATGGCCCTGATCCACGGATCAAATCAATTACCTTTTTACCAGCAAAAACAAGCATGGGGGGGGGGGGGGGGTGGACTGAGTAGGGTCGCTGCTCCCCCTGGTGGTGTGACGGTGCAGCTGCCGCGCTACCCTTCAGCCTGGCTGGTTTAGGGGGCATCTCGCAGGACAGCCCCCCAATCCAGCCCTGCCCCCAGCCGCTTCCGTGCCAAGGCCAATCGGCCTGTGGATCTGGGCGCGTGTGGCCAGCACGTCTGTGAAACACGGGGGGGGGGGGGGGGGGGGTTGGGGAAGAGCCACAGGAATGATCAAAGGGTTGGGAGACAAACCTACAAACTTAACCCCCCCCCCCGGCTCCTGGTGGGGAGGTCAGTGCTTGGAGCTTCCCACCCCCCCGGGGGTTCACATTTCCCGTCCATTCCCCGGCTGCAGCCCAGCAGCTGTGAAATGGCCCAGGCCAGCCAGCACCCCTGGGAGTCAGGCAGGGTCGCCGGGGACGCGGCGTCGCCCGAACGGCACCGCCAGGCCCGGCCTCTCCCGGCGGAGTGCGATGAGCTGGGTGCAGCGGCGGGAGCACGGCCGTAGGGCAGACCAGGCCTCCGCTCGCCCCGGGGCTTTCGGGTAACGCAGGGAGGGGGAAGGGCTGGCTCGGTCCCAGGCTGCAAGTAGCGACGTGGGGAACAACCCGGGAATCGTGGGCTCCTCGGGCGACCGCGACCCAGCGGCTGGAAGCCGAAGTTAGGCAAAGGGAGGCTGGACAGCAGGTGCGGACGCTCAGGGGGTGAGATACCCACGGGCCCTGAGGGGTGGGGTGGAGCCTCCGACACTGACACCTTGTCTGGCTGCCTGGATTTTCCAGGAGAACCGGGCGAGTTGAGCCAGGGATTTGCTCGGGGCCTGAGTCACGCGGGCCGGGGGAGGGAATCGGCCCGTGGGGCTTTGCAGCGACGAGAGCCCTGGGGAACGTCTTAGCTACGGCGCACGGGGCTGCCCCTGCGCAGGGAGGAGGCTAAAGCCTCTCAAAGCGATTGAGATCCCCACTGGGCCAGGCCCTGGCCAGACCCCGCCCGGGATCAGGGCCCCCACCGGGCCGGGCGCTGCCCAGACCCCGACCGAGATCAGGGCCCCCACCGGGCCGGGCGCTGCCCAGACCCCGACCGAGATCAGGGCCCCCACCGGGCCGGGCGCTGCCCAGACCCCGACCGAGATCAGGGCCCCCACCGGGCCGGGCGCTGCCCAGACCCCGACCGAGATCAGGGCCCCCACCGGGCCGGGCGCTGCCCAGACCCCGACCGAGATCAGGGCCCCCCACTGGGCCGGGCGCCGCCCAGACCCCGACCGAGATCAGGGCCCCCCCACCGGGCCGGGCGCTGCCCAGACCCCGACCGAGATCAGGGCCCCCCACTGGGCCGGGCGCCGCCCAGACCCCGACCGAGATCAGGGCCCCCACCGGGCCGGGCGCTGCCCAGACCCCGACCGAGATCAGGGCCCCCACTGGGCCGGGCGCTGCCCAGACCCCGACCGAGATCAGGGCCCCGTCGTGCCGGGCGCCGCCCAGACCCCGACCGAGATCAGGGCCCCCCACTGGGCCGGGCGCCGCCCAGACCCCGACCGAGATCAGAGCCCCCACCGGGCCGGGCGCCGCCCAGACCCCGCCCGGGAACAGGGCCCCCACCGGGCCGGGCGCTGCCCAGACCCCGCCCGGGAACAGGGCCCCCACCGGGCCGGGCGCTGCCCAGACCCCGCCCGGGAACAGGGCCCCCACCGGGCCGGGCGCTGCCCAGACCCCGACCGGGATCAGGGCCCCCACCGGGCCGGGCGCTGCCCAGACCCCAGCCGAGATCAGGGCCCCCCCACTGGGCCGGGCGCTGCCCAGACCCCGACCGAGATCAGGGCCCCCCGGCCGGGCCCTGGCCAGACCCCGCCCGGGAACAGGGCCCCCACCGGGCCGGGCGCTGCCCAGACCCCGACCGGGATCAGGGCCCCGTCCCGCCGGGCGCTGCCCAGACCCCGCCCGGGATCAGGGCCCCCACCGGGCCGGGCGCTGCCCAGACCCCGACCAAGATCAGGGCCCCGTCCCGCCGGGCGCTGCCCGGACCCTGAAGAGCTCATATGCTGAATAGACACAGGATGTGGAGGGGACACTGAGGCGCAGTGTGGGGACGCGACATGCCCGCGGTCGGGGCGGAGTTTGGGAACGGAGCCCAGGCGGCCGGACCCCCAGCTGAATGCAGAAGCCTTTGGGCCGGGCTGCCGCTCTCAGACCAGGCAAGGGGGAAAGCGCCCCCTGCTGTGCCCTCTGGGGACTGTTGCCCCCAAGGCCAAGGGGTTGCCCTGTCCCTCCCCCCTCTGGGGGTGGGTGGTGAACTGGCTGCCAGGGGATGCCCAGTAGCCATGGATACAGGGACCCCTCACATACACATTCCCGGCTCCCTCCCAGGTCTGGGGGGGGGAGGTGTTATGGAGATACAGCCCCCGCCCCGCCATGTTGTAGCCCATGTGTTCTAGCTTGTTGCTAAGCAACCTGTGGTATGGCGATGGCAACCGTAACCGGGCAATGTGGGGTGGTGACCAGCCCAGTCGGGGGGGAGAGACTGTGTCACACCAGACCCGCCACCCCGTAAGAGCAGGATGGATGCTGTGTGAGTGCAGCCTGCTATGGGTCTGAGCTCCCGTACTGCTGCCCCCTCTAGGGGGATTCCCCATCAACTCAGGTGTCCTGTCCTGGCTGCTGCATAAGGGGGGTGACTGTGGGGGGAGGGGAGCGCTCAGCCCTGGCTTCACTGTCCGTGCCAGGCATTGCCACCCCCCCCAGCTATGCCATAGACCAGCCAGGGTCTGTCCCCCCCCGCAACCACTCTGCAGGCCCCATCTCTTTGGGGAGAGGGGGCCGGGGCTCCCTCTGAGATCCACATCCCTGACCCCCGCTGTGCTGCAGGAGCGCGGCGGAGGAGAACGCCCGGCTGCAGGAGCTCATCGTGGAGGAGCTGGCGCAGGCCGAGCGCTGGCAGGGGCACTACGAGGGGCTGCTGGGGCGCCAGGCCCGGCTCCACACCCTGCTGCAGGCCCAGAGGTGAGACCCCCCCCCAGGTGTGCGGTGGGGAGGGGCGAGGCAGGGAGCCTTGGCGGAGGAGGTGCATGGGGGTGGAGCCTGTGCTGTGGTCCCTGGGGGGCAGGGAGGGCCATGCCCTGGGTGTGCCCCCCCCACCTCATGCCCCCTTGTCCCCGCAGCCTGGAGTCGCTGGAGCAGGCAGCCCGGGCGCTGCGGGACGAGCTGGAGGAGGCTCAGGGCGCCTTGCGGGAGCGGCAAGAGCAGAGCCGCCGGTGCCACGTCCACCAGCGGGTGAGAGCGCCACGGCAACCAGCACCACGGCAACCAGCGCCACGGCACCATGGGGACCCATGGCAACCAGTACCACAGCAACCAGTACCATGGCACCATGGGGACCCACGGCAACCAGTACCACAGCAACCAGCACCATGGCACCATGGGGACCCACGGCAACCAGTACCACAGCAACCAGCGCCACGGCACCATGGGGACCATGGCAACCAGTACCACAGCAACCAGCGCCACGGCACCATGGGGACCCACGGCATAGCAACCAGGGGCTGGATTGGAGCCAGCGCCCCCTAGAGGGGACAGGCCCCGAGCCTCATTCCCTGCCTCCCTCCCCCCAGCCAGTTCCCTGCCCTAGACCGGCCAGCAGCAGGGGGATGTGGCTGCAGACTTGGCGAGCGGGGTGGGAGCTGTGGAGGGGGGTCAGCATTAGCACAGGGCTAGAAGCCAAGCCCCCCCCAAGGGATCAGTCCCTTTCCCCTCCCCCCACCCCCACTTTGCAGCAGCAATTTCCCCTCGCCATGCAGGAAAAAGAAAACCAGAGATTGGCTGAGACCATTCAGGAGCTGGAGGGAAAGGTGAGTCTGGGGGGGCTGGGAGTCAGGACTCCTGGGTTCTATCCCTTGGGCCTCAGTTTCCCCATCTGGCCTTTGAGGTGCTCTGGGATCCACATCCAGAAAGGGTCATTGTCCACAGCTGGGGGCCTCCGTCCCTTGCGAGGGGGGGGGGCCTGCAGGTCCTGCCCAGTCCTTCCCACCACCATTCCCCCCCCCCCACCAGCTGTGTGCTCAGCGGCTGCCGCTCCCCCCACAGGTCTCCAAGCAGAGAGCCTGGGAGAAGACCCACAAGCAGGCTCTGCAGCAGCTGCGGGTGCAGGGGGACGAGCTGCAGGTGAACTGGGGGGCGGGAGGGCGGGGGCTGGGGCTGGGGCGCGTCACTGAGTGGGGGGGGGCCAGCAGTGCAGAGACCATCTCCCTCACGGACCCCCAGGGCGGGGCGGGGAGAGCCCCCCCTCATACACACCAGCCCCCCACCCCGTGATGCTCCCCCTGCACCCCACAGCGGGGGCAGCTCGGGCACCAGGGAGCCCCCCCCAGCCTGCCTACTTCTCAGCTCCCATCTAGGGAAACTGAGTCACCGAGGTGTGTTCCGTCCGGGCGGGACGACGGCTTCTGAACCCCGGACGCCCGCCCGGCCGGGTCTGCTGGCGAGTCTGGACCCCACAGGGACTATTCCTGAGCCACAAGGGGGAGACTTGGGGGGTCTCTGACACCCCCTCCCCCAGCCATGGGCAGCAGCAGCTCCTGTGGTGGGCGAGGGGAGGGGCTAGTGTGTGCGGGGGGGGGGCTGTGGGCAACCCTGTGTTTTTCCTCCCCCACCAGAGGCAACTGTGGGATGCGGAGGCCAAACGCCAGGCCAAGGCTGAGAGGATCCGGGAGGTAAGGCCAGGCCCCAGCTCCAGGTCTCAGCACAGGCCCCTCACCCCCGACCCGCAGCCTCCTGCTAGCCCAGCCCTGCTCTGCTGGTGCCCCTCACTCCCGACCCGCAGCCCCCTGCTAGCCCAGCCCTGCCTCTCCTGCTCTGCTGGTGCCCCTCACTCCCGACCCGCAGCCCCCTGCTAGCCCAGCCCTGCCCCCCCCAACTCTGCCGGTGCCCCTCACTCCCAACCCGCAGCCCCCTGCTAGCCCAGCCCTGCTCTGCTGGTGCCCCTCACTCCCGACCCGCAGCCCCCTGCTGGCCCAGCCCTGCTCTGCTGGTGCCCCTCACTCCCAACCCGCAGCCCCCTGCTGGCCCAGCCCTGCTCTGCTGGTGCCCCTCACTCCCGACCCGCAGCCCCCTGCTAGCCCAGCCCTGCCTCTCCTGCTCTGCTGGTGCCCCTCACTCCCGACCCGCAGCCCCCTGCTCGCCCAGCCCTGCTCTGCTGGTGCCCCTCACTCCCGACCCGCAGCCCCCTGCTAGCCCAGCCCTGCCTCTCCTGCTGTGCTGGTGCCCCTCACTCCCAACCCGCAGCCCCCTGCTGGCCCAGCCCTGCTCTGCTGGTGCCCCTCACTCCCGACCCGCAGCCCCCTGCTAGCCCAGCCCTGCCTCTCCTGCTCTGCTGGTGCCCCTCACTCCCGACCCGCAGCCCCCTGCTAGCCCAGCCCTGCTCTGCTGGTGCCCCTCACTCCCGACCCGCAGCCCCCTGCTAGCCCAGCCCTGCCTCTCCTGCTCTGCTGGTGCCCCTCACTCCCAACCCGCAGCCCCCTGCTGGCCTCCCAACCTTCCCCCCCTGCACCCTGTTCCGCCCCAGCCTGCGATCCCTAGACCCATCCAGGTTTTCCCAGGGTCGCCTCCTAGTGGAGTTTGGTTGCTCTGAGGTGGCCGCCCCCCACCCCCAGCCTGGTCTGCACCCCCCACCCCCAGGGCTCTGGTTGCTTTCGCGGGCTGTAATTAACGAGCAGCGTCCTGGGCCCAGACCCAAAGCCACATTCCCGTTTGGGGGCGGGGCTGGGTTTAGAAGCAGCGGCAGGTGGAGGAGCTGAGCGGGACCATCCGGGGACTTGCTCGAAGGATCCAGGTACGTCCTGTCCCACCCCCGGGATTGAATCCAGCTGGGGTCCAGGGAGCCTCACGTGGGTCAGAACAATCCGCCCAGATCCTTCCTAGGCTCCTAACTTCCCCTGATTGCGGTGGAGGATCCTGAGCTCGGGAAAGCAGCTGCTTCTGCGCTCGCAAGACCCAAATTCCTTCCTCTGCCAGGTAGCCTGGTCCTCCCGTGAGTGGGGCCTGGGCTGGGGCTCGGGACACTGGGGCCCTGTTCCCTGATGGGAGACCTTGGGCACGACGGGGCCCCGATCTCAGTCGGGGTCTGGGCAGCGCCCGGCCCAAGGGGGCCCTGATCTCAGTCGGGGTCTGGGCAGCGCCCGGCACGACGGGGCCCTGATCTCGGTCGGGGTCTGGGCAGCGCCCGGCACAGGGGGGCCCTGATCTCGGTCGGGGTCTGGATTTCGGTGGGACCATCTCACCATAGAACCGTTCACCTCCGGGTTGCCAGTGCGAATCCAGCGGGTGGCGGCTGGAAGCCGGTCCCATCTATTGAGCTCGCTGGGGGCTCGGGCTAAGGCCGGAGCATCCTGTCACCCGTACAGCCCAGCCCCCGGGGCCACACAGAGACCGAACTCCCCTCTCCCCGGGGCGGGGGCGGGGGGGGCTGTTGCAGGCGATCGAATTGCAACCGGCAGGGCCGGCTCCAGGGGTTTTGCCGCCCCAAGCAGCGGGGGGAGCCGTGACCGCGATCGGCGGCACTTCGGCGGCAGCTCCACCGCGCCGCTTCGGTCTTCGTTCTTTGGCGGCAATTCTTCCCTCCGAGAGGGACCGAGGGACCCGCCGCCGAATCGCCGCCGAATCGCCGGACGTGCCGCCCCTTCGCCTTGGCCGCGCTGGGGCCTGGGGCCGGCCCTGGTAACCGGGGTGGGGGCGTGATCTGGTCCCTCCAAGGTCCTGCACGGGAACATCACCTGCTGGGGCGATCGGGTGCTGGAGGCTCGGCAGGAGGCAGAGCTGTGAGTGATTGGGGGGCAGCCCCTCCCCCACCTCCCCGGGATCCAGGATCCCAATGCCTGGAACTCAGAGCCCCCCCGAGCGAGGTCGAGAAGCAGCTCCCTTAGCCGGCAGCGGTATAAGGTTGTTATACCAGGATGGGGGGGGGCCGGGAGCCCACCCAAGGCTCCCTGTGACTGTACCGGCCTCTCCGGTGGTGCGGGGAGGAGGGGGGGCTGACAGGTAGCCAGGGGCATTCGTTGGGGGGGCCTGGGGCAGTTCTGGGGGGCAGCCACTCACGGGGGCTGAGACATTGTCAGCAAGTCGCAACCCCCCCACCTAGGCTGGGGGGGAAGATGGCTCGATTTTGGGGGGCACCCTGGTGTCATGGTCACCCCACCCCCAGGCCTTAGACACTGGTCACAGGGGTGGGGTAGCACCCTGGGGTGGCTGGGCTGGGGGCTGTGCTGCCGGCTTGGGACCCACAGGAGATGCCCTCTCTGGGGCAGGAGGCAACCCCCCCGCTTCAGCCTGTGGCCCCCCCGAGCCCCAACACAGGCAGGGCCCAACAACAGGGGGACCCCCTGGACCAAGGGGACCCCAGGACTCAGACATGGCCCCTGGCTGGTGCTGGGTGGGGGGCCCAGGGGCAGGGCTGGGGGGGGAGCGGCTCTGTCATACCCCCTTCCTCCCAGTTACGGGGGTGTCTCGGGGGCTCTAATGTTGCTTCCTGCCTCAGCTTCCAGAGGGAGGCGCCTTACGGACCCCTGGGGACCCCGCCCGGCAGCCGCCTGTGGGAGGAGCGCGTGCGCGACCAGACGGTACGGGGGGGCGGGGGGCCCAGCTGTACTGGACAGGGGGGTCAGGAGGAGAGTGGGGGGAGGCAGGGAGGAGGCGGGGGCCAGTCTACAGGGAGAAGGGGGAGGGGAGGGGAATGGAGACGGGGGGCCGCCTATGGGGAGGTGGGATTGGGCAGCAGGGGGTGAGTGTTTCCAGTGGGGGGCTTGGATGGGGACAGCCAGTCTCTGAAGTTTGGGGGGCAGGTAGGGGGCCCACATTCCCCTGGCCCTGCCCCCCAAGCCCGGGGGGGGGCTCCGTCTCACTGGGTTTGTTGTCCCCCCCCAGGAGAAGCTGCTGTGTCAGGAGTCGGGGGCCTCAGGGCCAAGGGGGCGACTCCCCCCCAGGTGAGGAGCCCCAGCAGCCACGGAAGAGCCAGGGGGTCCTGGGGGCGGGGGATGAGCGGGACCAGGGCTCTGGAGCTGGGGGGGGCAGGACCTGGGAGGACTCTGGGGGGAGGGGGTCTTGGGGAGCATGGGGGGAGGGGTCTGTGGGGGGACAGGGCGAGGGGGTGTCTGGGGGGCAGGGAGACAGGCCAGGGGAATGTCTGTGTGTCTGGGGGGTGCTTGGGGGCTCCCCCAGCCCCCCCTCATGCTGCCCCCGTCTCCCCAGGCTGCGGCTGGCCGGGCGGCTCTTGTGGGCCGTGGCCAAGGCCCTGTTCCTGTCCGTGCTGGGCACCCTGGTGCTGGGCCCCGTCCGCGCCCGGCTGCCGCGCCAGCCCCACCCCCCGCCCGCCGGGCCCCGGCTCTGCGACTGCCTGAGCCCCGAGGAGACGCTGCCCCCCTGAGCCACGCGGGGCTAATAAACAGATACCCACCGGGACTCGTCTCTGGGGTCATTCCCCCCCCCCCAGCCCCCCGGATCAGACCCATGGGCCAGCCTGGGACCCCCCAGCCCCCCGGATCAGACCCATGGGCCAGCCTGGGACCCCCCAGCCCCTCGGATCGGACCCCCCAGCCCCCCGGATCAGACCCATGGGCCAGCCTGGGACCCCCCAGCCCCCCGGATCAGACCCATGGGCCAGCCTGGGACCCCCCAGCCCCCCGGATCAGACCCATGAGCCGTCCAGCCTGGGACACCCCAGCCCCCCGGATCGGACCCCCCAGCCCCCCGGATCAGACCCATGGGCCGTCCAGCCTGGGACCCCCCAGCCCCCCGGATCAGACCCATGGGCCAGCCTGGGACCCCCCAGCCCCCCGGATCAGACCCATGGGCCGTCCAGCCTGGGGCCCCCCACCCCCCCGGATCAGACCCATGGGCCAGCCTGGGACCCCCCAGCCCCCCAGATCAGACCCATGGGCCATCCAGCCTGGGACCCCCCAGCCCCTCGGATCGGACCCCCCAGCCCCCCGGATCAGACCCATGGGCCAGCCTGGGACCCCCCCCCCAGCCCCCCAGATTACACCCATGGGCCGTCCAGCCTGGGGCCCCCCAGCCCCCCGGATCAGACCCATGAGCTGTCCAGCCTGGGACCCCCAGCCCCCCGGATCAGACCCATGAGCTGTCCAGCCTGGTCTCCCCCTCCACCTCTGATGGGCCCATCTAGCCTGGTATCTGGCCCCGCCTCCCACCCCCGCCAGCCCAGGGGGGAGGGGGAAGTGGGTGGGGCCATGGGGGACGGTTCCCCGAATCCCAGGGAACTGGCTCGTCTCTTGGCAAAGCGGCAGCCGCTGCTCAGCGCCCCCGACAGGAGACAGGTAAGCTGGAGTCAGGCTCCGCTGCCCAGCAGCGAGGAGTTCCACAGGGAGCACGGGCTGAATGAGCAGCGCCACCTAGCGGTGCTGAAGGGATCTGCCTCCCAGTGCGGGGCAGAGCTGGGGAATCACGTTCCCTTGGAAGGAACAATTGGGCTCTCGGGGCTGGAGTAATTAATAATTGATCATTAATAACCCCTAATTCAGGAGACTCTCCCCCTGGTCTCCAGGCCCCTCCCAGCGATGAACTAACTGGCCCTCACAGCCAGGCTGCAGTCGCCAGGCCATTATCCACGTTGTGTGGATAGGGAAACTGAGGCACAGAGCACACACCGATTAGAGCCAGGACTAGAACCCAGGAGTCCTGACTCCCAGCCGTGCCCCTCCCCAAACATGACCCCCACTCCCACAGCCGACAGTGGAACCCAGGAGTTCTGGTTCCCAACCTTCCCCCCATCCCATGCTAACCACTAGACCCCACTCCCCTCCCGCCAGAGCCAGGGGTAGAACCCAGGCGTCCGGGCTCCCAGCCTCCCCGTTCTAACCACTAGGCCCCACTCCCCTCCCAGAGCCAGGGGTAGAACCCAGGAGTCCTGGCGCTCAGCCCCCCCCCCACTCTAACCACTAGGCCCCACTCCCCTCCCAGAGCCAGGGGTAGAACCCAGGAGTCCTGGCGCTCAGCCCCCCCCACTCTAACCACTAGGCCCCACTCCCCTCTCAGAGCCAGGGGTAGAACCCAGGAGTCCTGGCGCTCAGCCCCATCCCCGCACTCCCTGTAATTAAGAGTCCCCGCCGCGCCCCAGGACTAACTAAATCCTTAATGAACAATTAAGTCGTTAGCTGGCAGGAAACCCTCCCCCAGGCCACCTCCAACGGGACCCACAGCCCAGCCCCCAACCCGCCCTTAACACCCACCGTGCCCCACAGCCCAGCCCCCAACCCGCCCTTAACACCCACCGTGCCCCACAGCCCGGCCTTGGGGTGCGGGGGGGCTGGCTGGGAGCCGGGGGGGGCGTGGCGGAGGAGGGGCCCGTGGGTCACGTGCTGCCCAGCTGGGGAAGGGGAAGTGGGGCTGGCGCAGTGGGGCAGGTCCGGGCGCTCCCGGGACGCGGCGTTAACCCGACTCAGGTAAGCCCCGGCTCCGAGCCCGGCCCGGCCGCTGCACCGCGGCTGGGCCGGACCCCTCCAGCTTCCAGCCCCGAGCAACGGCCCCGGCCCCACCCCAGAGGTGGCTGCACCCAGCGCCGGGCCAGGGGTCTCTGTCTAGCCAGCCCCCCCGGCCCCACCCCAGAGGTGGCTGCACCCAGCGCCGGGCCAGGGGTCAGGCCACTGCGAGGGATCTGTGGGGTTCAGCCCACAGGCTCCCCAGAATTCAGCCCCACAGCGACAAGGGCTCTGTGTTTAGGGGGGGTCAGCGCGAGGGGAAGGGGTTGGCTCTGCAAAGCCCCCAGAAACTGGCTCTGCGAAGCCCCAGAGAGGGGGAGCCCAGGCAGCAGCAGGGAGAGATGCCCCCCCCAAAAAACCCTTCTGCTGGGGAAGGACCCCACGCGGGGGACAGAGCCCTGGTGCTGTGGCTGGTTCAGCTCCACAGAATTTTGGCGAAGCAGAGCGGGGGGGGTTTGGTCCAAACATAGAATTGGGAGCCAGGACTCCTGGGTTCCATCCCCAGCTCTGGGTGGGGAGGGGAGTGGAGGCTAGTGGTTAGAGCAGGGGGGCTGAGAGCCAGGACTCCTGGGTTCTCTCCCTGGCTCGGGGAGGGGAGTAGGGGCTAGTGGTTAGAGCAGTGGGGGGCTGGGAGCCAGGACTCCTGGGTTCTCTCCCTGGCTCAGGGAGGGGAGTAGGGGCTAGTGGTTAGAGCAGTGGGGGGCTGGGAGCCAGGACTCCTGGGTTCTCTCTCTGGCTCGGGGAGGGGAGTAGGGGCTAGTGGTTAGAGCAGTGGGGGGCTGGGAGCCAGGACTGCTGCGTTCTCTCCCTGGCTCGGGGAGGGGAGTAGGGGCTAGTGGTTAGAGCAGGGGGGCTGGGAGCCAGGACTCCTGGGTTCTATCCCCAGCTCTGGGTGGGGAGGGGAGTGGAGGCTAGTGGTTAGAGCAGGGGGGCTGGGAGCCAGGACTCCTGGGTTCTATCCCCAGCTCTGCGTGGGGTGGGGAGGGGGGGGCTAGTGGTTAGAGCAGGGGGGCTGGGAGCCAGGACTCCTGGGTTCTCTCCCTGGCTCGGGGAGGGGAGTAGGGGCTAGTGGTTAGAGCAGGTGTCTCTGCCCCTGCTGGGAGGGACGCGTCTGCCTCTGTCTTGTGACCCCGACTTGCCTGCACTTGCTCTTTTGCTGGCGTCTGCACCGGGGCTCCCCCAGGCGGTTCGCTCTGCGCTTTCACAGCAGCTTCAGCAGAGAGGCTGGGGAGGGAGCCGGCCTTGCAGATGAGCCCCCCCCCTGCCCCCTAAGGGGGGATCCCTCTAAAGCAAAGGGGGGCAAGCTGGGATCCGCCCGCCAGCGCTGAGATGCGGCTACCTCTGGGGTGGGACACGGCTCCCCAAAGAAACAGCCCCTCTTGCCCAGCGCTGAGATGCAGCTACCTCTGGGGCGGGGCGCGGAGGGAAACCACCCGCGTTAGCTGCATGCCAGGCCCTGCCTGGGGTCTGCTGTGCTTTGTCCGCTCCCCTCCCCCCAGCCGCTGGCACAGAAAGAGGAATTGGTTTGCGGAAGTCGGGGCTGGGACGGGAGCCTGGGGGCTGGGAACCGGGCCGCCCCCTCCCCCCTTCGGTCTGTGATACCGGCCCAGGGCGCCTCGCCCCGAGGGGCCCGCAGACGAGCCACCCAAAGGATCCAGGGGGGCCATAGAGCCCCGGCCTGGGCTCCCCACTGATTCTAGACCCCTCCAGTTTGGGAGCCCCCTGCCCGGGGCCCGAGTCATGGAGGAGTCGGGCACCCCCGGCTCACCCAGAACCCAGGAGTCCTGGCTCCCAGCCCCACCCCCATCTCTCACCCACCAGATCCCTTCCAGCCCCAGGAGTCCTGGCTCCCAACCTTCCCGTCTAACCACTAGGCCCTCCTGCCCCTCATTGTCCTGGTTCCCAGCCTCTGCCCCGCTTTGACCCCCCAGCCCCCCAGCCCCTGCCCGTGACACCCTGGTGGAAGCCATCGTTTTTGTAGGGCCTACACGCGCGAGTGACTCCCATGCGCCTCCCGGTGGTACCTGTGTGCGTTGCAGGGGCTGGTCCCATCAGATCCGGCCTGGTGTCTCCCCCAGGATGCTGCCCCTCTTGGTCCTGGCGGTGGCCCTGCCCCTGCCCCTGCCCCTGCCCCGGGTGGCTGCAGGGGGCGTCTCCTGCTATGACGATGCCGGGCAGCCCGTGGACTGGTGAGTCCCCCCTTCCCCCACCGTACAGGGGCCCTGGGAGCACATCCCCCCCCGGGCTGCGTGGGCACCTGTGGCCAGGATACCCCTGCTCCTGGCAGCGGGGGGAGGCGCCGGGGCTCCCCCCCCAGGCAGGGGTCTGGCCCCAAAGAGTTAACCGGGTCCCTTCCCCCCCCCCCCAGGTTCCTGGCCTACAAGCTGCCCCGGCCCCGGCACGGCCCCCCGGCTGAGGGGATGCGCTACATGTACCAGGACGCCCGCTCCGGCGGCTGGGTGCCCGGCCGCGCCCTCATGAACAGCACCCGCAGCGCCGTGGGCAGGACCCTGCTGCAGCTCTACCCGGGGGCAAACAGGCGGGTGAGTCGGGGGGAGGGGAGGAGCTGGGGCTCAGCTGGGACAGAGAAGGGGGCAGTGGGGGTACGGGCAGGAGAGGGGGCTATGGCAGGTGGCTGCTGGGGGAGGGGGCACTGGGGGGTGCTGGGGGGAGGGGCAGTGGGGGGCGCTGGAGGTAGGGGCGCTGGGGGAGGGGCAGTGGGGGGCAGTGGGGAAAGGGGCGCTGGGGGAGGGGCAGTGGGGGGCGCTGGGGGAAGGGGCGTGGGGCAGGGGAGTGGGCAGAGGGGAGGGGCAGTGGGGGGCGCTGGGGAAAGGGGCGCTGGGGGAGGGGCAGTGGGGGGCGCTGGGGCAGGGTCTCCCAGCACTCAGCCCCCCCGGTTCTGTTGCAGACGGAGGACACGGCCTATATCCTGTACAACGACCAGCCCCCAAAGAACGTCACCTCCTCCAGCAGCGCCCGGGGGCACACCAAGGGTAACCCCCCCCCCCGCGGCATGGCCAGCTTGAGCCCAGCCAGGCACCGGGCTGCCCCTGCCCCTGTGGAGGGGAGCGGGGTCTGGGAGGGGAGTGGGGTCTGGTGGTTAGAGCAGCAAGGGGTGGAGCTCAGAGCCAGGACTCCTGGGTTCTCTCCCCAGCGCCGGGAGGGGAGTGGTGTCTAGTGGTTAGAGCGGGGTGGGGAGGGGGCTGGGAGCCAGGACTCCTGGGTTCTCTCCCCAGCTCTGGGAGGGGAGTGGGATCTAGTGGTTGGAGCAGGGAGGGGCTGGGAGCCAGGACTCCTGGGTTCTCTCCGGCCATTTGAACCTTGACTCTCCTCCCTTGTGTCCCCCCAGGCGTGGTCCTGCTGGACAGAGCCCAGGGCTTCTGGCTCCTGCACAGCACCCCCCACTACCCGCCCCCCACGCCGGAGACCTACGCCTGGCCCCACAGCGGCCTGCACAACGGCCAGTCCTTCCTGTGCGTCACCTTCCCCTACGCCCAGTTCAAGGAGATCGGTAGGTGCTTCCTCTGCCCGGACACCTGGGTCCTCTCCCAGCCCGGGGACGGGAGGGGAGTGGCGTCTAGTGGCTATAGCCGGGGGAGGGGGGAGCCAGGACTCCTGGGTTCTATCCCAGCTCTGTCAGGAGAGTGGGGTCTAGTGGTTAGAGTGCAGGGCGGGGGGCTGGGAGCCAGGACTCCTGGGTTCTATCCCAGCTCTGTCAGGGGAGTGGGGTCTAGTGGTTAGAGCGCGGGGCGGGGGGCTGGGAGCCAGGACTCCTGGGTGCTCTGACAGCTCTGGGGGCTGATTCTGTGTCTATCCAAGTGAGAGTGCAGCCTGGTGGTGGCAGAGTGACCCCCCCAGCAGTGCCCCCCCCCATGGCTCAGTGGGGCTCAGCGTCTGTGATGGAGACACCCGGGGCTGGGCTGAGCCCTGGCAAACTCATATCACCCGGGGGGGGAGGGGGCTGCGGGTCTCGTCCCGCTGCCCCCACCCTCCTCTCCCCCCCCCCCCGGCTCCAGGCACCCAGCTGAGGTTCAGCGACCCCGAGGTGTTCGACGCCCGGGTGCAGGGGCCCTTCGCCCAGGACCTGCCCGACCTGCGCCTGGCCTCCGACATGGAGCCCGTGGGGGAGCCCCCCTGGAACCGCAGCGTGGCCCTGACCTCGCTGGGGGGGCGCCGCTTCCTGAGCCTGGCCAAGTTCCGGCTCTTCCGCGACGGTGAGACCGGGCGGGGGGGGGGGGGGCTGGCGGGTCCCAGGCCCACACTCATGCATGGGGGGCTTGATAAGCCCCAACACGAGCCCCCCCCTCGGCCTTATAACCACCCCAAGTGGTGCCAACACCTCGGCCTCCCCAGAGCTCTACCCCCCCAGCCTTCTATCCTCCCTCTGATGTGCCCCCCCCATCAGCCCCACAGTGCCTCTGACCCCCCCATTTCCCCTCCCTCCAGCTCGCTACCCCCCAGATCTCTACTCCGGCCAGCTCCCCCTGAGGTCTCCCCCCCCCGGATCAGCCCCACAGTGCCTCTGAGTGACCCCCCCCTTTTGCCCCCCAGATCTGCCCCCAGCCAGCTCCCCCTGAGGTTTCTTTCCCCCCAGATCAGCCCCACAGTGCCTCTGAGTGACCCCCCCCTTTTGCCCCCCAGATCTGCCCCCAGCCAGCTCCCCCTGAGGTCTCCCCCCCCCGGATCAGCCCCACAGTGCCTCTGAGTGACCCCCCCTTTTGCCCCCCAGATCTGCCCCCAGCCAGCTCCCCCTGAGGTTTCTTTCCCCCCAGATCAGCCCCACGGTGCCTCTGAGTGACCCCCCCCAAGGAGGCATGTCCCCTCCCTCCAGCTCGCTAAGCCCCCTGCTCTCTGCCCCCCAGATCTCTACTCCGGCTGGGTGGCCCAGGCACTCTCCAGCGACCTGTACGTCCAGTTCTGGCCCAACTCGCGGGGGGTCCTGCCCTCCAACTGCTCGGGGCCCTACCGGGTGTATAACATCGAGGAGCTGGGCTTCCCGGCCCCGGGGCCCCACTTCTCGGCCACCGTCGACCACTCCAAGTGGTGCGTGAGCACCGAGCCTGCGCCCGGCTGGACCTGCGTGGGCGACATGAACCGCAACCTGGAGGAGGAGCAGCGGGGAGGGGGGACCCTGTGCCAGCAGGACCCGGCCGTCTGGAAATCGTACTGCGCCCTAGTGCAGAGCTACAGCAAGTGCTAGGAGGGGAGCGGGGGCTAGTGGGTGGAGCCGGGATTGGGCGTCCGTCACCGCCCCAGTGACTCTCCAGGGGAACCTTTCAGTGCCTCAGTTTCCCCATCTGTGACACTTGCACTTACCTACCTCTCTGGGGCTGTGGGGTGGGGGGATTCAGTGGTGCCTGCAAGGCTCTGGGGGTCTCCATGCCCCTGTATAAATGCAGCCCCCGCACTGGCTCTTTCAATAATAATCTCGCGATTTCTAAGTCAGTCTTGTGATTTTCTCGGCCTGACGCCTGCTGGCGGGGCTCTGGGGGCAGCCAGGATGGAGGGGCAGGGACACCCCTTCAATGCCCAAGGGGTGATAGAGGGGGGAGGTCAGCGCCAACCAGGGACAGAGGACACCTGGGTTCAATTCACGGCGCTGCCCCTGCCTCAGTTTCCCCACCTGTACAAGGGGGAGAATTGCCCTGCCCCACAGCGGGGGTGGGGGGGGTGAGGAGCTGCCTAGACGCTAGGGTGACCCGGCTGTGATCAGTGAGTCCCTGGCCCAGCTGGGGGAGGAGTTTAGGGGGTCCCGCTCTGCCCCCAAAGAGGTGCTCCAGGGCAGGGTCGGGGGGGGCAGGAGGGTTCCCAGGGTCACCTCCAGGCTGCTGCATGGAAAGTCTCAGCACCGCTGAGGATGGGGGGCCCAGTCATGGGCGCTGGTGCCTGCCAGGATCCGCTGGGGAGGCCAAATCTCTGCTCTGGTTACCGATGAAGGGGTGTGGGGGGGCGGCTATTGATACTGACTGGACCCCTAAGGTAGATTCCCACCCCCCCCCCAGCTATCTGTCTGTCCCCGGGCCCACCCCTGCAGTGCCTGGCGCTGGATGCTCGCCTGTTGCTGGGCTGCGTGCCTCAGTTTCCCTCCCCTGGCTTCCCCATCCCAGCACCCTGCCCTCAGCCAGGGTCTATTTAGTGTTAATGTTGTTCCCCCCGGGGGGGGGTGGAGTATGCACCCCCCCGGGGAAGCAGGGGTCCAAGTGGAGCCTGGGGGGCTATAAGGGGAGTGGGCCCAGGGGCAGGTTATTCCATCAGTGCCCACTAGGGGAGCGTTGCGCCTTCCTCTGCAACCCCTCGCCCTGGCCACTGGGGGAGGTGGGAGGCCAGGGTAGATGGGCCCGTGGGTCTGACCTGGGGTGGATCCTGCTGACCAGCCAGAGGGTTTGTCTGCAGTAGCCCCACCGGGAGTGGCCTGAGCTCGCGGGGCAGCCGAACGCTCCCGTCTCTCTGGCCTGCTTGGGGGTGGCTCTGGGCGTGTCTGTGTTGGTGGGGGGAGGGTGTGTGCATGGCGCTGTGCGTCTGGGGGGGGGGGATGTGGCTGGTGTCGGGTGTTGTAGCCGCTGGGGTGTTGCAGCACGTGTGTGTCGTGGGGATGGGGATTGGGGGAGGGGTTGCCTACAAGTTGTGTGTGGCTGTTGTGGGGTGCACGGGGCTCCGTGTGTTGGTGTCACAGTGTGTGTGTTGGATTGCGGAGGGTGTTGCAGGGTGTGTGGGGGGGGCGGCTGGCTGGGTGCAGTGTGTGTGTTTGGGGTGAGGTGAGGGGGGGTCTGCGAGTGTGTGTGTGTGTGTGTGTGTGTGTGTGTGTTTTGGGCTGTTTGTTGTGGGGGGTGTCATGTCTGTACAATCTCTGCCAGCAGAGGGGGTCCTGTGCTCCCTTCTCTCCTCCTCCTCCCCCGCCCCAAGCTGCTGCGTTGAGATCTGGAGTCGAAGGTCCCTAAACCCAGGATGTTTGGCTGCTGGAGTTTTGGTAGGGCCTACTCTTACCTCAAGGCTCAGCAGGGATGCCTGGGGGAGGCAGCTGTGTCATCCTCCCTGCCTGGCGCAGTGTCAGGCTGAGCCCACAGCCCCCCCGACCTGCGTCCCCCCCCCAGTCCCTGGGGCGGGTCCAGCCCCACCCACCATGGGGTGTAACTCGGGATACCCAGGCCAGGCTGCCCACGGGGCCCCGCTAGGACCCCCAGAGGAGGGCTGTGACCTCACTGCTCCCCCGCTCTGAGCCAGTGACACCCCAAGAGTGGGGGGCTCTGCCCACCTCTGGCAGCCCGGGGCAGGGGCTGAGCACCCTCTGTCTGCCCCACGCCTCACTCAGAGGCTGGGCAAAGGGCCCAGGCCCCAAACCTGGGGCAGGAAACAGAAGCCCTGGAGGAGGGGGGTGGGGGGGCACTCGAGGGGGGGGGCCCTGGGTCTGGGGAAGGGGGGCTGCGGGTCGGGAGTGAGGGGCACCGGCAGAGCTGGGGGGGCAGGGCTGGGCTAGCAGGGGCTGCGGGTCGGGAGTGAGGGGCACCGGCAGAGCTGGGGGGGCAGGGCTGGGCTAGCAGGGGCTGCGGGTCGGGAGTGAGGGGCACCGGCAGAGCTGGGGGGGCAGGGCTGGGCTAGCAGGGGTTGCGGGTCGGGAGTGAGGGGCACCGGCAGAGCGGGGGGGGCAGGGCTGGGCTAGCAGGGGCTGCGGGTCGGGAGTGAGGGGCACCGGCAGAGCTACAGCAGGTCACCCCGCCCCTGCAGATGGGGAAGGTTCTGGCAGGGGCTCCCCAGGGCCTCCCCCTCCCTTTGGAACCTGCCCCATCGCAGGCTGCAGCCGAGGGGCACGAATTTGCTGCTCTGGCCCGGGGGTGGGAGCTCGCGCTGGGCGTCTGGGAACTGGGCAGAGCCTCATGGGGGTGGGGGGGGGAGACGCCCTACCCCTGCCGTCCACTTACTGCTGGACCCCCCCTCCCGGGGGAAGGAACCCAGGAGTCCTGCCTCCCACCCCCTGCTCCACCCCCTAGCCCCCTCCCCTCCCAGGGAACCCAGGAGTCCTGCCTCCCACCCCAGCTGCATGCGCAGGTAATCTGTCTGTGGGGTGGGGGGGCGCCGGGCGCTATAAATAGGCAGCCTGGGAACATGATGTCCCAGCTGGGAGCCGCCTTACACAACTCGCCTGCCCTGACCCAGCTGGCGCGGGGGGGGGCAGCTTCCTTCCCCTTCAGTCCCGCCCCCGGTCTAACCACTAGCCCCCACTGCCCTCCTAGATCCAGGGCCAGAACCCAGGCTCCCAGCCCCCCGGCTCTAACCACCAGCCCCCACTGCCCTCCCCTCCCAGGGCCAGAACCCAGGAGTCCTGGCTCGTACCCTTCCCCCGCTCTAATCACCAGACCCCACTCCCCTCCCAGCTCCCCAGGCCCCGTGAGCTTGTCCCTGCTGGGCATATTCCAAGACCGTCCCCTCCTTGGCCGAGTGCCACCAGCCCGGCTGACTCTGGTACCTCCCGGCTCAGCCCAGCCACCGGCCCGTGGAGCCCCCTGGAAGAAGGGACAGGTGGGGGTGGGCTCTGAGGAGCCAGCTGCACCCCCTGCTGGAAGGAGAGGGAATTGCTGTGCCATGGATCATAGACCCCCTACTGCTGACGGCTGAGGGGGATTCTCCAGCAGCTGAGTTGCCCGGGGCCTGTGATCTCGGCGCAGGGGGTCTGAATGCCCCCCTCACTGCTGAGCCCACGTACACGCCGGGCGCAGAGCAGTAGATCACCGGGGTTTGGAACACGCCGGGGGCTGGGAGCCAGGATGCCTGGGTTCTAGGCTCGGTTTGGGGAGGGCAGCGTCTGGGGGTTACAGCGAGGGGGCTGGGCAGGGAATCTGACTCTCCCCAACCCCCCGCCAGGGGTCCAGGACACGGCGCTTCATCCTCCCTGGCCTCCTGCTGCCTTGGCGGGTCCTGCCTGAGGATGTCACTGGATCCAGGCCACCAGCCCGAGCAGCTGGGCCTGGGCCAGGCGGTTACATAACAGCCTCCGGCTTGCGTAACCGCCTTCCCCGCCCGGATCCCGCTTCGCCGGGGCCGGGGCTGGGGGGTGTGGAGAGCAGGCCCCGGGGCCTCCTGATGTCACCCCGGGGGCGAGTCTCCCCCCCATGGGGCTGGTGCCTGCCCCCGGATGGGAGCCGGGAGCCCCTAGAGGAGAGAGCCCCCATAGCCCACTCCCTGCCCCCCTCGGCTAGCAAGTCCCTCCCCTCAAGTTTGTCCTGATGCAGGTTGTGGAGAGACCCAGGATCTCCCCCTCTCTCTCACGCGCACACACACACCCGCACACACACACTAGCAAAAATCGAGATGTGGGACTCACACACACACACCCCTCCCAGACTCCCGAACTGGGGCAAAGGGCCGGGTGCCAAAATTCAGTGTAGAACCAACACTCTCCCTCTGCACGTGCGCGCGCACACACACACACACACACGCTCTGCCCACTCACCACTTGCTGCAACTAGGGCAAAGGGCTTGTGCTAAATTCACAGCTGCACAAACACACCTCTCGCACTGCACACAAACCCCTGACACCGACGCTCACACCCCAAAGTGCACAGCCACTGCTGTGCGCACATGCCACTGTGCCACCAACATACACACACACACACACAATGTCTCACACGCCCTCCCACCCCCACAATGCACAACACTGGCACAACACTCGGAATACCCTCAGACCTCATAAACTGTGTCAGATCCCACATACAAACATACCCTCAGCAACAAACACACCGTACAGACACTCCCGCCATCACCCACACCTGCACACTGTACATGACTCGCGCACACACACTCCCACCCACTCCCACATACGTTGTATACTTCCACCTAAACCCACTTTTCCTTCCCCCCCCCCACAGCCTCATACACCCTCGCCCACTCAGTGGACACACATGCACACGCATCCCATACGCACTGTGTCCACACTGCCACACACACTCAGTGTGAACACACACAGACACAGCCTCATACACCCTCACCCACTCAATGGACACACATGCACACGCATCCCACAGTGCCACACAGACACACACAAAATGAAACGTAACCAGCAAAGATGCCAAGGGTGACGGACACGGGCCAGGGGGCAGCTTGGGGGCGGCGGGATCGGAGGGGCGGGGGGGGACAGGGTCAATTGGGGGCGTGGCTTTGAAATCACCCGGCTGTCTAAGCAAAGAGGCAGCCTGGGTTAGCGGCCGATGCACCAGGCTGGGCCTCAGGGCACCGGGTTTCTAGCCCCAGCTCTGGGAGGGCAGCGGTGGCTACTAGTTGGAGGGGGGAGGCTGGGGGTCAGGACTCCTGGGTTCTATTCCCAGTTCTGCCACTGATCTTAGGCAAGCCTAACTGTGCCTCAGTTTCCCCTCCCAACCTTTGACTACGCAGATGGCGAGCGCTCTGGGGCAGGGTCTGCTGCCACTGCGGTGGGGCCCGGATCTCAGCTGGGGACCTTTAGGCATTACCGTAATTCACCTAATGAGCAGGCCTCCAGCAGGCCCCCTTGGTCGGGTCCCCTGGCTCCATGCACCTGCCGGATCCTGCCCCAGTTATTCCGGGCCCTTGACATCAGTGGGTTGCCATGGCAGCGTCGGGTTGCCACAAGCTCTGGCCCAGAGGAGAGGACGGTTACTATGGAGAGAGAAAGGGGATGTAGGAAGTAGGGGCTGGATGGGGGGAGGGGAAGACGGGTGGCGAGCTAGGGATAGAACCCAGGAGTCCTGAATCCCAGCCCCTCCCCCAACCCCCACTGCCCTCCCAGAGCTGGTGACAGACCTAGGAGTCCTGACTTCCAGCTGTGGGAAGGGAGCGGGGTCTGGTGACTGGAGCGGGGTGAGCCAGGAACCAGGACTCCTGGGTTCCATCCCTAGCTCTGGGAGGGGAGTGGGGTCTAATGGGGTGGGGGGCTGGGAGCCAGGACTCCTGGGTTCCATGTCCGACTCTGGGAGGGGAGTGGGGTCTAATGGGGGGGGGGGCTGGGAGCCAGGACTCCTGGGTTCCATGTCCGACTCTGGGAGGGGAGTGGGGTCTAATGGGGGGGGGGGCTGGGAGCCAGGACTCCTGGGTTCCATGCCCGACTCTGGGAGGGGTGGGGGACTCACTGGCTCCTGGGGGTGCCACCCCCCTTTCTAGCCCGGCTCCGCGGAGCGTCCCAGCCCGTTGCCGGGGGGCGGTCCCTGTTGCCATGGCGCGCGGTTGCCGGGGGGACGGGAGGGGGCGGAGGCGGTGACGTCGCGGGGTTACCCGAGGTGAGGCTGGGACCCGGCCTGAACTTGGCACAAATAGGGGCCGGAGCGGGCGGGCGCGGCAGACGCGGAGGGAGGCAGCGGCGAAGGGGCGCCCGGGCCCTAGTGCAGCGTAGCGACCGGCGGGCGGTAAGGACCGGGGCGGCGGGGTGTGGTGTGTGTGTGTGTGTGTGTGTGTGTGTGTGTGTGTGTGTGTGTGATGGCTCTGTGTGTGGGGGGGCTGTGTGTGTGTCATGGCTTTGTGTGTGTTTGCGTGTCTGTGGCTGTGTGTGTGTGTCTGTGGCTGTGTGTGTGCAAACATGCCTGGCTCTGTATGCGTGTGTGTGTGTGTGTCATGGGTCTGTCTGTGTGTAGCTGTGTGTGTGTACGTGTGCCTGGCTCTGTGTGTGTAGCTGTGTGTGTGCCGCATGTGCCTGGCTCTCCGTGTCTTTCTGTGTATGCATGGCTCTGTGTGATTGTGTGAGCAGTGTGTGTGTGCTGGTGTGACTCTAGATGTCACTAGGCTTGTATAACTTTGTGGGTGTTTTATCATTTGTTTGCATTTCTGGCTGCCTACGCTGGTCTATGTTCATGTGATGGGGTGTGTTTTGCGGGTCTGTGTGTGTAGAGGGATGTGGTATTTGTGAGGGCATGGTAACATGGGTTTGTGTGTATGACTACATATTTAGCATGTGTGTATTTGTGGTCTCTATGTGCGCAGCTTCGTTTTTGAATCGCTCTGTACTTTGCATTTGGGCTTCTGTATCTAGAGGGGTTGTGTATTTGTTGATCTGTTGTATGTGGGTTTGTTTGCAGGTGTAATGTGTAGTGTGTGTGTGTGCAGATGGGGGTGTTGCGGTTGGCATGGATGGCGAGGTGTTTGTATAGGCTTTTTGTGGTGGAGAGTGCAGTTGCCTAGCTCTGTGTGTGTAGATGTGGGTGTATACACTTGTGTGTTAACAGTTTACATATATGGGTGTTTGCGCCAATGTGTTTGTTTATGGGTGTATATGTCCATATATGGGTGTGCAGATATGGTGGTATATTTGTATACTTGTGTGTGTTAACATAGATGTGTGTGTGTGTTGTATTTGCATATGTGGCTGTGTGTATTTTGTGTTTGTGTATACAGCTGTGTGCATTTATATGACTATTTCTTTGCGTTCCTGTTTGTGTGCTTAGAAGGCTTTGTGTATTTGTGTGTAGTATATAAATAGTGGTGTGCATTTATTTGCAGCTGTGTTTGTGTGGCTGTGTGTTTGTAAGAGTGCATGCCTTTATAGACATGTGTGTCTGTGTGTGAATGTGTATGGTTGCATACATTTATTTCAATTCGTGTGGATATATGTGTGTAAACAAGTGTGACTGTGTGTGTTTGTGTGCTGGATGTATGTGTGTGTGTGTTACATGTTTGGATATATGTGTACCTGTGTGTGTGTGTGTGTGTGTGTGAGATTGTGTTTCTGTCTGGTTGTGTGTGATTGCGTGGCAGGCTGGCTGTGTGTATGTGATTGTGACTGGCTGGTTCTGTGTGATTGTGTGGCTGGCTGGTTGTGTGTCATTGTGTGTCTGGTTGTGTTTCTGGGTGCGATTCCTTCACTTTCTCTTTCTCTTTCCTAAATAAAACATCAACCCCCCACCCCGGCCACACCCTCCCCCTGCACTGGGGATTAACCCTGGGAGTGTGGGGGGACACTTGACAAATCCCTCCCCCCACACACACTCCTGTGCAGCAGCCAAAAATAGCGGCTGGCTCAGAGCGAGTTTGTTTGTCCTGCGGGCGCTGGGGGGGGGAGAAGGGCAGCACGTCCTGTCCCAGGGCTGGAATGCCTGGAGCAGGGACAGCGGGTCCGGGATCACCCAGGCTGGGGGAAAGCCCAGCCAGCCAGCGGGCAGGGAGGTTGGGACGGGGGGGGGATATATGGGATGTCAGGGCCGGATTCTGAGTTCAGCCCCCGCCCCGGGTGAATCCACGGGGGTTTTACACGGCTGTGAGTCCCCTGGCTGTGCTCTGCACCATCCTCAGCAGGCCGGAGCTGGGCGGGTTCCCAGAGTGAGTCCGGCCTGCGCCAGAGGGCGGGCGGGGTGGGGCTTGGCGGATCTGTCCCTGCCTACGTTCATGCAAGCGTGTGTGTGCGGGTGCACGTGTGACTGTGTGCGTGTGTGTGTGTGTGTGTGTGTGTGTGGTGCATCTGTTACGAGGGTTGTGTGGGTCTGTGTGGCCGTATGGGACAGTGTTTGAGTGTGACTCTGTCTGTTGTGTCTGAGAGAGAGGTGAGATGCTCTTGATCTGTGGGTGTGGTTGTGTTCGGCTGGTCGGTGTGTGTGTGTGTGTGTGGTTGTGTTAGGCTGATCTGGGTCTGTGGGCTTGGTTGTGTTAGGCTGATTTTTCTTTTGTGGGTGTCTGATGGGGTGTGTGTGTGTGTGTGTGTGTGTGTGTCTGCACTTACCTGGGTGTGGAACCCAAATCCTACTCCAAAGAACTCACAACCTGACCGACAAGGGGGGAGGAGGCCGGGGGAGGGGCTGTGCAGTCCCATAAGTGACATTTATGCAAATTACACATGGACCTAATTTGAATATAGAACATAATTTACATACGACACAAACTTGAGCTTCAGGCCAAGTGCACTCACATGTGCGCACACCCAGACACACTCACACGCTTGCACCCCCGCACAAGCACAGCCACACTCGCTGTTGCACACCCAGACACCGTCACAAGTGTGCACTCACAAGCACAGACCCCGTCATACACATGCCAATGCGTGCTCACAAACACTTGCACGCCCCCCCTCGCACACCCACAGGGACGTCCGCCAGGCTCACCCCCCATTAGCTTCCACACATCACCTGCCACACGCTAACCCCCCCCTTGCCCCCCTGCAGCTGGGCGCGGCCCGTCCCCTGGCGCCATGAGCTCATCCCCAGAGGAGCCGCCTCGCCCGGCCTCGCCAGCCCAGCTCTGCTTCGCCGAGGATTCCCCGGCCCTGCTGGCGGGGGGGGCCAGCCCGGCCGCGGGGGGCCCGGCCCGGCGCAAGCGGGAGTTCACCCCGGAGGAGAAGAAGGACGACGGCTACTGGGACAAGCGCAAGAAGAACAACGAGGCGGCCAAGCGCTCGCGGGAGAAGCGGCGCGTCAGCGACCTGGCGCTGGAGAGCCGGGTGCTGGCGCTGCTGGAGGAGAACGCCCGGCTCAAGGCCGAGCTCCTGGCCCTCAAGTTCCGCTTCGGCCTCATCCGCGAGCCGGCCGAGCCCCCGAGGCCGGCCGCCGCGCCCGCCCCCTACCCGTACCCGCTGGGCACCGAGCCCCTGCCGGCACCGCGCTACGGCCGCCCCTTCCAGCCGGAGCCGGGCGGGGGCTACTCCGAGGACTCCGGCTTCTCCACGCCCGGCAGCTCCAGCATGGGCAGCCCCGTCTTCTTTGAGGAGCGGGACGGGTTCGAGGGGCCCTGCCTGGTGCCCGAGGCCCCCGGGGAAGGCGGGGAGGCAGGCCGGGGAGGCCGCTATGACCCGGCGGGGGATGCCGTCAAGAGCCTGCCCCACAAGCTGCGCTTCAAGATGGCCGGGGGGCCCGAGGAGATGGGGGGCGAGGCCCAGGCCCCCTATGCCCCATCGCCGCCCGCCGGGGACTGGCGGGGGGGCACAGCTGGAGGGGAGGACCAAAGGAACGGGGCAGCAGTGTCAGGGGTGGGGGCTGCGCCGTTTGGGGGGTGCTATGGAACTGGGGGGTCACCCCCCCTCCCACTCCAGGAGCCCGGGTACCCGACGGAGAACGGCGCCCTCCGGAGCCAGCTGGCATCGCTGTCGGCCGAGGTGGCTCAGCTGAAGAAGTTCTTCTCCGAACAGATCCTGGTCAAGATGAACTGAGGGGTGCGGGGGGGGAGGGGGTGGCTGGGAGCAGCTGTGGGTTTTCATTGCCCCTCCCTGGGGCCCTTCCCCCCATGTTCGCGTACCCCCTTCCCCGTGTATATTTGTACAGATTTCCGCCCCTGGGGGCGCGTGGGGGGGTTTCTATCGTGTATCCGTCGCCGGAGACTTTTAAAGTAATAAACATGTTTCTTGGGGGATGCGCCCTGTTTGTTTGGGTGGCTCCCCCAAGATCCTGAGCAGCACAGACAAGATCAGACCTGGGGGCCCATCTACCCCAGTCTCCCCCCTTCCCGCCCTCCGCCATGGCAGATCACTCCCAGCTGCACATCCCTGACAGCCGCTTGCCCCGCGGTAGGGATGGCTGTAACTTGTGGGGGGGGGATCCTATACTGCCCCCCCAATGCAGGGGGGCAGGAGCCGGAAGGGAACTCAGATGGGCAACCCCTCTAGCTGGCCACAGCGCCCCCCTCTGCCCATAGGGCTGTCGTGCAGCGCCAGCCCTTGGTGCCGTGGTTGGATCTGAACCCAGATCCCACCTCCCTCCCAGAGCACTGCCGGGTAGCAGCATAGCTCCCGTGCCAACCACCGCACTGCCACTGGGCTTGCACGCACTGAGATGCAGCCGCTGCTGGGGTGGGACCCAGGGGCTGCTTATACCAGGATCCCTCACCCGGGTGGGGCGCGGTGACGGGACCCGGGGCCGGCTGATGGCCCAAGAAGCTCCACCTTTACGGTCCTGATCTGAGAGTCGCAGGATGCTGCTGGGGAACGTACCTGGGGCTTGGGTCCCTGCCTGCCCCAGCCCCCTGGCGTTTGTAACGGGGCCTCTGCCCCCCAAGGCAGGCTGAGCACCATCCAGCCGGGCCAGCTCCGACCCGTGTGCTGCAAACGTCTCTGCACGCTGGTGCCCCGCACTGTCCCTGGCCTCGGGCCCTGCCCTGGCACCGCGTGGCAGGACCTGTTGCCCCCTGCAGAGGGCAGGTTGCCCTAGTGGCCAGTCTGCACTCTGCCTTAATCCCACCGCCCTCAGTGACCTCCGCTGGCGGCTTCTCCATCGGCCCGCGAGCGCAGGCGTGTGGTTGGTGCGGTTCACCCAGAATCCTGCCACCCTCCATTTCTGCTGAGCTCGTCCGGTGGCTCCCGCTGAGGTTCTGGACAGAGTCTGTCTCCATTGTCCTGTCCGTGAGCCCCCTCCTAGCACTGCCCGTGACGGCCAAGCCAGCGGGCCCAGAGGGTGCAGCTGGGCAGGGGGTGCCCTGTGGCTGTGGGGCCCGGTCCCTTTGTGGATCCCAGCTCCGGACAGCGTCCCTCTGGGCAGCGTCCACGGGCTCCTGATTCCTTTGGGGCGTGGCGAGAGCTGTCCAGGGTTCTCTGCTCGGGGCCCCCTCTGGAGCCCTGTGACCCTCCCTCCCAGGCCCAGCTGTGCTCTGGACGTTGTGGTCCCTTCACTTGGGGGAAGCTGGGTGGGACCTAAGTCCTGGCTTGGCCTCCGCCAGCACATGCCAGTACCTGTAACAGGTGCCTGGGGAGGGGCTGGGGGGGGTCAGTCACTCTTCCAGCTGCCACAGCTGGGGGGGGGGATGGCAGGGTGACCAGATGTCCCGATTTTATAGGGACAGTCCCGATTTTGGGGTATTTTTCTTATATAGGCTCCTATTACCCCCCACCCCCGTCCCAATTTTTCACACTTGCTGTCTGGTCCCCCTGGGGGGGGGGAGGAAGAGGGAGCCCCTGGGAGGGAGCCTTGCTGGGGGGGCCCCAGGAGGACAAGCCTCTGCGGTTGCAGCTCACACGAGGGAAGGGGCCCTACTTGAAGGTGGGGGGGGCTTGGGGGGAGGGGCGATGAACAAAACACAACTGGTCCCCTCCCCCTCGCACCGCAAGGCATCCTGCTGTCCAGAATGTCAGCTCCGTAGGTGGGGGGGGCGGGGGCTGAGCTGACACCCCCTGACTGCTCCCCTGTGCGAACTAACGCAGCCAGGATGCACTGGGCCTCCCCAAACTACATTTCCCAGGATGCACTGAGGCCACAAAACTACACTTCCCAGGGTGCTGTGGGACTTAAAAAAACTACACCTCCCAGGATGCCCTGGGACCTTAAAAAGTACATTTCCCAGGATGCTCTTGGGAATGGAGCTGAATTTTCCCGGATGGTCCCTGCCCCCTGTCATGCAGCCACCTCTGGTGTGGGTTGTGGCAGTTGTTTGGGGCTAGAAGTGGCAGGGACTCCCAGACCCCCATGAAAGTTGCAGTGGGAGTTAAGGATGCTGGGTGCAATCCTCAGGCCTGGCACTCGGCCAGGCTGCCAGGGTTGGCTTGTCATTGCTGCGGGAATTGAGCGAAGATACCTGGCTTCTGTTCCCAGCAGTGGGGTGGGAATGGGGTCTAGTGATTGTGGGGGGTGGGGAGGCGCCGGACACCAGGACTCCTCCCTTCTATCCTGGGTTCTGGGGTGTGAGTGGGGTCTAGTGGTTAGAGGAGATGGGAAGGTTAGAGCAGGGGGATGGGCACCAGGACTCCTGGGTTCTATGGCTGACTCACCCACTGATTCAGTGTGTGTGCTCAGGAACACCATGTCCCTTGCTTTCTCCCTGTATGAAGAGGAGGAGCTGGGAGGCCAGTCAGAGCTGTAATGCCCCAGACACACAAGTGGGCTGAAATCCTGCCCCACACTCTCCTGACCCTATAGCTAGCCTGATCTGGCCAGCCCCCTTGGTCCATGCTACCCCATATCAATCCTGTCAGAGCTGAACCTGTCTCTGAGGAGCAGCACTTCCTGTAGGTCCTATGTAAACAACAGTGTGGTAAGTGGCACAGGTGCCTGCTGATGGGGCAGGGAGTGTGGGAGGGCTCTCACCTCTGGGGAGAGGAAAGCCCTTTGGGGTGTTTGTGCTGGGGGCATGCCGTTGGGGGGGGGGCTGTGTGTTGGGAGGCTTGTCCAACCCTGGGGGGACACAGAGACCCCCATCCCAGGAGGCTGCCGAGCCGGCCCGTGCCCCAGCACTGCATCCACTGTAAATACTCCGTGACCTGTTGTGTTGTCACCGGGACCCTCCTTTAGCGGTAGGGTGGGGCTGAACGGCTGTCACACGCAGCCCGGCCCACAGGCGGCGCTGCAGACGTGGTTATCGACTGTGACACAGATTCAGGTTCCTGTCACCTTGACACGCTGTCTCTCTCTCCCCCCATCTGCCTGAGCACCAAGGTGGGCAAGATCACACCTACCATTCCTGTAGGCCTCTCCTGGTGAGAGAGAGAGAGAGAGAGAGAGAGACGAGCGTTCGAGCCTCTTCTCCAGGCCTGGGGAAGGTGCTCCGAGCCTCACAGCCAAATACAATGGGGGGACAATTGTTTAGCATAAGGAGGTTGGACATTTTCTAAGGGACCCGTCGAGGGGAAGTGGCTTCTTAACACCCCTGCAGTCGTAGGCCAAAAAAGGGGGGTTAGCTGGTTTAGGGTGACCAGATGTCCCGATTTTATAGGGACAGTCCTGATTTTTGGGTCTTTTTCTTATATAGGCTCCTATTACCCCCCACCCCCGTCCCAATTTTTCACATTTGCTGTCTGGTCACCCTAAGCGGGTTGCAGATTGTTGGAATAGCCATAAATCCAGTGTCCTTATTAAGCCCACGGCTTCTGGCGTTTTACTAACGTCGTCCATTTAAGCTCCCAGGCTCAGCTTGCGAAAGGGCTGCGCAGGTTTCCTTTGCGGACGAGGCCGGAGAGGTCAGATGTGGAGTGATCACTTTGTGAAAAGTGCCTGCCCACAGGGGACAGGGTGGTTTTGTCGTTGGTCCCTGCAGTCCGTTCAAGAGCGCCGCGACGGTCCGCTTTCACCCACACGGCCGCCCTTGGGGCGTTTGGTGCACTGGCTGAAGTCCAGCGCACGTTGCGATAGGCATGTGGCGGTCCCACGGGTCTCGAAAGGTGTGTTGTGTAGAGATCTGTCGGCAGGTTTTGCATCTGTTGTTCTGGCGGGGTCTGGCGTTGCTTTGAGTTGGTGGGTTCTGGTCCGTGGGGGAGCTGGCTTCTGATGATAAATCTGGCAAGGTTGGAGGGTTGTTTGAAGGCCAGAAGAGGAGGTTCAGGAAAGCTTTCTTTCAGGATGTGGTTTCCCCATCAAGTCTGGGTTGTAATTGCTGAATGATACCTCGTTTGGGTACCAGTGTGGGGTGGTCGGTGACAACTAGGGGCAAGGGTCGGGGGCGGGGGGGGGTTATTTCCATATTAAAGCAGGTTCTCTCGGGGTATTTGGGTGGCCCATCCCACGGTGTGATCTGCTTCTCTGGTGGAGTGTCCTTGTTTGGCGAAGGAGGTTTTACATGCGTCGAGGCCTTTCTCCTCGGAACATGTTCTGTGGTACCTGAGGGCCAGGCGGTAGGTAGCAGAGTTCTGGGTGTGTCTGGGGTGGTTACTGGCTCTGTGGAGGTAGGTGTGGTGATGAGCTGCGGGTTTCTTGCAGACAGTTGTCTGTACGGTTCCGTTGTTGGAGCTGATGGTGGTGTCCCGGAGGTCGATGCTGGTGCGGGCGTGTTCCAGAGAAAGATTGATGGATGGAGCGGTGGTGGTTGAAGTTGTGGTTGAAATCCGTGAGGGAGTTTAGGTCGTCCGTCCAGAGTAGGAAAATATCCTCACTGTATATCATGGGTTTCGTGGTCCATTTGTCCAGCAGTTCTTCCTCAAGGTGGCCCTGGAAGATGTTGGCTTATTGGGGAGCCACCCTAGACCTCAGGGTTGTTCCCATGGTTTGGACAAAGTGTTTGTTGTGGAATCTAAAAGTGTCTGCTGCCTCCCCCCATCCCACCCCCCCTCATTTTCTACCCTGTTGGCTCTGGGAGAAGGCACCATGGGGCTGGTTTGAAATGTACCAGGTGGGCGCTGGAGGGCGCCATCGGAGACCGGAGTGGAGATTTCAATAGCCGGTGAGAGACGATCGGGCGGGGAGAAGCCGTAAAGGGCCGTGATAGGGCATGTCACAGCTTCAGGGTAGCTGCCCCCATGTTCCCACTCCACGGTCCACCGAGGGCACCATCCGGCCGTCACCTCTGGTGGGCACAGACCCGCGGCCCAGTCCCTCCTGACCAGGGTTTTGAGGCTGACCAGCTCTCCGCATTACACCGTGATATCGCCAGCAAGCCAGAGTGTAACTCCTGCGTCACCCCTGCCTGGCCCTCTGGATATCCTCATATATGGCCCAACCACCCCCTACCAAGCCAGTCAGAGCTGAACCTGTGCCTGGGGAGTAGCGCTTCCTGTAGGCCCTACATAAACAACAGCGTATGTTTTGCTTTCTCTCCAGCGGCTGTGGCCAGGGTGTTGCCTGCCCTTGTAAGCAGGCTCGGCAGAATACTAGGGTTATTTTACATCGGTTAGTCTATAAGGTGCCACAGGACTCTTTGTAGGTTCATTTTTGTATCATTTCAGTGGATAAAACCGAGGTTTATTTTTAAGCCTTTTTGTCTCTTTGTATCTCTGTAAATGTTCACGGTTGGGTGAAATTCTGGGGTTTAAGCTTTTTTATTATTATTATTTTAACGGATTTAAATGTTCACGGTTGTGAGAAATTGTGAGGGGGCCTCAGACAATGGGATGGGGGAGGCCGACAGTAATGATTTAATGACAGTAGCCGCTGAAGAGGCAAAGAGTTAAAGCTTTACAGCCACTAAAACCACAAATCGTACGTCCGATCAAATCACCTGTCCAACGTTTAGCCCGAAATCCAGCTCGAGTACGTTCTCGAGCAGCGTTTTGCTTCCCTTGCCTGTCTGCACATTTCGATGACTATCAGTGGAAATAACTTTCCGTCCATTTGCGTGGACTGCAAAATCGATGCTTCTCAACACTCGCCGATCGAAATCTAATCCTTCCAAGCTTAGTTATATGTTACCACGGAGATTCTTCTAAGCCAGCCTATTTATTAGTGTTAAAACAATCGAAGAACCTACGTGCATGGTAAATAGCTTACCGGGGCTCACCCACATCTCCAGTCTAGGGCCCTGGTAGATTCCAGTCCTTAAAATCCCACAACTGGTTTTTTTCCCTATGGTTACAAGTTCATCGAGCCATCATTTCGTTATACATCTCAGGCTTTTTATCTTGGCCTTCTGTAGAAGTGATCACCAGACAAAGATCCCTCTCTCCAGAGCGTAGCTTCCAGAGGCTGGGGTTTTGCATAACTGGAGTTGGGGAATTTGCATTCGCCTCCCCCTAGAGATTCCCCAGGAAATTTGCTTCTTGGCCCCAAAACCCCGTGCTCGTCTGGCACATTTTCAAGATAGTCTTCTGAGCTCCCAGATCTCACATCTCTTCATGCGATCCCGGCCTACAAGAATCGGTACATTTCATACAGGAAGGGCTTTGAAGGATACTGCTTGAAATTGGCATAACCGTTGCAGAAACAAGGTGGGGGGAGGAAATATCTTGGACCAACTTCTGTGGGTGGGAAACACAAGCTTTCCAGTTTGTCTCTTTCACCCATCCAGGATATTACCCCACAGGCCTTGCGGTCTCTAATATCCTGGGACCAACGTGGCTACGGCACCATTGCACCATCACAGGACGCAGTGGCAGGGTCGTTTTCACCGGGGTGCGCAGAGCTGCTCGGTGTATTTGGAGTTGTCAGGAGAGGGGGAGACCTGTGAAGAACATAAAAACGGCCGTACCGGGTCAGACCAAAGGCCCATCCAGCCCAGTGTCCTGTCTGCCGACAGTGGCCAATGCCAGGTGCCGCAGAGGGAGTGAACCTAACAGGCAATGATCGAGTGATCTCTCTCCTGCCATCCATCTCCACCCTGTGACAGACAGAGGCTAGGGACACCATTCCTTACCCAGCCTGGCTAACAGCCATTAATGGACTTAACCTCCATGAATTTATCCAGCTCCCTTTTAAACCCTGTTATAGTCCCAGCCTTCACAACCTCCTCAGGCAGGGAGTTCCACAAGTTGACTGTGCGCTGTGCGAAGAAGAACTTCCTTTTACTTGTCCCTTGCAATTGGCTTGGGGCACAGATGTTGCTGTTAAGTTTGTCTTCCTTTTCCTCCACGTGCTGGCGTTTCCATCTGAGACGGCAACGTGCGACAGCACCAGCCACTTCTGTTGGTGGTGCGAGACAAGGGGGAGCCAGCGGAGCGCCACACAGAGAGCCGGGGACACAGTCACCGTGACGGGCTGGGAGAACGAACTCCCCATCCAAGTCTGAACAAATTGTAAGAATATAAGAACGGCCGCACTGGGCCAGACCAATGGTCCATCCAGCCCAGTATCCTGTCTGCCCACAGTGGGCAATGCCAGGTGCCCCAGAGGGAATGAACAGAACAGGGAATCATCAAGTGATCCATCCCCTGTCGCCCATTCCCAGCTTCTGGCAAACAGAGGCCAGGGACACTTCAGAGTCTGGTTTTGCAGCCCTGCCTATCCTGGCTAATAGCCATTGATGGACCTGTCCTCCATGAACTTATCTAGTTCTTTTTTGAACCCTGTTATGGTCTTGGCCTTCAGAGCATCCTGTGGCGAGGAGTTCCACAGGTTGTCTGTGCGTTGTGTGAAGAAATACTTCCTTGTGGTCGTTTTATACCTGCTGCCTGTTAATTCCATTGGGTGACCCCTAGTTCTTGAGTTATGAGAAGGAGTAAATAGCATTCCCTTATTCACGTTCTCCACACCAGTCGTGATTTTATAGACCTCAGAGATCTTATTCCTGGCTGGGGCCTGTCACCTTTAAAACAGCCAAGGGCCACCAGCTCCCATTTCCTGGGTGCTGCTTTTGAGCAAACGCCGAGGAAATGGGAACTGAGCCTGGCTGTCCTTTTCCCCCCTGAAACCTTCTCGCGTCCTTCACTAACACCGGGGGGCGCTGTCCTGCTCCCACACTGAGTTCTCGCACATCTGGCTCATGTAACATCTGTCTTATCAACGGCATCGCTCACCTCCGTGCAGTGAATCTCTCTGGGGCTGGGGGCGGACAAATGTTAATGCCCTTGGACAGTCTGTTTATGATGTTCCTCCTTTGGGACGTTCCCCCCAGCTGCGCAAAAAGGAGGCAGCGTGGCCTAGTAGGCAGAGCACCAGAGTGGGATTTGGGAGATGCGGGTTCTGTTCCCGGTTCTGCTACTGGCCAGCTGGGTGACCTGGAGTGAGTCGCCGCCTGGCCCCGTGCCTCAGTTTCCCCATCTGTAGGCTGATTCTGACCTGCTGTCACAGATCCACAGGGTTGGGGCAACCCCCTCAGCTTTTAAACAGCCCCTTGGAGGATCCCTTCAGTGTGCCTAGCCCCCACGGGCTCCCGCGCGTCCTTCGGGGCAGGCCATGCAGCGTCCCCACCTCTGACCCTGGGCCTCTGGGCTCCGAACTCCTGCTTCGCTCCGTCAGCGCTGCCCAGCGAGTCTAACGGAGACGTACTCCTGGCTCAAGACCTTGTGTCCTCTCCAGGGATCCAGGCACCCCAGCCAGGATCTGCGGCGACACCCACCAGGCGTCGCAAAGCCGAGCGGGGTTTCTTAGTCAGCTGGAACGCGGCAGCGGAAAGTCCTTAAGTTAGCACAAGCCAAAGTCCGGCCTGGCTCACACCAGGCCTCCCCCCGGCCACGCCGCTGTGGAAACCACCTCGGCTCTGGTCCGCGCTGCCCTTGTGCATCCCGGCGGGCGGCAAAAACCCAGCTCTTGTTCTGCCTCCTGTCGCCTCTTGGGCCCTCGTCCTCCTCCGGCTCCAGGCTCCAGCTTTGTCCCACCCCTGGGGAACGGTCCCCAGGCAAGTCAGGCACTTGGTAACAACAACCGTCGCCACCTGCCTTGGTAAAGGGCTGTGGGATCTGTGGAGCCTAAAGGCTTGTGAACGGGCTCTGGCCTTCTGCCCCCTTTCCAGTATTTGTAACTCCTCAGCTTAAATGGGGCTGTTTATACAGGGAGCCGTAGCCCGGCGCTGGGTGCAGCCACCTCTGGGGTGGGGCCTGGGGGCTGTTTATACAGGGATCCCTAGCCCGGCGCTGGGTGCAGCCACCTCTGGGGTGGGGCCAGGGGCTGTTTATACAGGGATCCCTAGCCCGGCGCTGGGTGCAGCCACCTCTGGGGTGGGGCCTGGGGGCTGTTTATACAGGGATCCCTAGCCCGGCGCTGGGTGCAGCCACCTCTGGGGTGGGGCATGGGGGCTGTTTATACAGGGATCCCTAGCCTGACTCAGGTGTAGCCACCTCTGGGGTGGGGTTCAGGAGCTGCTTATACAAGGATCCCTCACCTGGCACTGAGGTGCAGCCACCTCTGGGGTGCGGCATGGGGGCTGCTTATACAAGGATCCCTCACCTGGTGCTGAGGTGCAGCTGTCTCTGGGGTGGGGTATTCAGGGACGGCTCTAGCAATTTGGCCACCCCAAGCAGTCATGCGTGCGGGAGGTGCACTGGAGCCGGGGGACCAGTGGACTTCCCGCAGGCATGACTGCGGAGGATCCGCTGGTCCCGCGGCTCCAGTGGACCTCCCGCAGCTGCGGAGGGTTCGCTGGTCCGGCGGCTCCGGTGGAATATCCGCAGGCATGTCTGCGGGAGGTGCACCCAAGCCGTGGGACCAGCGCACCCTCCGCAGTCATGCCTGCGGAAGGTCCGCCGGACCCGCCTGCCGCCCTCCAGGGAAAATGCCGCCCCACGCGCGCGCTTGGCGCTCTGGGGTCTGGAGCCGGCCCTGGGGGTATTGCATCTAGGGTCAGTTTAAAGCCTGGGCTGGAGGGGGGGGGCGGGTTCCACGGGCACAGAGACCTCCTGACCTGGCCTCAGATGCTCGCAGATCCTTCTCCTTGTCCCCGACCCCAGCCCGGCCCCCGGTAATGATGGCTCCATCCCAAGTCAAATCCTGGGGGGTGGAGAAGGCAGGGAACTGGCAGAGACAGAAGGGGGGGGACCAGACACCCCGCCCCGGTCCTACTGCAACAATCACTCCCCATTTATGCCTGGGGTGGGGGTTGGCGGTGAGCTCGCAAGAGGAGGAAGAAGAAAGATCAGGGGAAGGGGAGATGGATCCACACAGACCCCCACCCTCATCTCTTCCGTGGGGGGAATCCAGGCACCTCCCCCCCGCACACACACCCATCCCCGCCAGGGGGAGCCTCTAAACAACCCCCACCCCTAGCCCATCTCTTCGGGGGGGGGGAATCCAGGCACCCCCCCCCCGGCACACACACCCATCCCCGCCAGGGGGGGCCTCTAAACAACCCCCACCACCGCCCATCTTTTGGGGGGGGGGGTTATCCAGGCACCCCCCCCCCCGCACACACACCCATCCCCGCCAGGGGGAGCCTCTAGGCAACCCCCACCCCTAGCCCATCTCTTCGGGGGGGGGGGAATCCAGGCACCCCCCCCCCATACACACACCCAACCCGCCCAGGGGGAGCCTCTAGACAACCCCCACCCCTAGCCCATCTCTTCGGGGGGGGGGAATCCAGGCACCCCCTCCCCCCCACCCACACACCCATCCCCGCCAGGGGGAGCCTCTAGACAACCCCCACCCCTAGCCCATCTCTTCGGGGGGGACGGGACAGATGCCCCCCCGCCCCTCCCATCCCTGCCAGGGGCGGAGCCGGACAGACCCCGCCTCCCTAGCGCCCATCCCCGCTGCCAGCCTCTGGGCTGGGCTCCGATCGCTGCTGGTGGATTAAATATCCCCGCCCTCCTGTCCCCCCCAATATCCCCGCCCCCCCGCCGTTGGCTCCCAGCCCGGCCCCCCCCCGCCCCGTTTGTGTGTTGCGAAGCAGAACGTGACTGAGGCGCTAAGCGGCTGTTATGCAACCGGGTGACCCAGTAACACACATTCCGGCGCCGGCTGCAGGGACCGGCCGCCACCGCCCGCGGGGACCGGCCCGGCCCGGCCCGGCCCGAGAGGTACCGAGCCCCGCCCGCGGGCCGCTGGGGGGTCGGTTACCGGGGGGGGCGGGGCGTCTGTTTGCAGGGGTGTTGTGTGGCTCAGAGTGGGGTGTGTGTGCGTGTTGCGTGGGTAAGGGTGTCATGTTTTGTGTATTTCGGGTGTGTGCATTGTGTGTCTTCTGTGGGCCGTGTGTATTGTATTGCGGCGTGTGTGTGTGTTGTATATTGTGTGCGCGTCTTAGGGTGTTGTGTTTGGGTAATGTGTTTTGTGTGTTTGGAGGGGGTGTTGTGTGTCTTCTGTGTACGGCGTGTATGTCTTGTGTGGGTACTCTGCTGTGTGTCTAAGCGGGTTTGGATGCTGTGTTTTCTATGTTTAGGGGTGTGTGTTGTGTGTTCAGTGTTATGTATTGTATTTTGTGTGTATTGTATGTTGTGTGTGTAATGTGTTGTCACTCTAAGCATGTTGTGTTTGTATGATGTGTTTTGTATGTTTTTAGGAGGTGGGTATGATGTATGTATTCTGCTGTGTGTATTACATGTTGTCTGTATAGTGTGCATGTCCTGTGTTGTGTGTTCTGTGCATAAGCACGTTGTCTGTGTAGTGTGTGTATATATGATGTGCTTTATTTGGTAGGTAGTGTGTATGTATTGTGTTTTGTGTATGTTTGTGTCATGGATGTATGTATGATGTGTTGTGTATGTTTGGGGGGTGCATTGTGTATGTGGTGTGTGTATGTAGGATATACATATCCTGTTCTGTGTATATGTTGTTTGTCTTGTGTGGTTACGTAACTGTGTGTTGTGGCTGTGTGTATTCCTCTTGTATTGTTTGTCATGTGTCTATGTTGCATGTATGTAATGTAAAGCAGTATGTGTGCATTGTGTATATGTATAGTGTGTTACATGTGTGCTTGTAGGTCTGATTCACTGGGGTTCTGTTGTGTGTGTATCTATTGTGCGTTGTGTCTGGATATACTGTGTGCACATGTTCTCTGTGCTGTAATTGTGCGTACACACACACACACACACATCTATTTGTGGCACGTGTGTGTCCCTGGAGTATCCTTCCCACAACACTCCCCAAACTCTTCCGTATCAAAGCCCTGACAACACACACACACACACACACACACACACACACACTCTCTCTCTCTCTCTCTCTCTCTGCCTGAACATTCCCAGTCACTCCCCCAATCCTGACCTACTTTTGCAGGGCGTGTGTAGCAGGCAGAGCCAAACCAAAAGAAGGCAGGGCGGGCGTGTGTGTGTGTGTGGGGGGGGTGAGCGGGAGGGAGAAGGTTTTGGCGCTCTCTGTTCAGGATGAATTTGGCCCTTTGGGGGGACACACACAGATTTGGGGAGCGGGGGTGTATTGTGAAGCAGCAAAGTTGGGGTCCTGGAATCTCAAACCATGGGAACGCTGTCTGGAAAGTGGAGGGAAGCTTGTAAATAATATGTGCGTGTGTGCGCGCGCACACACACACACTCTTTATACATACGCAGGCCCTCCCCCTCTCCTACACACACACGGCATATGCACACACACCCCATCTACACATACACAGACATCCTCCATACAAACACACCCTCACCCCCCCCACCTACACACACACACCAATATTCCCCCAGTACACCCACACCCTCAACCCCCCATCTACACACACACACACATATCCTCCGGAACAAACACTCCCCATCTACACACCCACAGACATCCTCCAGTACAAACACACCCACAGACATCCCCCAGGACACCCACACACCTGCTGTCTATGTACACACAAACATCCTCCAGTATACACAGACACCATCTACACACACACAGACATCCCCCAGTACACACACACCCTCAAACCCCCATCTACACCCACACAGACATCCCCTAGTACACCCACACACCCGCTGTCTATGTACACACAGACATCCTCCAGTACACCCCTCCCATCTACACACACACATCCCCCAGTACACACTCACACCCCATATTACAGCCCTCTCCCCAGATTGATATGGTGCCTTTCTCTCCCTGCTCCGATCCTGGCTAGCTGGGGTGGATGGGGTAGTGGGGGGCAGGGCTGTGGGGCAGATGGAGCTGGGGGCTCTGTTGTGTTGGGGGTGGGCATAGGGCAAGGGCTGATGTAGCAGCAGAGGGAGATGGGGGGTGCCCAATCTGCCCCCCAGTCCTGCTCCTTCCTCCTCTCCCCTCACAGAGTCAAACCACGGAGCTGCTGATTCCCACTGGGGGAGTGACCCAGCTCGACTCTCCCCGCCTGGCTGGGCCGAGCCCTTCGGGGCAGCCTCTGGCTGAGGGGCCCCGATCCTGGCTACTGTACGGTGGCGTTTCGTTAGCCAGCTGGGCTCATACTCCAGCAAGGTGAAGGGTGAGCCCCAGGCTGCCACCGGGCTGCGTATGGGAGGGGGGCATGGGGGCCTATACACCCATGGAGGCCCCAGATTTATAGCAACGGGCCATGCAGGGATCCCCGCTTTATCTGGGGTGTCGTCTCCATGCGCCGAATGCTGCTGAGGGGGAGATGGGGGTGGGAAGTCTCCTGGTATCTGGTTAGGGGAAGATTGACCAGTGAATCTCCCCACCACCGGATCAGCTCGGCTCAAAGGCCAGGGCTGGGGCCGATCTTCCTGTGGTGCTAGGGAGCGCCCATCACCGTGGCATCTGGGCAGATGAAGGGGCAGGTAAATTGGATATCCTCTTCCTGAGGCCTGTAGGCAACCCACGCCCACCCCACTCTAACCACTCGACCCCACTGCCCTCCCGGAGCTGGGAACAGAACCCAGGAGTCATGACCACCCCGTCGTCTCCTGCGCTAACCACTGGACACCACTCCCCTCCCGGAGCTGGGAACAGAACCCAGGAGTCCTGACCTCCCCTGTCCTCTCCCGCTCTAACCACTGGACCCCACTCCCCTCCCAGAGCTGGGAACGGAACCCAGGAGTCCTGGCTCCCATACAGCTAGCACTGAAGGCTTCCCCTCCCCATTGTCTCATGGGACGAACGCCCTGCCCCCCGTCCCATGGAGTGAGGATAGCTCAGCGCTGCGTGTGTGTGTGTGTGGGGGGGTGGCGGGATCCCAGCCGGGACGTGTGGCTCGTGCTCTGTGTGTCCCCGGAGCAGGGGACAGGCTGGGCGTGGGGCTGATAAGGGCGGGCAGGGAGGCCCCAAGGTTGGAAGCAAAGGGTTCAGAGCGTTTCATGGCTGGGAAAGTGACCTAGCACTGCTGGCTCTGGGAGGGCAGTGGAGACTGGTGGTTAGAGCAGGGGCCTGGGAGCCAGGACTCCTGGGTTCTCTCCTGGGCTGTGAGAGGAGTGGGGCCTGGTGGGCTAGGGCAGGTGGGGGGGCATACGGGGCTAGATGGGCCCATGGGCCTGATCCCGATCCCAGGCACAGGGAGGGTCGGGCAGATATAGGCTGTATTGGCCTGTTGCTCGGCTGGCTCCAGGTCCTGGCGCGGGGTGAGGCGCCAGGGCTGGCCCGGAGGCCTCGCCAACCAGGGGGCCGGTGCCGTGGGAAGCGATGGCTCTGCTCCAGCCCCGCCAGGGACAGAACGTTCCTGCCTGGCAACGCGGGGCGTTATATACAGTTACATCATGAGGTGCTGGGAGCCGGGGGTGAGGGCCGTGCTCCTGGGGGCCGGTGCTGGGAGCCAGGCAGGATTGAACCCCAGGTGACCGCATGGATCCAGCCACTGCCACGTCTCCTCCAGGGACTCGCCCAGGGGTCCCAGAGCTGGGGAGGTGCAAGGTCCCTGCGGGGGGGGGGGGGGACATGGACTGTGGAGAAGGATCCTGAGTCAAGAGAGTGGGGTGTGGCTGGGAATCCAGACTCCTGGATTCTATCCCCAGCCCTGGGAGGGGGGTGGGGTCTAGTGGTTAGAGCTGGGGGCCAGGACTCCTGGGTTCTATCCCCAGCTCTGGGAGGGAAGGGGGGAGGTCTAGTAGTTAGCGTGGGGAGCTGGGGGCTAGGACACCTGGGTTCTGTTCCCAGCTCGGGAAGGGGAGTGGGGTCTAGTGGTTAGAGCTAGGGGCCAGGACTCCTGGGTTCTGTTCCCAGCTCGGGGAGGGGAGTGGGGTCTAGTGGTTAGAGTTGGGGGCCAGGACTCCTGGGTTCTGTTCCCAGCTCGGGAAGGGGAGTGGGGTCTAGTGGTTAGAGCTGGGGGGCCAGGACTCCTGGGTTCTGTTCCCAGCTCGGGGAGGGGACTGGGGTCCAGTGGTTAGAGTTGGGGGCCAGGACTCCTGGGTTCTGTTCCCAGCTCGGGAAGGGGAGTGGGGTCTAGTGGTTAGAGCTGGGGGCCAGGACTCCTGGGTTCTGTTCCCAGCTCGGGGAGGGGAGTGGGGTCTAGTGGTTAGAGCACAGGTGGTTTGGGAAGCAGGAGTCCTGCGTGCCTAGGCTGTGTTATACCAGCTGAGGATCTGTCCTTGTTAGCAGCAGGCTGGGGAGGGGTTCGCAGGGGGCTTTTCCCCTCACCACCCCCTCTGCACACAGTCAGTTTCACAGCTCTGCTTCTCCCCTGCCAGCCCTGCGCTGTTGCCTTTAGCTCTCCACACTGGGGTCTCTGTGTGTGGGTTTAACACCCCCTAACACCGCCGCAATCGCAATTCCCCCCCCCCCCCCACGCACTGCAGGTTCCCTCTAGCAGGCACTGAGGTGTCGCTCAAGCTGTGGCCGCGTGGGCTCCTAGCTCTGGAGAGGACTGGTTTGATCCTGGGAGGGCAGTTGCTGTGACCCCACACACGTCTCCCCTAGCCTGGGATCTGACTCTCCTGTGGTTCGCCCTCCTTGACCTCGGGAGAGTCACTCCGGAGTCAGACCCGGGCTGTGGATAGTTCCTTCTCAAACCTGTGGCTGGGGCCTTGGCAAGCGGAGATCCGCCCCCATTCCTCATCCGCTCCCTCGCCTTCTATAGCTGGGGTGATGTAACCCCCGACCCGCGCTGGCTGCCGTGGGAACACCCCGGTTGGCCAATGCGGATGTTGAGTTGCTTCCTTGGCTCTGGTTTAGTGGGTTAGTAGGGCAGAGCCGCTTCGAGGGCCGAGCCTGAGCAGAACACAGCGGTGGTGGGTGGACTGCACTCAGCTAACCTCCTGAGAGGTACCTGGGGGCAAAGAGAGCCACCGAGAAGGGACCTGAGAGGGTAGGGAGACAGGTGGACCTCTCACCAGCTCACCCAAAATATGATGTGTTTTTTTCTAAAGCACCAGCTCCTGGAGTCATGTGACACATGAGAACCTCAGTTTTTGTTTACATTTTGTAAAGGTAGACTGCTGTTTATTAGGTGTAATACGGTGAACGAGGACTCTGTGTGCTGGTGCTGCACGTTATGTATTAGGTGTATTACAGTAGCGCCCTGAACCCCGTTGTGCTAGGGATGGATGGATGTGTATAGGGATGGATGGATGCATATGGATGGGTGGATGTAGATGGGGATGGATAGATGGGTGGATGGGAATGGGGATGGGGATGGATGGATGGATGGGAATGAGGATAGATGGATGGAGATGGATGTGGATGGATGGATAGATGGGTGTATGGGGATGGATGATGATGTGGTGTATGGGGATGGATGGATGTGGATGGATGGATAGATGGATGGGGATGGGTAGATGGGGATGGATGATGATGTGGTGGATGGGGATGGGTGGATGGGGATGGGGATGGATGATGATGTGGTGGATGGGGATGGATGATGATGGGGTGGATGGGGATGGATGTGGAGGGATGGGGATGGATGGATGGGGATGGGTGGATATGGATGGATGGATGTGGATGGGGATGGATGATGATGGGGTGTATGGGGATGGATGGATGGGGATGGATGATGATGTGGATGTGGAGGGATGGATGGGGATGGATAGATGGATGGATGGGGATGGATGATGATGGGGTGTATGGGGATGGATGTGGAGGGATGGGGATGGATGGATGGGGATGGGGATGGATGATGATGTGGTGGATGGGGATGGATGGATGTGGATGGGGATGGATGACGATGGGGTGTATGGGGATGGATGTGGAGGGATGGGGATGGATGGATGGGGATGGGGATGGATGATGATGTGGTGGATGGGGATGGATGGATGTGGATGGGGATGGATGACGATGGGGTGTATGGGGATGGATGGATGGATGGGGATGGATAGATGGATGGATGGGGATGGATGATGATGGGGTGTATGGGGATGGATGTGGAGGGATGGATGGGGATGGATAGATGGATGGATGGGGATGGATGATGATGGGGTGTATGGGGATGGATGTGGAGTGATGGATGGGGATGGATGATGATGTGGTGGATGGGGATGGATGGATGGGGATGGATGATGATGGGGTGTATGGGGATGGATGTGGAGGGATGGGGATGGGTGGAGATGGATGGATGTGGATGGGGATGGATGATGATGGGGTGGATGTGGAGGGATGGATGGGGATGGATGATGATGGGGTGTATGGAGATGGGTGTGGAGGGATGGATGGGGATGGATGATGATGGGGTGTATGGGGATGGCTGTGGAGGGATGATGATGTGGTGGATGGGGATGGGGATGGATGATGATGTGGTGGATGGGGATGGGGATGGATGATGATGGGGTGGATGTGGAGGGATGGATGGGGATGGATAGATGGATGGATGGGGATGGATGATGATGGGGTGTATGGAGATAGGTGTGGAGGGATGGATGGGGATGGATGATGATGGGGTGTATGGGGATGGCTGTGGAGGGATGATGATGTGGTGGATGGGGATGGGGATGGATGATGATGTGGTGGATGGGGATGGATGGATGTGGATATGGATGGATGATGATGGGGTGGATGGGGATGGATGGATGATGATGGGGTGGATGGGGATGGATGGATGTGGATGGGGATGGATGGATGATGATGGGGTGGATGGGGATGGATGGATGTGGATGGGGATGGATGGATGATGATGGGGTGGATGTGGAGGGATGGATGGGGATGGATAGATGGATGGATGGGGATGGATGATGATGGGGTGTATGGAGATGGGTGTGGAGGGATGGATGGGGATGGATGATGATGGGGTGTATGGGGATGGCTGTGGAGGGATGATGATGTGGTGGATGGGGATGGGGATGGATGGATGGATGGATGGGGATGGATGATGATGGGGTGTATGGGGATGGCTGTGGAGGGATGATGATGTGGTGGATGGGGATGGATGGATGTGGATGGGGATGGATGATGATGGGGTGGATGGGGATGGATGGATGTGGATGGGGATGGATGTGGAGTGATGGATGAGGATGGATGGATGGGGATGGATGATGATGGGGTGTATGGGGATGGATGTGGAGTGATGGATGAGGATGGATGGATGGGGATGGATGATGATGGGGTGTATGGAGATGGGTGTGGAGGGATGGATGGGGATGGATGATGATGGGGTGTATGGGGATGGCTGTGGAGGGATGATGATGTGGTGGATGGGGATGGATGGATGATGATGGGGTGGATGGGGATGGATGGATGATGATGGGGTATGGGGAAGGAAGGGTGAATGAACAGACAGACTGACCAAGTAGCTCAGATGGACTCCCAGGGAGCCGCCCTTTGCCGGAGGGCGCTGGTCTCTGCCTGTAGGTAACCCAGTAGCCCAGGGCAATGACACGGAGCTGGGAAGTAGGTCAGCGGCACCCTTCATACCAGCGCATCCAGGCGACGCCCAGACTTGCCCTCACCCGGAGTACACACCCGGCCCAGCCCACTGGCGGCTCCACGTGCCATGAGGACACGGGGCCAGTGCCTGGGGCGGATCCTCCCTGGGAGGGGCGGGGGCTTGTTTGGGTGGAAATTCTCATACAGCCTTGACCTAGAAAGAGAAGAAAACAGAGTAGATGGAGGGAAGTGCCGGGAGAGACTCAGCAGAGAATGCCATGCTGCAGGCAGCTCAGTAGGGGGCGCTGTGCTGCAGGGAGCAGGATGGGGGCTCAGCAGGGGGGGCTTGTGGATAAGGCACCGGACACCTGGGTTCTCTTCCCAGCTCTGTTACTGGCCTGCTGTGTGACCTGGTGTCCCTGCCTCTGTCTGCCTCAGTTTCCTCTGCTCCCCTGTGTCTATGTAGATTGTAAACTCCGTGTGGCAGGGACTCTCTGGTGCAGCGGGGCCCTGCTCCGTGACTGGGGCACTTTGGTGCCACCGTAATACACCTAATAAATGACAAGTAAAGGGAGGAGTATCCCCCCGTTTACAGATGGGGAAACTGAGGCCCAGAGCGATTTAAGGGGCAGCAGGCTGGATGGTGCAACCTGGCGGCTCAGTGAGGGGCAGACGTTTTTGCAAACTGGTCCCTAAATAAGCTCTTAAAAATCTGGCCCCGGTCTTCCGGGAGCATGAGATACCTAACTCCCATTGGACCCAAAGGTGCCTAAACCCCTTTGGTGATCTCGGTCCTCGCCCCAGATCTCTCAGGACACAGCTGCCACCCCCACCCCCCGTTTCTCTCCCCTCCTGGCTCAGCTCCTGCTTAGATCATCTCTCTGGGCGGCATCGGATCCCGGCAGCGCGGAGCCGCCCAGGCCCCTTTGCAGCTTCCAATCCCCCCTCTCCTCCCTGCCCCATAGCCCCGTAGCCCCATTGTTCCTCTGACTTTCACACAGAGCCTCTTTCTAGGCTAGTAGGTTGCTGGCGACGCGCCCGGGCCTCAGCAGCGGCGTTGTGCAATATGCCAGCAGCGGACCTGTTTTGACTGCCTGGGCTGATAAATATTCAATGTTTACTGACCTATATTCCTAGTGCTCACATCTGCCGGGCGGGCGGGGGCGTCCAGGCCGAGCGTGCTGCTCCGCACCCCCCCCGGCTCGCGCAAGGGCGTGGATACGTTCCTCCCCGGGACTAGGTCAGTTGCACAACGGGTTCTTGTGACCCACTGGGCGTCCTGCCTTATGCAACCCACCTCCCTGCTCCAGCCCCACTGGCCTCCTTCCGGGAAAGAGCCAGCCCAGGGAAGGAGAGTGGGAAGGCGCCTCTCTCTTTTCGTCTGCTCCCCTCTGCCCAGGGTGGATGCGCCCGGGCCGATTGCCCTGCCACTGCCCGTACGTGCCACACTGCAACCGCCCTGGCAGTCAAAGCAGGGGCGCTGGCAAGGTGGGGGTGTGGTGTGTGTGTTGCACTGTGTGATGTTGTGTGCATGGGGTACCATGGTGGGTGGTGGGGGTGCCATGTCTGATGGTGCCTGGTTGGTGTGTACTGTGGTGCTAGCTGTATTGTGTGTGTTGGGCTGTGTGGTGTCTGGGGGGGGGGCAAGGTGTAATTGTGTCATTGTGCAGTGTGTGATGTGTGCACGGTGTGCAATGTGTGTTGTGCCATGTGTGTGGTGTCTGTGTGGGGGATGTAATGGTAAGTGTGCAGTGTGTGGTGTGCAGTCTGTAGTGTGGGTGTGTGGTGCTGTGTGTAGTTGTATGGTGTGTGCGATGTGTATGGGACAGTGTGGGTGTTGGGTAGTGTTTGTGTCAGGTCTGTGTGGGATGCAGTGTGTAATTGAGTAGCGTGCAGTGTTTGTGTGTGTGCAGTATAGTGTCAGATATGTGACATGTGCATGGTGTTCAGTGTGTATTGTGTGTTGTGCAGTGTCTGTGTAGGGTGCGGTGTGTAATTGTGTAGTGTGCAATGTGTGCCTGCATGGTGTATGTGTGCAGTGTGTGATGCGTGTGTGGTGTGCAGTGTGTGATGTGTGTGCAGGGTGCAGCATGTACAGTGTGCGGTGTGTGATGTGGCATGTGTGTTGTATAGTTGTTGGCAGGCAGTTTGCAGTGTGTATCTGTGGGCAGTGTGTGGCATGCATGGTGTGTGTTCACACAGTGTGCAGTGTGTGTGTGTGAGCTTGGGGTACACACTGCATGTGTGGTGTGCAGTGTGTAGCTGTGTGCAGTGTGCATGGTGTGTGCATATGCAGTGTATAGTGTGTGCGTGCAATGCACTGTGTATAGCTGTGTGGTGTGCGGTGTGTGCTGGTGTGGTGTGTAGTGTGTGTGTGTGTGGTGTGCACTGTATGTGTATGCAGTGTGTAGTGTATGTGCATGGTGTATAGTGTGTATGTGTGTGCAGACACACACTATACACCATGCACACATACTGCATACACACACAGTGCATACCACACACACACACACACACACTACAGACTACGGTAGTGAGGTGTGCAGTATATGTGTGTGTGTGTGGTGTGCAATGTGTAGCTGTGTGGTGTGCAGTGTTTAGTGCACGGTGTGTAGCTGTGTGCTGGTGCAGTGTGTAGCTGTGTAGTGTGCGTGGTGTGTAGCTGTGTGGTGTGTAGCTGTCTGGTGATTGTTGGTGCAGTGTGTAGCTATGTGGTGTGTAGTGTGCGCAGTGTAAAGCTGTGTAGTGTGTGTGCCTGGTGTGCAGTGTGTAATGTGTGTGGTGTGTGTGTGTGCGCCTGAGTGCCTGGTGCGCGGTCTGTAGTGTGGTGTCTGTAGCTGTGTGTGGTGTCTGTAGCTGTGTGTTGTTCCTGGTGCGCGGTGTGTGGTGTATGTGTGGTGTCTGTAGCTGTGTGCTGTGTGCCTGGTGCATGGTGTGTATCTGTAGTGTGGTGTCTGTAGCTGTGTGTAGTGTCTGTAGCTGAATGGTGCGCGGTGTGTAGTGTGTGTGTGGTGTCTGTAGCTGTGTGGTGTGTGCCTGGTGCGCAGTCTGTAGTGTGGTGTCTGTAGCTGTGTGTGGTGTCAGTAGCTGTGTGGTGTGTGCCTGGTGCACGGTCTGTAGTGTCTGTGTGGTGTGTGGTGTGTAGCCGGGGCAGCCCTGGCATCCGGCAGGCCGTGGCACACGCGTCGCCGTAGCGGGGCGGAATGCGGGGCGTGCTGCCCGCTGGGCCCGGAGGCCTCTCCCGCTCTGCCCAGACCTGCTCGCCTGTGGCTTATGTAAGCGGCTGAGAGGGGTGTGACGTGCTGGGCCGCGGTCCAACCGCCCTCCGTGTCCTTCCTTCTAGGTGTTCCCTCCTCCTCCTCCTGGACCTGACACGGCTCCCACCCGCCTCCCGCCTCACATCCCGCAACATCCGCAGCCCAGCCGCGTCTCCGCAGCCAGCCTCCCGGAGCGGGACACGGGTGCCAGAGCTTCCCAGCGCGCCCGGCAGGCACGGAACGGACCCAGCTGAGCCTGAACCACCCGCCGGAATCCCACAGCCCCTAGCGGAACGGCAGCTCCTCCAGGCGCCCAGAAGATGGTCCACAGGTGCCCAATGTACCTGCCGGTGCCCGAGGGTGCCCATCGTGGCTCGTTGGTCGCAGCCGGAGGGCCACTCACGGCAGCAGCCTGCCTGGATACCGGGATTGTTAACTGCTTGGGCTGAGGAGCTAGCAAGAATCGTCCGTTCCAGTGGCAGAGATCTGGGGTGCGTTATCCCCGTGGCAGAGATCCAGGGTGCAGTGTCCCAGTGGCAGACGTCTGTGGACCCATATCCCGGTGGCAGAAATCTGGGCCGTGCTATCCCAGTGGCAGAGATCCAGGGTGCAGTGTCCCAGTGGCAGACATCTGTGGACCTATATCCCGGTGGCAGAGATCTGGGGCATGCTATCCCAGTGGTAGAGATCCAGGGTGCAGTGTCCCAGTGGCAGACATCTGTGGACCTATATCCCGGTGGCAGAGATCTGGGGCGTGTTATCTCCGTGGCAGAGATCTGGGGCACGTTATCCCCGTGGCAGAGATCCAGGGGGCAGTGTCCCCGTGGCAGACCTCTGTGGACCTATATCCCCGTAGCAGACATCTGTGGACCTATATCCCCGTGGCAGAGATCCAGGGTGCAGTGTCCCGGTGGCAGCCGTCTGTGGACCCATATCCCGGTGGCAGAGACCCACGGGTGAGTTCTTGAGCCACCTCTAATCTCAGCATCTCGACCCTTCCCCGGCGACTATCCTGGGCGCTCTGAGGGCGCCGAAGGGGGGTCAGAGCCGGGGTGACCTGGGTTCTATTTCTGGCCCTGCGATGGAGGCTCTCAGCTCGCCTGGCCAGTGCGTGGCCGGGGGCGTCCCCCCGGAGGGCGTGATGCAGCGGGCCCGGGCGCTGAAGGGCAAAGCCAGCGCCAGCTGCCGGCGCAAGCGGGAGTTCATCTCGGACGAGAAGAAGGACGCCAGCTACTGGGAGAAGCGCCGGAAGAACAACGAGGCGGCCAAGCGCTCGCGGGAGAAGCGGCGCTTCAACGACCTGGTGCTGGAGAGCCGGGTGCTGGCGCTCAACGAGGAGAACCTGCGCCTCAAGACGGAGCTGCTCCAGCTCAAGCTGCGCTTCGGGCTCATCAGCACCGCCGCCTTCGTGGAGAAGAGCCAGCAGCTGAGCGCCGCCAGCCGGGAGCGCGCTGGGGGCAGCAGCGGCTACTCCAGCGCCTCCTCCCGGGCCCAGCACTCGGAGGACTCGTCCGAGACGGAGCAGTCCGGCCGGGACGCCGCCGGCGCCAAATACTCGCCGCGGGGCTCCCTCTCCGACATGTCCGACGGCTCCTCCCGGGACAGCCCGCTGCCGCGCACGCCGGGGGAGGCGCAGGCCGTGAGCAGGGCCCGGGGGGATGACGTGGCGCTGCGCCCCCCCGATCCCCAGGCCCCGGCCTCCCGGGGCGTCATCCTCTTCAGCGCCAACGGCTTCACCGCGGTGGAGCCGCCCCGAGCCTGGGAGGCGCCGGGGAGGGGGGACGGGGCAGAGGAGGAAGAGGAGGAGAAGGCCCTGGCGAGCTATGCCCAGCAGACTCCCGGGGGTCGCCATGGCGACTGTGAGGCCTATTGCCAGCAGGGGGAACTGCAGGGCCCCCCCGAGGCATATGGCTGCCCACGGGCCGAGGGCTACGGCGCCCCTGCTGGCTTCCTTGGGGAGGAGGAGGGGCGGGAGGCCAGGCCGGAGCCCATGGAGATGGCGGTCGAGCCAAGTTCCCCCTTTGCGGGTTACTCCAGCGAGGAGAGTGGGGAGGAGCCCGGCTGGGGGTGCCCGCCCGCCCCCTACCCACCCGCCCCGGACGTCAAGCTGGCCGCCCTGCCCCACAAGCTGCGCCTCAAGTGCCGGGCCCACAGCAGCGGTGGCCAGGACCTGGGCCCTGAGCCTGGCGCCACCGGCTGCCAGCAGGAGGCGCCAGCCGACTGGGAGAGCGAGAGGCAGGAGGAGATGGCGGCCCTGGTGCGGCAGGCGCTACTCCTCAACGGGCACCCCCCCGCTGCCGGCGCCCTGGACAGCCTCCTCTACTGCAGCCCCCCACCCCCCTCAAACAGGCCGGAGCCTGGGGACTTCGCCAGCGGGTGGAGGGGCAGTTGCCACGATGAGGGCACCAGGCCCATATGAGCGTTGCCCCTGAGCGGGGCACGGACCTTGAACAGCTGCTGCCTGGGCAGGGGACGTGGACAAAGCCAACACTCCCTGGGGACCTGCCCGGCTGGGATCCAGTGAGCAGAGAGATCCCTGTCCTGCTGGGCCTGGGGATCTGCCCGGCTGGGATCTGGTGAGCAGAGAGGCCCCTGTCGTGCTGGGCCTGGGGATCTGCCCGGCTGGGATCCGGTGAGCAGAGAGATCCCTGTCCTGCTGGGCCTGGGGATCTGCCCGGCTGGGATCCAGTGAGCAGAGAGGCCCCTGTCGTGCTGGGCCTGGGGATCTGCCCAGCTGGGATCCGGTGAGCAGAGAGATCCCTGTCCTGCTGGGCCTGGGGATCTGCCCGACTGGGATCTGGTGAGCATAGAGGTCCCTGTCCTGCTGGGCCTGGGGGCCTGCCCAGCTGGGATCCAGTGAGCAGAGAGGCCCCTGTCCTGGGCCTAGGGATCTGCCTGGCTGGGATCCGGTGAACAGAGATCCCTGTCCTGCTGGGCTTGGAGATCTGCCCAGCTGGTATCGAGTGAACATAGAGATCCCTATCCTGCTGGGCCTGGGGATCTGCCTGTCTGGGATCTGGTGAGCAGAGAGATCCCTGTCCTGCTGGGCCTGACGATCTGCCCAGCTGGGTTCTGATGAGCAACAAGATTCCCATCCTGCTGGCCTGGGGATCTGTCGAGCTGGGATCCAGTGAGCAGCAAAATCCCTGCCCTGCTGGGCTTGGGAATCCAGAGAGCAGCAGGTTCTGCTTGGCTGGACTTACAGATCTGGGAGCTGTTGGACGGTTCCCACCAAGCCAACATCTGAGCCCCACGTGCTGGGTGGGGCTGGCTTTGCGGAGAGAACCAAGCGGGGTCTCCCCACCCCCTTTGGCTTTGGAACCTCCAGGAGGGTGACAGCGGGGTGCAGCCAGGGCCAGGGCCTTCTTCATGCCGGGACTGTCTCACCAGCAACGCCACCAGCGGGACTCGTGGGGTGGGGGTTGGGGGGATTTTCTGAGTCAGGAAACATTTGATGAAAATAAAATTGTATCTTTAAAAAAAATCCAAATAAATGTCCCAAAAGGATTTTCCAAAGCGCCGGGGAGCCGCTGTGGGGGGAGGGTGTGGAATGAGAGAAGGAAGGAAAGTTGGATGGATGGATGTGTATGGTGGGTGGAAGATAGATAGATGGGGGGGGTGATAGATACAGAAGGGTGGCGATAGATAGAGGGGGTGTATGGTAGGGTGACCAGAGAGCAAATGTAAAAAATCAGGACAGGGGTGGGGGGTGATAGGACCTTATATAAGAAAAAGACCCCAAAATCGGGACTGTCCCTGTAAAATCGGGACATCTGGTCACCCTAGTGTACGGGGATAGATAGAGGGGGTGGATGCGAGTGGGTGGCTGGATGACTGGAGGGATGGGTGGAGCAGTAGGTGTGCACAGCATTGGATGGATAGGTTGGAGGGGGTGCATGGGGATAGAGAGAGGGGGTGGATGGCTGGATGACTGGAGGGATGGGTGGAGCGGTAGGTGTGCACAGCATTGGATGGATAGGTTGGAGGGGGTGCATGGGGATAGAGAGAGGGGGTGGATGGGGGTGGGTGGCTGGATGACTGGAGGGATGGGTGGAGCGGTAGGTGTGCACAGCATTGGATGGATAGATTGGAGGGGGTGCATGGGGATAGAGAGAGGGGGTGGATGGGGGTGGGTGGCTGGATGACTGGAGGGATGGATGGAGCGGTAGGTGTGCACAGCATTGGATGGATAGGTTGGAGGGGGTGCATGGGGATAGAGAGAGGGACGTGGGGGGGCATGGATGGATGGTTACATAGGGGAGGAGGGGTGCAGGCTGCACACCCTTGGCTGCTGGAGGGGTTGGGTGGAGCCAGGAGGGGGCGCTGTGCTTGCAGGTGGCAGCTGGTCCATACGAGGTGGGTCTCAGACACCAGGCCTCCCCCTGTTTTCAGAAGAGGGGGTCTGGGCCTGCGTTTTTTGCTTCCCACCCCCTTTTGGGGGCTCAGTGGCCCCCATGTTAAGAACCCAGGGGCTCTGCAGCCTGAACCCCTGCTGACAGGAAGGGGGGGTTAGAGCAACTGTACCTTGGGGTATACCCCAATCCCCCCCAATCCCCAGGGGACAGCACGGAGCCGTGCCCTGGGACTCAGACATCAACCGCAGTGGGAAGGGTGTACCCAGGAGACATGGGAGGAAGCGGGGCAGTATTGCCTAATGGTCTGAGTGCAGCCCAAAGAGCCAGGACTCCTGGGTTCTATCCCTGGCTCAGGAAGTAGAACCCAGGACTCCTGGCTCCTGGCTCCCCCTTCTGCGCTAACCACTAGACCCCACTCCCCTCCCAGAGCCAGGAGTCCCCCTATGGCAGCCTCAGCAGGTGGCAGAGTGGGGTGCTGGCAGGGGCACTGTGTGGTGTGTGTGTCGGGGGGCAGGTAGGGGGCATCTCTCCCTGCCGCTGCTCCCCCAGTACTGCGGTTACTGTCTGGGCCAGCACCGGGCCTGGCTGGCATCTCAGCGTTAGTAGGTCGGGCAGCTAAAGTAGGGCACCGCCAGCACCCCGAGGGCACCCACGTCAGCAGCCGTAATTGAGAGCGCGGGGGAGGGAGCGTCCGTTGCAGGCCATGGGGGTTGGGGGGGAGCCTGTGTGGGTCAAGGGAGCGTCCCAGCTCTCGAGGGGAAGGAGGGGTGGTAAGGGCCTGGGGATAGATGGAGGGGTACATCCCACACAACATACACAAAGTATCACACAGACAACACAACACACAGACCCAACAACCCCCTACACACAACAGCACAGAGACAAAACACCATGAATAAACACACAAAAGCACCAAACACCAGGCACACTCATGCAAAACAGTACTGACAAATAGACAACACAAAGGCACAACAAAACACACACACACAAAACAACACACTGTATGCAAAATACAGACGCGCACACACCCCACAAACAAAATAACACACTCTGCAAACAACACACGTGCTCATGAAAAAAATACATGCTGACACACAAAATAATTCAAACACACACAGCACAGACAAAAACAATGCACATGAAACACATTCATGTGAAACAACCCATGCAGATGCACGCGCGCGCACACACATGCATGTAGTGCGCACAACGTAACACACAACCCCCCCCCATGACACACAGACAAAGCAACAACAGAGCGCCACACAGACACACAGCACCCATACCCCCGCTGCAGCTCTCGGAGGAGGTGGATATGCTGGGGGTCAGAGACAGCCCTGGGGCACCCCCCCCATCACAACAGGGACATCGTGTGCTGAATCCTGCTCACTCTGGGAGGTCAGCTGGGGAGGGGGGGGAACCCCAATCCCACTGGACTGAGTCTAGGGGAGAGGGCCAGGCCAGGGCCCAATCTAGCTTCCCGGCCCAGCCCTACACACATAAGAACTTGGGGGGGGGAGGGGGACACCCAAGGGGTCCAGGAGATAAGTGCTCCCCTCCCAGAGCTGGGGATAGAACCCAGGAGTCCTGCTCCTAGACGCCCCCCCAGAGAGCACAGCTCTGAGCTGTCTGTCCCCCCACATTGCCCTGCCCGGTAAGAGCCGAGTTCCCCCCGCCACCCTCCGAGTCAGGGCAGGATAATCCCCGATTAACATGGGCAGGAAGAAAGCGCCAGCGAAAGTAGGTCATGAGCTGCCCGCCCCCACCCCCCGCCCCAGCGGCTGGGCTCCCGCTTGGCACCACCAGTGCCCGTCCCGTTGCCATGGCAGTTCCCTTCGCCTCCTAGTCATGGTGGGGGGCTCAGCGGTGGGGGACGGAGAGACGGGGGGTGGGAGGAGGGAGCCCAAGCCATGCTACAGGGCTGGGACTGCCAGGCTGGGGTGCAGGGGGCGTGATGCTGCGGTGGGAGATGGGGCACCGGGGTCCCATGGGAGGCTATGGGGGGATTGTGATTCTGGGGTGCAGACACTGTTTGACACTGGGGGGGGCAGGGCCCCGTGGGATGCTATAGGGGGCAGGGGGCCCCTGTGACGCTGCAGGGTGGGGAGTGGTGGCACTCAGGTGCTCCTGGCCTCCCCCAGCTGCTGGGACCAGGGCTGCCCAGAGGATTCAGGGGGTCTGGGGCGAAGCAATTTTGGGGGCCCCTTCCATTTAAAAAAAGTTGCAATACTATAGAATACGATATTCTTGTGGGGGCCCCTGTGGGGCCCGGGGCAAATTGCCCCACTTCCCCCCCCCCCCCCAGCATCCCTGGCTGGGACTGTTGGTTCTGAGCTCCCTAGCCATTGGTGGGACAGGGGCTGCCATATTGGGGGTGGGGGGTCAGACGTGCAGGGGAGGGGGAACTAGGCTCACTGGACCCCACTCCCCTCCATGAGCCGGGCTGGAACCCAGGAGTCCTGACTCCCACCCCTGCCTCCTTCCTCTAACTACTAGACTCCACTGCCCTTCCAGATCTGGGGCTAGAGCCCGGGAATCCTGACCCCGCTCTGTTTGACCTTGACTCCTGGGCTCAGAGGGGGATGGGGGAGTCCCTCAGCACCGGGGTGGGAGCAGAGCTGCCACCTCTGCGCTGGGGCTGAAGAGGGGAATGTGCCCCCAACCTGCTGCCCCACAGATATTGTATGAGAGGACAGGGGAGACTAGTGGTTAGAGTGTGTGTGTGTTGGGGGGGACGACAAGCTGGGAGTCAGGACTCCTGGTATCTAGTCCAGGCTCTGGGGAGGGAGTGGGGGATAGATTGGGGGCCCCCGCCCCGAGGCTCAGGGGAGGCAATGGGGCTGGACGCCTGCCCCAGAGCCAGACATGGGCTGCACGAGTGCCCAGTCCTGGCCCCTCTGCCCCATGGCAGGTTTGTCCTGGGGCGGGCGGAGCCCCCAGCCTGGGGCAGGGCGGGGGAGAGGAGAGGCGGTGGGGTTTGTGCCAGAAGGTGCCACAGAGCTGACCAGCCACCCCAGAGCAGCGCCCACCCTGATCTGCAAAGGGGCACAAGGTCTGGGGCAGCCCCACAGTGGAGCTTGTTGGGGGGGGTGTCTCACTGGTGCCAGGAGGCTGGGCTGGGGAGCCTCTTTGGGCCATCTCGGTGGGGGGAGGGGGGTTCTCAGATAGGGGAGTTTGGGGCAGCAAGGGGGGGGGCTCAGCTGGGGGGGATTTGGGAGATTGAGGGGGTGACAGATGGAGTTGGGGAGCCTACAGCTGGATCCAGACGATCACACCTCTGGCCTCAAACGGGCCGAACCAGACCCCTGACCTGGCCCCACTATGCCCATCTGGCCCCAGCCCACCCCCCTCCAGCCTGTCTCCTGCTCGGACCGACCCAAAGGTGCGAACCCCGTGACTCGGGTGCCTGTGTGTCATGGCTGAACCAGAACCCCCAGGCCAGGCCGGGCCGGGCCGGATGGCGGATCAGAACCCCGCGGCCGCTGCCCCATGGGCGGGTGGGGGTGACTCCGCCATGACACCTTTGGCCCATTCCTGCAGCCTGGCCCGTGTGAGCCCAGCCTCACGTGAACGCAGCTGGTCACACCAGCCTGTACACAACAGGCAACGCCCGGCCCCAGAGGCGGCTGGATCAGGGCCAGGCCTGGCGTGGGGCTGGGGCAGAACCAAGAGTCAACAGGGCATGAGATCCAGGTGGCATATGGTGGCTGGGGGAGAGGGTCTGATCTGGGGGGGGAAAGGGGGTACTCAGAACTGGCCCCTGCCCCCCCGATCCTGTAGTAGTAATTAATGCCGTCTATGGGGGTTTGTGTGTGGGGGGGGTGTCCCGCGATTTCACCCAGACAGGATGATGGGTTCCCCCACCCGGTCACCATCCAATGCCCGTGACACCCTCCACCGGCCGAGTGCATGGAGGAGCCAACTGCCCTGGGTGGGTGGGAATGAAGCACCTGAAAAGCGAGAGGCCCACGTTCGGGGGGGGGTGGAATTATGGGGGGGGTCTCAAGTGGGGTATGGCTGTAGGTGCTGGGGCACCAGGCCTCAGCCTGGGCACTGACCCCCCCCCATTCAGTGTTATGGGGGAGGCAGGCTGATCCCTGTCCAGTCACTGCAGCAGCTGGTGGGGGGGCAGCATGTTTGGGCTGCCCCCCCCGATCATGCAGTGAGGAGGTTTGTGGGGGCCACGAGCCCCCCCCCCCCGGATGCTGCAACAGATACAGGGGCAGGGGGACTCGACCCCAGATAATGTGGCGGGGGAAGGGCTGACTAGATAGACCCGGCCGTCCTGTTCCCCCCCCCTCAATGACACACCACACTGGGGGGTGATATGTGCTGTACAGTATTTATTATTACATGAGCACACGGTTGCTTTAGGACCCACGCGAGGGCCGGACAGTGTCCCCCCCCCACCTGTGGGGTCCTCTCATATACATGGGGGCTGTGGAGTAGGAGGGGGGGTGGGAATCCCCCCCCATAGCCAGTGTGATCAGGGGTTATAGCACCTTTCTTGGGGGGGGGAGATAATGGATTATTCCCCCCCAAACCATCCCCCTCCTTGGTTATCACTTGATCAGCCTGGGGAGGTACTTTTGCTGGGGGGGGTCTGTTTCCTTCCTCCCCTCCCTCCCCTGCTCTCATTCTCCTGTCTGACCCACAGGCTGGCGAGAGGCCTGGGGACCCCCCCACCCCCCAAGGCCTGGGTGGGAGGGAGTTGTCTCCCACTGGGACAGGCGACCCTGCTGGTCCCTCTGCAGAAAGGGGGGGGGTTTGCACAGGCCATGTGGGGGGACATGTGTGTGTGTGTGAGCAGGGTGCCCACTGCATGCAGGGTCCATTAAGGCTTGGTTGGTGGGGAATTCTTGGGGGGGGGAGAGATGCCCCCCCCATGGGCTGTGTCGGGCCCCCCCCCCCAGTAGCTCAATTTGCTCTCAGGGCAGCACCGGGTATTTGCATAGCGAGAACCGTGCCCATGGGGGATGCCCCCACCAGGGCACATGAAGGGGGGATTGGGGCAGCATCAGCACTGGGGGGTGGGGGGCACTGCCATGGCCCTGCTGTGATGACATCATCACACAGCCAGGGCTGGTCTGATGACATCACAAACACCCAGGAGGCGGGGTGGGGGGTGGAGCTTGATGCAATCACCACAGTGCACCAGGCACCTCGATGACATCACACAAGCAGCCATGGCTTGATGACATCATCATGCCAGCACAGGGGGTGGGGGTGAGAGCGCCCCAGGCCGGGCCCTTGCAGCACCACTGGCTGCCTGTTGATGACATCACCGCCCATTTGATGATGCGACAGCTGCTGCTCAGTGACATCAGCGAGCCAGGCCCCAGAGTGGGTCTGGCCAGCTAGTTGCCATGGCGATGTATAAGCAGGGAGTGGCCGGGGGGCACTGAAATGCCCCCCCCATCCCTGGAAGGATCCAAAGCAAGCTGCCCCCCCCAGGGAATCTGGGGACATGTTAACCCTTCCCTGACAGGGCCATGGCAAGGAACTGGGGCGCAGGGGGCGGGGGGATCACAGTATTAACCCTTCAGTGGACGTGGTATTCTTGCGCGTATATATTATAGAGAGAGAGAGCTGTATAGATACTTTACACAGGACATGCCATTCACTGGGGGCCTTACAATGGGGCACCGCCTCCACTCCCCGCTCTCCATGGAAACCAGGCCGGGTGGGGGGTTCCTCCTGCCTCGGTGCCCCTCACCCCACTGATGGAAGCAGCTGTGACCAGAGGGGGGGGGCTTTGCGTAACCCCATGCCGCCCTCTGCACAAAACCAGACAAGGTTCCTTTTGGGGGGACGGCAGAGGGGATCCCGACCGTGTCTCCCAAAACTCAGGGGCGTCCCCGTTTCCCTGCGGCACGTACACTTCGGGGGGGGCCCCCTGTTCTCAGTGCCCCGCTGCATTTTTCTCCACAACGGCAGGGGACGGGAGTTGGGGGGCAGGGCCCCTCCCAGCTGGCAGGATCACTCCCAGCGTCTTCGCCTCTGCCAGGCCCTTCCTGGGGGGGGCCAGCCCATTTTTGGCACCCTGAGGGCAGGGCCCTTTGGGGGAGGAGGGCTTGGTTCGGGGCCCCAGGGTGGTGTGCTCCTCCACCACCTCCAGGATCAGCTTCTCCCTGGGGGAGCCGGCCTGGTTCTGGGGGCACTTGGGGGGCTGTCGGCCCTGCCCCCCCTCGGCGTTCCTCTCCCACAGCCCCTGCCCGCTGGGGCTCTCCTGGGGCTCCACCACCAGGGGCACCGGCCCACGCGGTGCCCCCTCCGCCTCGCCCCGCCTGCCCTGCTCATACTCCTGCACCGGGCTCAAGGCTTTGGCCGGGGGCCGGGCGGGAGCGGCAAAGGCTTCTTCGGTCTGAACCCCCTGGTGTCTCCTGACGCCCCCCGCCGGGTCGCGGGGACTGCCGGCCGCCTCGGCGCAGGCCGGCCCTTCCTTGGCGCTCGTCTGGCCCCCGCCGGCCGGGCCCGGCGCCTCCCCGGCTCCGAAGCTGAGGGCCGACTCCTGCCGGCCCAGCCGCCGGGCGGCCACCTGCCTGCCGGCCCCATCGCCGGCCCCCGGGCTCTCACCGTCCGACTCGGCCAGGCTCTGCAGCCCGGCCTCGGGAAGGAAGTCCTTGCGGTACTCGGCGTGGGTCACCTCCAGGCTATGTTTGCGCACGGCCCCCTTCTTCTCCGAGCCCAGGGGCGAGCCCAGCTTCTCGGCCGACTGCACCCGCTTGAGCAGGGGCGAGCGGGGCGGCTCGGCGCTTTTGGGCCGGGGCCGGCCCACGGGGGGGGAGGAGTGCAGCTTGGCGGGGAAGCTCTGGGTGGTGTGGGAGCTGCCCACCGTGTGGCCGGGCAGCGGGGGCGGCGAGGACTGGGTGGGCGAGGGGGTGTGGGCCAGGGGCGAGAGCGGGATGTTGCCGGCCGACTTGCAGCGGGCCGAGCGGTACTGGCGGTGCAGCTTGGGCGACAGGCCGTGCAGGGTGCTGGGCCGGATGTGGTGGGAGGAGGTGGCCGGGGAGTTGGGGGTGCTGGATGCTGGGGAGCTGCTCTGGGACGAGGCACCTGCAGAGAGAGGAGACCGGGAGGGGGGTGAGATCCCGGAGGGGGGTGGCTCGGAGCCCTGGAGACCAGGGCCTCTGAACGCCCCGAGGGGGGCAGTCCGGGGGAGGACCCATCACACAGCCCCCCTCCCACAGCCTGATCCCCCCTACATCCTGGGGGGCAGTCCTGGAGGAGCCCCCCCCATGGCATACGGGCTGTGTTTCGGCCTGCTCTGGATCAGCAGACATGGAGCGAGCTCTCCCTGCCCCCCTCATTGCTGGATGGACAGACACGTGGGATGGGGCTGCCCCCTCCCCGATGGAAGGATGGATGGACGGACAGATGAGTGGGATGGGGCGGCTCCCCCGATGGATGGATGGACAGACAGACGTGTGGGGTGGGGCTGCCCCCCAGTGGATGGACGGACAGACAGACGAGTGGGATGGGGCGGCTCCCCCGATGGATGGATGGACAGACAGACGTGTGGGGTGGGGCGGCCCCCCCAGTTCTCTTGGAGCACTCAGCTCACCCCATATCTCTGGTCGCTGGCGCTTTGGGCCTGGATCCCCCTCCTGCCCCCCTGCCCATGGGCACTGGCTGACGTGGGGGCACAGAGCCTGGGCAGGGGCGATGCCCCCTGACAGACCCAGGGTGTGGAGGGGCTTGAATGGGGCTGGGGCGCCACCTGGTGGAGGGAGCAGCCCCTGCAGCCCACGGACATCCCAGAGCTTCCGCCACCCCTAAGTCCAGCCCCACACCTGCTCCCCCCGCCCCCGGCAGTGGGGCACAACCTGACTCACAGACGCAGGAAGGTGGCTCTGAAGCCCCCCAGCACCAGGCCTTTTGGCATGAGGGGCAGGGATGAGGAGGTAACAGAGACCCCCCCCCATGTCCCTGTCCCCCCCACTCCCGCCTGGTGATCCCTTGCCGGTGCCCTCCCGCTGTGCCCCCAGCCCCCACCTGCTGTGCCCCCTCAGCCATGCTCCCTGCTCACCTCATAGTGCCCGACCTCCAGCCACCCCAGGGTGTCCCCTGCCCCCCCCAGTGGTGCCCCCTGCCCCCACAACCTCTGCCCCCCGGTACCCCGTGGTGCCCCGCGCCCGGTACCGAGGTAGGCAGAGTCGGGGGTGGTGCGCAGGCTCTGGGTGGGCGAGCGGGCGCTCAGGCTGTGGGTGGGCGAGCCGGGCAGGCTGTCGCTGGAGGAGAGCGAGCGGCTGAGCGAGGAGAGGCTGCGGCTGGTGTGGAGCAGGTTGGCTTGTTTGGTGATCTTCCGGAAGAGCGAGCTGCGCTTCTTGCTGCGGGGGGGAGGGTCAGTGCTGGGGGGGGAATCCCCCTCATGTCCCCCCCACCCCGGCACTCCTTCCTTCCCCCATCCCTGGCACCCCTCCTGTCCCCCCCAGCCCAGCACCCCTTCCTTCCCCCAGCCCAGGCACCCCTCCTGTTCCCCCCACCCCGGCACCCCTTCCTGTTCCCCACCCTGGCACCCCCCCTGTTCCCCCCACCCCGGCACCCCTTCCTTCCCCCGGCCCTGGCACCCCTCCTGTCTCCCCCACCCCGGCACCCCTTCCTTCCCCCGGCCCTGGCACCCCTCCTGTTCCCCCCACCCCGGCACCCCTTCCTTCCCCCGGCCCTGGCACCCCTCCTGTCCCCCCCCCCACCCCGGCACCCTTTCCTTCCCCCGGCCCTGGCACCCCTCCTGTTCCCCCCACCCCGGCACCCCTTCCTTCCCCCGGCCCTGCCATCCCTCCTGTCCCCCCCCACCCCGGCACCCCTTCGTTCCCCCAGCCCTGTCACCCCTCCTTTTCCCCCCCTACCCCGGCACCCCCTCCTCCCCCCGGCCCTGGCACCCCTCCTGTACCCCCCCACCCCCTCACCCCTTCCTTCCCCCGGGCCCTGGCACCCCTCCTGTCCCCCCAGCCCAGCACCCCTTCCTTCCCCCAGCCCTGGCACCCCTCCTGTTCCCCCCCTACCCCGGCACCCCTTCCTTTCCCTGGCCCTGGCACCCCTCCTGTACCCCCCCACCCCGGCACCCCTTCCTTCCCCCGGCCCTGGCACCCCTCCTGTTCCCCCCACCCCGGCACCCCTTCCTTCCCCCGGCCCTGGCACCCCTCCTGTCCCCCCAGCCCAGCACCCCTTCCTGCCCCCTGCCCCAGCACCCCCTCCTTTCCCCCCACCCTGCACCCCCTCCTGCCCCACCTCACGCCCCCGTTCCCCTCCCTCTCTTCCCCCCCACCTCTCCTGCCCCTCCTTGCTGATGCTCCTCTTGTTCCTCCGCGCCATCTTGGATTTGTAGCTGCTCTTGCGGGCCGGCCCGACGCGGATGGACGTGTTCTCGAAGGGTGTTGTGGTCACCATCACCTTGTTCCCGCTCTGCCATGAGAGACAGGCCACATGGGGGGGGGCAGGAAACACCCCTCCATCCCCATCAGCCAAGGCCTGCCACTGGCCCGGGGCTGTGTGGGTGGCACCCGGGGACACAGCTGGGCTCCATGTGCCACGGGGGGGGCAGGGGCTTGGCATCAGCCCCTGTCCCAGCATGCACTGCTCCCTGGTGAGGTGCGAGGCCCCGTTCCCAGCATGCACTGCTCCCTGGTGAGGTGCGAGGCCCCGTTCCCAGCATGCACTGCTCCCTGGTGGGACATGAGGCCACATTCCCAGCATGCACTGCTCCCCGGGAGAGAATGGGGCCCCTTTCCCAGCATGCAGTGCTCCCCAGATCCTTCTCCCAGCATGCACCACTCCCCAGACCCCTTTCCCAGCATGCACCACTCCCCAGACCCCTTTCCCAGCATGCACCGCTCCCCAGACCCTTCTCCCAGCATGCACCGCTCCCCAGACCCTTCTCCCAGCATGCACCGCTCCCTGACACTTACCTTCAGGATGAGCTCTACCACCTCCGTGTGCACCAGCCCGTGCACGGGCTCCCCGTTGACGTGGGTGATGAGGTCCCCGGCGCAGAGACCCGCCTCGTGGGCTGGGCCCCCGTCCTCCACGTGCTGCCGGGCAGGGGGCAGGTGTCAGGGCTGGCCCATGCTGCTTACCCACAATGCAACGCCCCAACCAAAGGCACAGGGCCCCTCCCAGAATGCAACGCTCCACCCAGCGCTGTAGCGCCTTTACCCACAATGCACCTCCCCCGCCCAATGATGGTGTGAGGACGGTACCCAGAATGCGCTGCCCCCAGCCTTTCCCAGCATGCACTGCACCCTCAGGTAGGTGTGAGGTCCCTTACCCAGCATGCCCTGCCCCCAAGTGGGCACAAGACCCTCTCCCAGTATATCCTGCTCCCCTGTGTGGTGCAAGATCCCTTCCCAGCATGCACTACCCCAGGGATTTCCCAGCATGCACTGCCACCAGGGGGCACAAGGCCCCCCCAATGCCCAGTCTGCATGCCCCGCCCGGCCCGCTCACCCCCCACATGGGGAACGGGGCCCCCCGCCCGGCCCGCTCTGCCCCCCATGAGGAACGGGGCCCCTCGCCCGGCCGGGCCGTACCCAGACGATGTGGTGCACGCTGTAGATGTCGCTGTCGCCCATGTAGACGCGGATGGCGCGCAGCGTGAAGCCGTACTTCTTGCCAGAGCGCTGGATGGTGATGGGCGAGCGCAGGGCGGTGACGGCGGGCGAGTAGTCGCGGCTCGGGGAGGAGTCCCGCGAGGACGGGTTCGAGGAGAGGGAGCGGGGCGACATGGGGCTGGCCAGGGGGGAGCTGCTGTGCTGCTCCACTGCAGAGAGATGGGGGCATGTGAGACCAGCACGGCCCCCCCCCAGGGAGAACCCAGGAGTCCTGAGCCCCAGCCTCCCTGCTCTAACCAATAGACCCCACTCCCCTCCAAGAGCCGGGGAGAGAACCCAGGAGTCCTGCTCTCCAGAGCGCAGTACCTGTGGGGATCACGACAGGCAGCTCAGTGGGGTTAGGAGGTATCAGTGGGGGGGTACCTGTGGGGGTCGTGACGGACAGGCGAGGGGCGGGGGGTACTTGTGGGGGTCGTGACGGACAGGCGGGGGGATCCGGGGGTACCTGTGGGGGTCGTGACGGACAGGCGGGGGGGCGGGGGGTACCTGTGGGGGTCGTGACGGACAGGCGGGGGGCGGGGGGTACCTGTGGGGGTCGTGACGGACAGGCGGGGGGTCCGGGGGGTACCTGTGGGGGTCGTGACGGACAGGCGGGGGGGCGGGGGGTACCTGTGGGGATCGTGACGGACAGGCGGGAGGTCCGGGGGGTACCTGTGGGGGTCGTGACGGACAGGCGGGGGGGCGGGGGGTACCTGTGGGGGTCGTGACCAGGGGCGGCTCTACCTTTTTGGCTGCCCCAAGCAGTCATGCGCGGGAGGCGCCCCGGAGCCGTGGGAGCAGCGGACCTCCCGCGGGCATGACTGCGGAGGGTCCGCTGGTCCCGCGGCTCGGCTGGACCTCCCGCAGCTGCGGACAGTTCGCAGGTCCGGCGGCTCCGCTTGAGCTGCCGCAGTCATGCCTGCGGGTGGTCCAGCGGAGCCGCGGGACCAGCAAACCGTCCGCAGTCATGCCCGCGGCAGGTCCGGTTGTCCCGGGGCTCCGGTGGACCTCCCGCAGGCATGACTGCGGCAGGTCCGCCGGCCCAGCCTGCCGCCCCCCCGGGAAAGGGCCGCCCCACACGCGTGCTTGCCGCGCTGGAGTCTGGAGCTGGCCCTGGTCGTGACGGACAGGCGGGGGGTCCGGGGGGTACCTGTGGGGATCGTGACGGACAGGTGGGGGTCCGGGGGGTACCTGTGGGGGTTGTGACGGACAGGCGGGGGGTACCTGTGGGGATCGTGACGGACAGGCGGGGGTCCAGGGGGTACCTGTGGGGGTCATGACGGACAGGCGGGGGGTCCGGGGGGTACCTGTGGGGATCGTGACGGACAGGTGGGGGGTCCGGGGGGTACCTGTGGGGGTTGTGACGGACAGGCGGGGGGTACCGGTGGGGATCGTGACGGACAGGAGGGGGACCCGGGGGTACCTGTGGGGGTCATGACGGACAGGCGGGGGGTCCGGGGGTACCTGTGGGGATCGTGACGGACAGGCGGGGGCGGGCAGGGGGGTACCTGTGGGGATCGTGACGGACAGGCGGGGGGTCCGGGGGGTACCTGTGGGGGTCGTGACGGACAGGCGGGGGGGTGGGGGGTACCTGTGGGGATCGTGACGGACAGGCGGGGGGTCCGGGGGGTACCTGTGGGGGTCGTGACGGACAGGCGAGGGGTGGGGGGTACCTGTGGGGGTCGTGACGGACAGGCGGGGGGGCGGGGGATACCTGTGGGGATCGTGACGGACAGGCGGGGGGGCGGGGGGTACCTGCGGGGATAGTGACGGACAGGCGGGGGGTCCGGGGGGTACCTGCGGGGATCGTGACGGACAGGCGGGGGTGCACGGGGGGACCTGTGGGGATCGTGACGGACAGGCGGGGGGTCCGGGGGTACCTGTAGGGGTCGTGACGGACAGGCGGGGGTCCGGGGGTACCTGTGGGGATCGTGACGGACAGGCAGGGGGTCCGGGGGGTACCTGTGGGGGTCGTGACGGACTGGCGGGGGGTACCTGTGGGGATCGTGACGGACAGGCGGGGGGTCCGGGGGTACCTGTGGGGATCATGACGGACAGGGCGGTGGCCGAGGCAGATTTGATGACCTTGGCCCCCACCCGGGCGCTGCGCCTCTCGCCCGCCGACTCCCCGCACAGCTGCTGGTGCCGGGCGCGCCGCAGCACCAGGTCGCTGGTGGCTTTGGGGGCCTGGGGGTCCGCGTCCTTCGGGGCCTGGGCATCGCCCCCCTTCACTCTATCGCCTGGGGGGAGAGACAGAGCAACGGGGGGGGGACGTGAGGGTCTCAGCCTCCCGCCTGGCACCCCTGCGCCTCCACCCCGCACAATGGTGGCACCATTACCCAGCATTCACTGCTCCCTCCGCAGAGATTTCAGGGCCCTTTCCCAGAAGGCACCTCTCTCTGCCCCCCCATTATGTACCCACAATGCACTGCCCCCCGCAAGCTTTCCAGCCTGTTACCCAGAATGCACCTCCCCATGCTCTGCCTAGTGGGGCAATTACCAGGGGGAGGGGAAGTTCCCGGCGGGGGGGGTGCCACGTTTAACGCTCTGCCTGGCTCCCCTCCCTCCTTGCCGGGAGCCCCGGGTCCTACCCACCCGCCTCGGCGTTCTTGGGGGTAGCGGGGTCCCCGGCTGCTCCCGCGCTCCCCTCCTTTCCCTCGGCCTGGGGGGCAGCTGGGGGGCCCCCGTTCTCCCTGGCGGGGCCCCTGGCCCGGGGCTCGTCGTCGTCCTCCAGCGGCGCGGTGAAGCGGCTGGTGTCCATGAGCGCCGAGAAGCGGCGCCGGGCGCCCAGCGGGGGGCTCGACTCGCTCTCCGGGTAGGTGTATTCCGAGGCCGAGAGGCGCTTCCTGCGGCACAGACACAGGGCGGGCGGGTGAGGCCCCAAGGACCTCCCGGAGCCGGGAGAGAACCCAGGAGTCCTGGCTCCCTGCTCCCCCTGCTCTAACCACTAGACCCCACTGCCCTCCCGGAGCCAGGAGAGAACCCAGGAGTCCTGGCTCCCTGCTCCCCCTGCTCTAACCACTAGACCCCACTGCCCTCCCGGAGCCAGGAGAGAACCCAGGAGTCCTGGCTCCCTGCTCCCCCTGCTCTAACCACTAGACCCCACTGCCCTCCCGGAGCCGGGAGAGAACCCAGGAGTCCTGGCTCCCTGCTCCCCCTGCTCTAACCACTAGACCCCACTGCCCTCCCGGAGCCGGGAGAGAACCCAGGAGTCCTGGCTCCCTGCTCCCCCTGCTCTAACCACTAGACCCCACTGCCCTCCCGGAGCCAGGAGAGAACCCAGGAGTCCTGGCTCCCTGCTCCCCCTGCTCTAACCACTAGACCCCACTGCCCTCCCGGAGCCAGGAGAGAACCCAGGAGTCCTGGCTCCCAGCTCCCCCTGCTCTAACCACTAGACCATCACTGCCCTCCCGGAGCCGGGAGAGAACCCAGGAGTCCTGGCTCCCAGCTCCCCCTGCTCTAACCACTAGACCCCACTGCCCTCCCAGAGCCAGGAGAGAACCCAGGAGTCCTGGCTCCCAGCTCCCCCTGCTCTAACCACTAGACCCCACTCCCCTCCCAGAGCCAGCCTCTGCCAGACAGTCTCCTGGACTGGCCCAGCAGGGGGCGCTGCAGGCTGGGATGAACTGGAGTTTCTGGGGGAGCCTGCCCCGCCCCCACCTGCCCCCCTTCACACCTCCTGGGAGCCCCCCCAGTCACCTCTCTGGGGAGCCCCCCCACAGCTCCAGGGAGCCCCCCAGTCACCCCTCAGGGAGCCCCCCCCACTCACAGCTCCGGGGACCCCCCAGTCGCTCCTCAGGGAGCCCCCCCTCACAGTTCTGGGGAGCTCCCATTCACCCCTCAGGAGCCCCCCCCAGCTCTGGGAACCCCCCAGTCACCCCTCGGGGAGCCCCCCCACAGTTCCAGGAGCCCCCCAGTCACCCCTCAGGAGCCCCCCCTCAGCTCTGGGGACCCCCCAGTCACCCCTCGGGGAGTCCCCCCCTCACAGCTCTGGGGAACCCCCAGTCACCCCTTGGGGAGCCCCCCCAGCTCTGGGGACCCTCCAGTCACCCCTCGGGGAGCCCCCCCCAGCTCTGGGGACCCTCCAGTCACCCCTCGGGGAGCCCCCCCCAGCTCTGGGGACCCCCCAGTCACCCCTCGGGGAGTCCCCCCACTCACAGCTCCGGGGAGCCCCCAGTCACCCCTCAGGGAGCCCCCCACAATTCCAGGAGCCCCCCAGTCACCCCTCAGGAGCCCCCCCAGCTCTGGGGACCCCCCAGTCACCCCTCGGGGAGCCCCCCCAGCTCTGGGGACCCCCCAGTCACCCCTCCGGGAGCCCCCCAGCTCTGGGGACCCCCCAGTCACCCCTCGGGGAGCCCCCCCAGCTCTGGGGACCCCCCAGTCACCCCTCGGGGAGCCCCCCACTCACAGCTCCGGGGACCCCCCAGTCACCCCTCAGGAGGCCCCCCCAGCTCTGGGGAGCCCCCAGTCACCCCTCGGGGAGCCCCCCCAGCTCTGGGGACCCTCCAGTCACCCCTCGGGGAGCCCCCCCAGCTCTGGGGACCCCCCAGTCACCCCTCAGGAGCCCCCCCCCCACTCACAGCTCCGGGGAGCCGCTGCGCCAGCTCTTGTCCCGCAGGGTGAAGCTGCCCAGGCTCTCGCGTTTGCCGAGCGGCTCGTCCTTGTGCTTGTTGCTCTGGTCCCGCTTGGTGACGCCCGGGCCCTTGGGCTCGTGCTGGGAGAGGTGCTCCATGCTGCTGTACACCTGGGGGGGCAGGGGCAGGGGGGCGCCGCCAGCCCCACGGCTCATACGCGCCCCCAGCCCCACGGCTTGCAAACGCGCCCCCAGCCCCACGGCTCGCACACGCCCCAGCCCCACGGCTCGCACATGCCCCAGCCCCACGGCTCACACGCGCCCCCAGCCCCACGGCTTGCAAACGCGCCCCCAGCCCCATGAATTGCACACGCTTCCAGCCCCACGGCTCGCACACACCCCCAGCCCTATGGCTCGCATATACCCCCAGCCCCACGGCTTGCAAACGCGCCCCCAGCCCCATGAATCGCACTCGCCCCAGCCCCACGGCTCGCACACGCCCCCAGCCCCACGGCTCGCACACGCCCCCAGCCCCACGGCTCACACGTGCCCCCAGCCCCATGAATTGCACTCACCCCAGCCCCATGGATCGCACATACCCCCAGCCCCACAGCTCGCACATACCCCCAGCCCCACAGCTTGCACATGCCCCCAGCCCCATGGCTCACACATGCGCCTCCAGCCCCACGGCTTGCACACACCCCCAGCCCCATGGCTTGCAAACACGCCCCCAGCCCCATAAATTGCACTCGCCCCAGCCCCATGGATCGCACACGCCCCCAGCCCCACGGCTTGCACACGCTTCCAGCCCCACGGCTCGCACACCCCCCCAGCCCCACGGCTCACACGCGCCCCCAGCCCCATGGCTTGCAAACGCGCCCCCAGCCCCATGAATTGCACTCACCCCAGCCCCATGGATCGCACACATCCCCAGCCCCACGGCTCGCATATACCCCCAGCCCCACGGCTCACACGCGCCCCCAGCCCCATGGCTTGCAAACGCGCCCCCAGCCCCACAGATCGCACACGCTCCCCCAGCCCTATGGATTGCACACACACACACAGCCCCACAGATCTTATACGTGCCCCCAGACCCACAGCTCGCACACGCGCCCCTGGCCCCACGGCTCACACACACGCCCCTGGCCCCACAGATCGTACATGCGACCCTGGCCCCATGGATCATATGTGCGCCCCCAGCCCCATGGATCACACACATGCACCCATGGATCACACGTGACCCCGGCCCCACAGATCGCCAGCCCACATACCTGACCCCACAGATACAGCAGCCATCTAGCCAAGCCCAACAGCTCACACAGGTCCCATGCATCTCACACACACCACACACACACACACACACACACACAACCACTGCCCCAGGTGCCCCAGACGGGGCAGCCCTTTGCCCTCGGTGTTACGGGGTCCCACCTTGCTGAACCTGGGGGAGCAGGAAGAGAACTGCCGGATTTCCACCGGCTCGTCCTCCGTCGTGTCGTCCTCGTCGTAGGAGTTGATGTGGTGGTACTTGTCTGAACGAGCTGGAGGGGGAAGGGAGACAGTAATAAACAGCCCCTGCGCCCCACCCCAGAGGTGGCTGCATCTCAGCACCGGATGAGGGGTCCCCGTATACACAGCCCCCCACCCCAGAGGTGGCTGCATCTCAGCACCGGATGAGGGGTCCCCGTATACACAGCCGCCCACCCCAGAGGTGGCTGCATCTCAGCACTAGATGAGGGGTCCCCGTATACACAGCCGCCCACCCCACCCCAGAGGTGGCTGCATCTCAGCACCGGATGAGGGGTCCCCATATACACAGCCCCCCACCCCAGAGGTGGCTGAATCTCAGCACCGGATGAGGGGTCCCCGTATACACAGCCCCTGCGCCCCACCCCAGAGGTGGCCGCATCTCAGTGTTGGACGAGGGGTCCGTGATCCTGCCATTCATTCCCAGCTGCTCAAGTGGCCCCGCTGGGCACAACGAGTTTGCAGGCTCCCAGCAGGCCGAGCGCCCATGGCACACAACCCCCTCCCCCGAATGGCGTCAGAGGGACGAGGGACTGAACAGGGCATGGGGACCCAGGTCCCTTCTGCCCCTGGCCAGAGGCGCTGCCCGTGGGCATGTCGCGTGGGCAGCTCGCCCGGCCACTGACGGGGGCAAGAACATCAGCCCCAAACCTCCTTTAAAAGAAAGGGGATGCAACGCCCCCTGGTGGCAGCGTGGAGGATTGAACTCTGCCAGAGCTGGGCATAGAACCCAGGCGTCCTGGCTCCCAGCCCCCCCTGCTCTAGCCACTAGACCCCACTCCCCTCCCAGAGCTGGGCATAGAACCCAGGAGTCCTGGCTCCCAGCCCCCCCTGCTCTAGCCACTAGACCCCCACTCCCCTCCCAGAGCTGGGCATAGAACCCAGGAGTCCTGGCTCCCAGACCCCCCTGCTCTATCCACTGGACCCCACTCCCCTCCCAGAGCCAGGATAGAACCCAGGAGTCCTGGCTCCCAGCCCCCCCTGCTCTAGCCACTAGACCCCACTCCCCTCCCAGAGCTGGGATAGAACCTGAGCCCCCAGACCCATGGTTCTGGCTACGAGTCCCTTGAGTCCCCATTCCCTGAGCTCTGGAGCCCAGGCTGGCTCATGCTCCGGCCATGGCGGGCTGCCTGGGCCGTGCCCACGGCGGGGAGGGGGCGGCAGGAGCAGGGGGTACGGGGGGGGTGGCACTTGCTGTCGAAGTAGCTGGTGTCCTCCTCCGACTCCAGGTGGGGGACGAACTCGGCTTTGTGGCGCAGCAGCCCCGCCCAGTCGAGCTCCTTGAAGAAGCTGTGCTGCTTCACCTCGAACGCGCCACCTGCGGAGACCGACCCCCGCCGGGGCGTCAGGGAGGGGAGACCGGGGGGCAGGGCCCTTTGCTGGGGGGCAGGCAGGGGGAGCAGGGCCCTTCGCCGGGGGGCAGGCAGGGGGAGCAGGGCCCTTTGCCAGGGGGGCAGGCAGGGGGAGCAGGGCCCTTCACCGGGGGGCAGGCAGGGGGAGCAGGGCCCTTTGCCGGGGGGCAGGCAGGGGGAGCAGGGCCCTTTGCCGGGGGGCAGGCAGGGGGAGCAGGGCCCTTCGCCGGGGGGGCAGGCAGGGGGAGCAGGGCCCTTTGCCAGGGGGGCAGGCAGGGGGAGGCTGGGGGTAGCCAGAGCCGGCCAGGCCCACAGGTGCTGGGCACCACACGGCTACAATGGCCAAGGGCTGCTGTCAGCGGGGGCACTGGAGTCGGCTGCGGGCACTGGGGAGGGGATGGGGGGGGCTCTGGGATGTCAGATGGGGGGGCACCAGGCTGGGGGGTTACACTGGGGCACTAGCTGAGCGGGGCCCATGGCTGCAGCAGGTCCATGGTGCGACAGTCGCAGCCCCGTGCCCGGGGGGGGGCATCTTACCGGCCCCCAGGCGGACGAGCGGGTCGGTCTGCAGCAGGCAGGAGACGAGGTGCTGGGCATCCGCGGGCAGGGCCTCCTCCCCGTCCGGCCACAGGATGTCGTCTGCGGGGGGGTTAGATGGGGGCAGAGCTGGACCCCAACTCAGCCCCCCCGACCCTTCCCCCCCAAACTCAGCCCCTCCCCCGACCCTTCCCCCCAAACTCAGCCCCTCCCCCGACCCTTCCCCCCCAAACTCAGCCCCTCCCCCGACCCTTCCCCCCAGCTCAGCCCCACCCCAGACCCTTCACATGAAATTGACACTGTCCCCTCCATGAACCTGCCCTCAAACACCCGGGATCCCCGGGCCCCCCTCCCCCTCGCGCCCCCCTCCCCCCCGCGCCCCCACCTACCGCTGATGACCTGCCCGAAGAGCTCCTCGGGGGTGTCCCCGAAGAAGGGGACGCAGCCCACCAGGAACTCGTACAGGATGATGCCCATGGCCCACCAGTCCACCGGCTTCCCGTAGCCCTGCCGCAGGATCACCTCGGGAGCGATGTACTCGGGGGTCCCGCACACCTGCCCGGGGGGGGGGGGGCGTCAGTCCTCGGCCAGCGCCCCCAGCTCCCGCTGAGCCCCCCACCCCGTCAGTCCTCAGCCAGCGCCCCCACCCCCCGCTGAGCCCCCCACCCCGTCAGTCCTTGGCCAGCGCCCCCGTTCCCCGCTGAGCCCCCCACCCCCTCTGAGCCTGCCCCATCAGTCCTCGGTCAGTGCCCCCACTCCCCGCTGAGCCCCCCACCCCCTCTGAGCCCCCCAGTCCCCACTGAGCCCTCCCGTCAGTCCTCGACCAGTGCCCCCGTTCCCTGCTGACCCCCGACCCCATCAATCCTCGGCCAGTGCCCCCACCCCGTCAGTCCTCGGCCAGTGCCCCCACCACCGCTGAGCCCCCAACCCCATCAGTCCTCGGCCAGTGCCCCCACCCCCCATATACACTGAGCTCCATCAGCCCCGGGCTAATGCCCATCCCCTGCCTGGTCCCCCCATCAGGGGCCCCTGTAGCTCCACCCCATGGCCCCCCAACCCCTGCCCCAGGCCTCACCTGCTTGTCCAGGAACTCGCGGGCGTCCTTCTCGATGTGGCCCTCGTACAGGTTGGTCGTGAGGCTCATCAGCCCCATCTTGGAGAGGCCAAAGTCCGTCAGCTTGATGTGCCCCATGGAGGTGATGAGCAGGCTGGGGGGACAGCGACAGGGAGCCCCTGAGAGCGGGGGCTGGGGAGGGGGGATTCTGAGGCCCCCCACCCCCCTCCTGGGCCCCAGATCACCACATCACGTGGCCCACCCCCATTCTTGGGGGGAGCTGGGGGGCCCAGATGGGGCTGAGGGATGGAGATGAAAGTGCAATGGAAGAAGCTGCCTCCCTTTGGGAATAGAACCCAGGAGTCCTGGCTTCCAGCCCCCCTGCTCTAACCACTAGACCCCACTTCCCTCCCAGAGCTGGGTTAGAACCCAAGAATCCTGCCTCCCAGCCCCCCTGCTCTAACCACTAGGCACCACTTCCCTCCCAGAGCTGGGTTAGAACCCAAGAATCCTGCCTCCCAGCCCCCCTGCTCTAACCACTAGGCACCACTTCCCTCCCAGAGCTGGGTTAGAACCCAAGAATCCTGCCTCCCAGCCTCCTGCTCTAACCACTAGGCCCCCACTCCCCTCCCAGAGCTGGGCAGAGCACCCGGGCGTTCTGCTCCCCGCCCCACTGGCTCCATACTTGTCGGGTTTGAGGTCGCGGTGGACAATGCCATAGTTGTGCAGATACTCCAGGGCCAGCACGGTCTCGGCGAAGTACATTCGCGCCAGCTCCACGGGCAGAGCCCCGATGTTCTTCAGCAGCGTGGCGCAGTCCCCACCTGCCAGGGGAGCCAGAGAGACCCTGTTTATCCTGGGAAGAGGGTTCCCCTCATACCCCTAGAGCCGGGAGCTCCCTGTTCTCGAGCCCTGTTGATGGTGGGATGCATGGAGCCCCAGACCCTCTCCAGGAATCTCCGCTTCCAGCCCCAATGTACTTAGATACCCCCGGGGGAATTCTGCGCCGCTGCGCGTGAACATAATTCATGTGCCGCGCACACTTTTATTTTTTCCCGCAGAAAATAACGCCTGCTGGAAAGTTGCTGCTGTTGCCCACCAGAGGGCGCGGTGGTGCCAGGATCCAGCCAGCCCCAGCTGCTGGGAGGGAAGAGAAAGAGGCTGCCCTGCCTTCTTCACAGCGCCCGTCGGGCCCGGTCAGGAGACGGGGGCTATGGGGAGACACAGCCTGGGGCACACGGGGCTGCTGGGAGGTCACAGATAGGAGCTCATAAGGGCTAGTGGGGGAGGACAGGCTGGGGCAGGGGCTGAATGAGAGTGGAGGCCCAGGGGGAAGGGGTGCAGGGCCATGTGGGCGAAGGGGGATGGCTGAGTGGGGGCACAGAGACACATGGGGTCAGGAGTGGTGCAGGGCCACATGGGGATGGGGGGTGTCTGAGCTGGGGTGGGGGGAGACAGGGGCTGATGTGCTTGATGAATGGGAAAGGCTGGGGGTCAACCAGGGTCTGCATGGGGGAAGCTCCCGAACAATCCTTCCCCCCCGCAAAAAAAAGTGTTCCCACCCATATCCAACAACCCCCCCAAGTTCACACCCAGGCTCCTTCCCAGCAAATTACTTCCCTCTCCCTCAGCCCTGACTCCCCCAAGGCTTTGCACGGCTTCTGAGGGGCGCGGGACGTACGGTTCTGTACTGTAGTTTAAAGGAATTATTACTCCGAGTTCTGTATTAATATTCCTAGTCCGAAATCTATTTGTCAAAAACCAGTTCCTGACGCTTTTCTGTCGTCTGTATTGTTACAGACACACACGCCGAGAGGTGTTTTGAAATAAATTACCAAAATAATTGAAACTGGCGTGATTATATTGTGGTCTTTTGACAGGTGACATATGCAGACTTTTGCAGAATTTTAAAATATTGTGTGCAGAATTTTAATTTTTTGGCACAGAATGTTAAGTTTTTGGTGCAGGATTCCCCAGGAGCAGTTAAAACAGCCTCTCGGTGATGTGGGGATCTCGCCGTGGGAAGCCTGTGCTGGGAGGATGTGAGGCTCGGCATGCACATGCAGCTTGGCATGTCACATCGCCCCGGTGAAATGCAACACAGCACTGTCCCAACCCACCACCGCCCTGTCCCAAGACAACGGCACCCTGGCACACCACAGTGCCGACCCGTCACGATACCACACAAATCCCACGACACTGTCCCACAACGCCACCCTGCCACTCTAAACCCCGGCGCCGTTAGGACAGAAGAGGGCCCTGTCGTGGCACAGCCATGCCACGTCCTGCCACGAGTGTTCCCTGCCCCGATCATGATGCCACATCTCCCCGTCACATCCCCTCGTTGCAATACAACTCCGCTCAGCCACGCTGACCCTGCTCCGTCATGACCCAAAGTCAACCTGTCCCAACTCCCATCCCCCACGCAGGACCCCCCCCACCCCCCCCCGTGTCAATTCAGTGCCGCATGACATGGCATCACCCCGCTGTGCAGTCAGCACATCATGCCGCGCCACCGTGTCACGCCGCACCACCCTGCAGAGACAGCCCGGCACGACACAGCACCACCATGGCGTGGCCACATCATTGCGCAGAGAAGGCAGGTCACAAGGTGACACCACCATGCTGGGACGTGTCACTGCTACGCAGAAGGGGCACATCACGACACAACACCACTGTGTTGTGACACGACACACTGCTAGGCAGCTCCACCGTGTCACGACACCACCACGTTGTGACACAACACGCTACAGCATCACGTCACAACACACTGCTAGGCAGCTCCACCGTGTCACAACAACACCGCCATGTTGTGACACGACACCGCCACTGCTCCGCCATGTCGTGACACCACCGTGTGGTGATACAACACACTGCTAGGCAGCCCCACCACATCACAACGCAACGTCACCGTGTTGCGACACGACACACTGCTAGGCAGCCCCACCATAGTGCGACATAGTGGGCAGCGGAGCCAGTTTCAGGGCTGCTGGTGGTCCCCCACCCCGGGTGTGCCCACCCTGCCCCACCCCCAGCTCCAGAAGTGCCCCCCCACCCCAGGCATGCCCTCCTGACCCCTTAGCTCCGGAGGTGCCTCCCCCAGCCCCAGGCGTGCCCCCCCCAGCCCCAGGCGTGCCCCCCCACCCCCCCAGCCCCAGGCGTGCCCCCCCAGCCCCAGGCGTGCCCCAGCCCCAGGCGTGCCCCAGCCCCAGGCGTGCCCCCCCACCCCCCCAGCCCCAGGCGTGCCCCCCCCCTCCCCCAGCCCCCGGCGTGCCCCCCAGCCCCAGGCATGCCCCCCCAGCCCCAGGCGTGCCCCCCAGCCCCAGGCATGCCCCCCCAGCCCCAGGCGTGCCCCAGCCCCAGGCGTGCCCCCCCACTCCCCCAGCCCCAGGCGTGCCCCAGCCCCAGGCGTGCCCCCCCACCCCCCAGCCCCAGGCGTGCCCGCCGTACCTTCCACATACTCCATGACCATGCAGAGGTGCCGCTTGGTCTCGAAGGAGCAGAACATGCTGACGACGAAGGGGTTCTCGGCGAAGGTGAGGATGTCCCGCTCCACGAACGCCTGCTGGATCTGGTTCCGCAGGATCAGGTTCTGCTTGTTGATCCTCTTCATGGCAAAGCGCTGCCGGGTCTCCTTGTGCCGCACCAAGTACACGGCCCTGAAACCCAGCACAGGCTCGGCTCCGGCTCCAGCGCCAGCCACTGGGGCCAGGCGAGGACCCAGGAGTCCTTGCGCCAACCTCTCACCCCCCCAACTCTAACCACTCCCCTCCCAGGGCTGGCACGAGAACCCAGGAGTCCTGGAGCCAACCCCCCAACTCTAGCCACTCCCCTCCCAGGGCTGGCGCGAGAACCCAGGAGTCCTGGAGCCAACCCCCCAACTCTAGCCACTCCCCTCCCAGGGCTGGCATGAGAACCCAGACTGACACCCAGTCCTCCCCCACTCTAACCACTCAACCTCACTGCTGCCTCGGAGCTGGGACAGAACCCAGGAGTCCAGGGTTCTCCCTTTTCCCCTCAAATTCTCTGTGACGCTGGGGGCGGGTTTGGGGGTGCTGATCCCCCCCCCCATAGAGCAATGGGGCTGTGAGGGAAGGAGCCAAATCTCTTCTGCCTCCCCCGGACCCCCAAGGGGTGCAGGCCATGGCCGTAGGAGGGGCCCCGGGTCAGGGGTCAACCCCTCCTGCAACACTCTCTCACCCATAGGCTCCGTTGCTAATAAGTTTGATGGTTTCAAAGTCCCCTTCTCCGGGTGGTTTCTTGTGTTTCAGGGCAGCTCCCCGGCCCTGGAATAAATCACCCGCATCACTGAGGGTAGGGGTGGGAAAGAGGGAGCCCCCACCCCCCCGATCCAGCCCCAATGTCAGCCCTCTGGCCCCACCAGCTCCCAGCCCCCTGCTCTAACCACTAGACCCCACTTCCTCCTAGAGCACTGGGTGCCTGGTGTTCCCATGCTGGGCTAAAGCCAGCCGGGGCAGCCTCGGCCCAGCGCACGGGCTCAGGGGGCTGGGAGTTGTGTTTGTGTGTGTAGCTGTGGGGCTGGGTGTCCCTGGTGGAGTGGGTCTATGGGGTGTGTTGTTTCTGGGTCTGGGTATCTGTGTGTGCGTGTCTGTGTCCAGTGTGTGTGTGTGTGTTACTTCTGGGGTTGTGTATCTGTGTGTGTGTGTGTTATTCCAAGTTGTGTCCCTGTAGGGGTGTGTGATTGTGTGGGGGGGGATGGCTCTGTGAGGAGTGTGGTGTTTCAGATGTTGTGTGTCTGTGAGGGAGGTGGCTCCGCAGGGAGTGTGAGTGTGTTTGCGTGTGTCTGGGATGGGTTGTATTGTTCCTGGGGTTGTGTGTGTCTGTGGAAAGTGTGCGTCTCTGCATGGGAGGATGTTGTTTCTCAGGCTGTGTCCTCCTGGGGTGTGTGACCGTCGGCAGCATTTGCGTGTTGTTTGTTTCTGGGGCTGTGGTATGTGTGTCCGTGAGGAGTGTGTTTCTGGAGTTGTGTGTCTCAGCAGGGGTGTTGTTTTGGGGGTCGTTGCTCTGGAGCTGTGTGACAGTGGTGAGTGTGTGTGTCGATTCTGGGGTTGTGTCCCTCTAGGCTTGTGTGACTGGTGCTGCATGCTGGACTGTGCGTGTCCGGGGTGGACTGTGTTGTTTTGAGGGTTGGTTCTCGGAGGGGGTGTGACAGGGACGGGTGTGTGTGTCTCTTGGGTGAGCTGTGTATGTTGTTTCGGGAGACTAATCACACCCCCCCCAGCCCCTCCTCGCTGCTCAGCCCCTTTCCCGGGCCAGGAGGTCACCTGATCCCTTTGTCTCCAACACCTTCAGTTGGCACCTTGCGGGGAGGGGCCCAGGCCATCAGTTGCCAGGAGACAGAGTGTCAGGCATTTAGGTGCACTGGCCCCTTCCTCTGCAGCAATCACACCCCCTGATCCCCCCACCTAGATATTAAGAACTGCCTAGGGGAAACTGAGGCACCAACACCGTATTCACCGAAAGCATTAAGAACATTCCCAGTTCGTCACCCCCCCACATTATTGTGACCCCATCAGTACAGATCCAGAGCCGTGGGGCACCAGACCCAGCCCTCACATGCTGCCCACCCCCCATGGCTCGGACCCCTGATGGCCGTGTGCTGTCTGCACACCTGGGGGTGGGCACTTACCTCCGTGAACTCGTCTGTCTCAGGCGTGTTGGAGCCACCGCTGTCGTGTTCCTCCAGATGTACCATGTCTGGGGGGAAACATGGACTGAGGAGAGGGGTCATGGGAGCCCCCAGAAAGGGTGACGCGGGCAGCCACACACACACGCACACACACCCATGGACATACGCACAGGGATAGACACGGACATTCAGTCCCAGACAAGGCAGGCGCGTACACACGTGTGCATGTTAACATAAATATAGTCACGTGTAGTCCCACACAGAGATACACACATGCAGTTATACAGGCATGCACATGCGGCTGCAAACACACATGCAGTCATACATACACATATGCAGTCACACATATGCATATAGACATATGCACAGAGTTGCAAATACATGCATGTTTTCAGACAGCCATGTGAATGCTAACACACATAGAAATGAAAGCACAGACGCATGCCTGCTAATGCACAGAGTCACACACTCACATGCAATCACACACACACATGTGTATGCTAACACACATGAATAACACACACAGTCACACCAATGTGCAACACACACATGTGCCTGCTAACACACATGCAGTCACACAGCCACATGCAATCACACACACGTGTATACTAGCACACATGAATGATAACACACAATCGCACACCAATGTGCAATTACACACACATGTTCATGCTAACACACAGGCAGTCACACAGCCACATGCAATCTTACACACATGAATGCTAACACATGCATAGTCACACACCCACATGTGCATGCTAACACATATGCAGTCACACCCCAATGTGCAACAGCACACACACACATTCAATAACACACACGCAATCACACTCACCTGCAATCACGCACATGTGCATGCTAAGACACATGCAAACACCCACATGCCATCATACAGACTTGTGCAATGGCAACACGCATGCAGTCACAGCCACCCATGCTCGCTAGCACAGGCCTGGCCACAGAGGGCACTGGTCCCGGTGCCCCTCTCCCCTGCCGGGGTTACCTGTGAAGGGGTCGCGGGTGAGGCCCAGCTGGCTGATGATGTAGCGGGGAATGTCCGTCTTCATCAGGTGTCCCTCCTTGGCGTGATCCTCAGCCGCCTCGAGCAGGTGGTAAAACTCCTCGGGGTTAAACTCCTGCAAGATGCCAGCACGGCCACCCAGACCCGTCACTAACGGGCAGGCGGGGTGGGGCACCCCCATAGAGACCCTGCGGGCTGAGGAGACACCCCAGGGCTCCCCTTGTGTCCGAGAGCAGGCACTGGGGAGGGGTGCCCCAACTACAGATCTGCACGCAGGGCATCCTGGGTCAGCGAGCAGGGTGGGAGCGGGGCACTGGGGCTCTGTCTACTCACCCGTTCCTGCTGGCAAACCAGGGACAGCCAGCAGGGGGCACTGCGGGTGTGGTGCCAGTGTTTGCATCAGCCTGTACGCGTGTATCAGGGGCGTGTGTGTGAGTGAGTGTGCATCAGGCATTTCTGTGCGTGTATCAGGTGTTTGTGCCTTTGTGTGTTTCAGGGGTGTGGGTGTGTCAGGTCAGGCCCTGCAGGCATTTGTGCACATTTGTGTTGGGGGGAGGGGCGGTTGGTGTGTCTCTATGTCCGTTTCAGGTATTTCATAGAATCATAGAACTTAAGATCAGAAGGGACCATTATGATCATCTAGTCTGACCTCCTGCAAGATGCAGGCCACAAAAGCCGATCCACCCACTCCTGAAATAATTCTCTCCCTTGACTCAGCTGTTGAAGTCCCCAAATCCTGATTTAAAGACTTCATGTAGCAGATAATCCTCCAGCAAGCGACCCCTGCCCTTTTTGTGCGTGTCTGTTTCAGGTGTATGTGTAGGGGGTGTATTTGTGTTTCAGGTGTGTATGTGTGTTGGGGTGTGTAGCATGACAAGGTGGGTGAGGAAACATCCTTTCTTGGACCAACTTCTCCTGGTGAGAGAGACAAGCTTTCGAGCTACACAGAGCTCCCCTTGTGTGTGTCGGATGTTGGGGTGTGTGTGGTTGTGTTTCAGGTGTCTTTGTTGGTGGATGTATTTTGGGTGCTTGTAAGGGGACTCTCTCTCTCTCTCTCACACACACACACACACACACAGACACAGAGCTGTGTCCTTTGTCACCGTCTCAGAAGCTGCCAGACCCTCCGCCCGGGTCGCCCCGCCCCACGTCCCTGGGCGAAGGGGGGTTCACACACTGATTGGCGAGTCAGACGCCTGGGGCTCTCGGGGTGCAGGGCAGAGGGGCTACCTACATGCCCACCCCTATTCCCCACATCATAACCCCATGGGGGGGGGGCAGGGGAGATCCCAGCTGGAGGATGTCTCTGCCTGTCTCTGTTGCCATGACGGCCCTCTAGCAACTGGGCAGCGATGGTTGTTGCCACAGCAACAGGCCGCATCAGCAACCTGCCTTGGCCAATGCCACACTGCCCCCTGCTGCGAGCTTGCTCGCCATTGGGCCAAGGCAGCAGCCCAATCACTGGCCAGCACAGCTGTTGTCAGGGCGACCAGCTGGGTGCCATCGGATTGGCTGGCATGGGTGGTCCAAGCTGCCAGATTTGGGGATGGCTATGGGGAGAACATAGAGAGGTAGGGGCAGGCTGGGGGGCAGGCACAGGGGGGATGGGGACAGGCACACAATGGAGTAAGAGAGGTGAGTAGAGCAGGGGTGGGGCTAGGAGCCAGGACTCCTGGGTTCTCTCCCCGGCTCTAGCAGGGGAGCAGGGGCTAGTGGTTAGAGCAGGGGGCTGGGAGCCAGGACTCCTGGGTTCTCTCCCCGGCTCTAGGAGGGGAGCGGGGGTTAGTGGGTTAAAGCAGGGGGGGCTGGGAGCCAGGACTCCTGGGTTCTCTCCCCGGCTCTGGGAGGAGAGCAGGGGTTAGTGGGTTAAAGCAGGGGGGGCTGGGAGCCAGGACTCCTGGGTTCTCTCCCGGCTCTAGGAGGGGAGCGGGGGCTAGTGGTTAGAGCGGGGGCTTGGCACAGGGTTTAGGGTTAGTGCAGGGATGCTAGCAGCACGTTGCTCTGACGGGCAGCAGGGCTGGGAGCCAGAGGAAAGCCCCAGCCCCTAGCATGGGGCACAGCAGCGTGGGGGGCAGCTGCCCACCCCGTGCTCCCGCCCGCCCTCACCAGGCACTCCAGGAGCCGCGCCGGGCGGGAGATGATGATCAGCAGCTTCTTCACCAGCTGGGTCACGAAGGCGACTTCCAGGCTCTCCGAGCGCTCGTAGGCCTGGGGGGTGGGGGTGATAAGAGGCAGCCCAGGCCGGCCCTAGGTCCTGGGCCTGCCCCAGAGAGCCTGCCCTCCTGCCCCGCCCCCATCGCCCCCCCACACCACTCGCATCACCCCCAGGGCCCTCATCCTGTTCCCCCATCACCCCACTTCCCAGCACCCTCCTGTTCCCATCGCATCCCTGTGATCCCGTCACCCCCCTGCTCCACACCCGCTGGCAGCGCCGCCCCCCACTCACGTCCTGCAGCAGCTTCTCCATGTTCTCCTGCAGCTCGTAGAAGTAGATGCTGGTGATAAGCCCCTCGCGGGCCTTGGCCAGGCAGTCCCGGGCCAGCTCGATCACCTGGTGGTGGATGAAGCTGAGCGCCCCGTCGGCCAGGGGCAGCACGCTGTCCGGCTCGAAGGCCGTGACGAAATCCTGCAGCTTCTCCTCCATCTGCGCCGTGGCCTGCCCGGGGTGGGGGATGAGGCGACTCTACTGAGCTGGCACCGGGGGGAGTTTACCCCAGAGACTAGGCTGCTCTGAGCAGGAATCCCATTGCCCTCCCTGAGCCAGGGCCGAACCCAGGAGTCCTGGCCCCGGCCCCCTCCTCTAACCACTATACACCACTGCCCTCCCTGAGCCAGGGCAGAACCCAGGAGTCCTGGCCCCGGCCCCCTGCTCTAACCACTATACACCACTGCCCTCCCTGAGCCAGGGCAGAACCCAGGAGTCCTGCTCCCAGCCCCATGCTCTAACCACTAGACCCCACTCCCCCCTTCCCCGAGGCAAGATGGAACCCAGGAGTCCGGAAGGCGTCATCTGGCCTGTCTCAACCCAACCTTGGCTACACGCCCCCAGACCTCTGGCTCTTGGTCCCAGGGGTGAACGAGAGACTGAGGGGAATGGGGGGGCGGGTTCCCCCTCTGACCTCCCTGGGATCCCCCCTGGAATCCCCGGAGGGAGCGGGCAGCGGTTGTACAACGTTTCGCCACCAGAGGGCTCCCTTCCCAAAGGAGCCCCCAGAGGCTTCGGCTGTGGGGGTGGGGGGCTGGGGTCCTGCCCGACCCCCCTCGCCCAGAGACTCACAGCCGGGAGCTTCGGCCACGGGCGCTGCAGGGACCTCGGAGGCCTCTCCCCGGCCAGGGCCTGTCAGCGCTTCGCTGGCGAATCCCACAGCAGGGCACAGGGCTTCCCTGCTCCCCGGCCCCCACCCTGCTCCCCGGCCCCCACCCCTGCTTCCCCAGCCCCCACCCTGCTCCCCGGGCCCCACCCCTGCTCCCCGGCCCCCACCCCTGCTCCCTCAGCCCCCACCCCTGCTCCCCGGCCCCCACCCCTGCTCCCCCAGCCCCCACCCCTGCTCCCCCAGCCCCCACCCCTGCTCCCCCAGCCCCCACCCCTGCTCCCCGGGCCCCACCCCTGCTCCCCGGGCCCCCCCCCTGCTCCCCCAGCCCCCACCCCTGCTCCCCGGGCCCCCACCCCTGCTCCCCCCGCCCCCACCCCTGCTCCCCGGGCCCCCCCCCTGCTCCCCCGGCCCCACCCCTGCTCCCCGGGCCCCACCCCTGCTCCCCGGCCCCCACCCGCTGGACTCTGCCAGGCCCTAGGCCCCCACCCTGCTGCACCCTTGGGCCCCCACCCGCTGGACTCTGCCAGGCCCTAGGCCCCCACCCTGCTGCGCCCCTGGGCCCCCACCCGCTGGACTCTGCCAGGCCCTAGGCCCCCACCCTGCTGCGCCCCTGGGCCCCCACCCACTGGATTCTGCCAGGCCCCCGGACCCCCCCCCCACTCCCTGGGCCCTTGTCCCCTGCACTGCCCTCAGGGCCTGTCCCCCCCCCCGCATACCTTGGGGAACCGTTCCTTGTACACATGGTTCATCATCACTATCTCGTTGTCGTAGGAGGAGGGGGAGCGGCCCGGGCTGCAGGGCAGGGAGGGAGGGAGGAGTCACATGGTGTTACATCTCCGTGCCTCCCCGTGTTTCCCCCCAGTGCCTCCCACCTCCCAGAAACCACCCACCCGGCTCTGAGATGCAGCCACCTCTGGGGTGGGGCGCGGGAGTTGTTTATACAGGGGTCATTTATCCAGCAGCTAAGATGCAGCCACCTCTGGGGTGGAGACCTGGTAGCTGTTACACCAGAAAGGCTTTGCACAAGGGAGAGCGCCCCCTGCTAAGCCCCCGCTCCCGCTCCCGCTCACCCTGCTGGGGAACTGGGCTCAGCACTGGCTTGGAGAGGAGAGCACCCCCTCCTGAGCCCCCACTTCCCGCGTCACAGCACCCGCTAGCCTCTGAGAAGCGGCGTGCCAAGTCTTCAGTAATGTAGGGTTTCGCGTGCCAGTAATAGATTTTCCATTTACAGGGGCCCCCGACAGAACCCCAGACTGGCAGCGGGCTGAGTGGGGCCGGCAGCAGGGACCCCGGCTGGCAGGGGCCGGCGGACGGAACCCCACACCAGCAGCGGGCTGAGCCAGCCCCTGCCAGCCGGGGTCCCGGCCGCCGGCCCCGCTCAGCCCGCCTGGGGTTCTGTTCACCCAGGCCGGCAGCCAGGACCCCGGCTGGCAAGGAGCTGGTGGCCACAACCCTACACCGGCAGCGGGCTGAGCGGGGCCAGCAGCCAGGACCCCAGCTGGCAGCATCATGCCAGTAAAAATTGGCATGTGTGCCGCCTTTGGCATGCGTGTCATAGGTTGCCAACCCCTGTGCTAGCACCTCGCTGGGGCAGCACCGATGGCCGGGGGAGGGCGCCCCCTGCCCCGGCTGCGGACAGATTTCCATTGCAAGCTTCCAATGTGACCCCCGCCCCAGGGGAAGGGAACAGACGCTGGGGGAGGGGGAGTCCGGAGGAGATGGGGGCGTCCCCTCTGCTCCTGCAGTACCTGAGGCTCCGGGACCGGGGGCGCACGGCGGGGGAGCGGCGCCCCCCATCGTCGTCCGTGATGCTCTCGGTGCTGCCGAAGTGCTTGGAGAGGAAATGCAGCTCGTCCATGGTGGGCTGGTAGGGCAGCTGGTGCAGCCGCTCCTGGGACGAGCAGGACGACTAGGGAGGGAGAGAAAGAGGAGGGTTAGCCAGGGACCCGGCGCTGAGGTGCAGCCACCTCTGGGGTGGGGCGTGTCAGGTAATTAACCGCCGCTTGGGAGGGGAAGTGAAAGAGACTCCCACGCCCTATTATCACTGCGGCACAGCGTCCCCTAGTGCTGCGCCGAAACCAGCCCTGGCAGAGTGAGGCGCGCGCCCCCTGGTGACACCCCGCCCTGCTCCCTGCAGCCCCGGCCCCCGAGCGCCGCACGGGGCCCAGCACTGACCGCCAGGGGCCAGCGCTGTGCCAGGGGACGCGCCGGCCGGCCCTACCCGCCCGTCGGGGGGGACGACACTCACCGACACGGTGGAGCTGGGCGTGTTGGTTCCATATCCGGATGAGGGAAGGGAAGCCAGAGACCACCGGCGCCCGTCTGCCCTGAGGGGACCAAAGAGCGGAGCGTGAGGGGATCCCGTCTCCCGAGAGCCCCAGCCCCGTCCAGCCCAGCCGCCCCCATGCCAGGGGCTCGGAGCTGCTGCCTGGCATGTGGGATGGGGGAGAACGGGGCTGAGCAGAGGTGCCAGGCAGTGCCCCACCCGAAGAGCCACATGGGGACCCCTAAGGGCTCGGGGGTCACACATGGGGCCAGTGGGAACGATGGGGGTGTTAACTAACTCCCCTCCCAGAGCCAGGGAGAGAACCCAGGAGTCCTGCTCACACTCCCTTCCTGGATTCGGCCCAAGCAGGCTCCCCAGGACCCTCGCCCCGTCCCCGCGCCAGGGCGCATGGGGAAGGCGCCATGCGGAGGGACAGAGCCCTCGCGCCCCGTGGGCACTTCCCACCAGTCGGTTCAGCCGAGGGATGCCAGGACCCGCCGGCCGGGTGAGCCCCCCGGTGCCCAGCTGCTCCAGAAGGAGACGGCGCCATTTCTCCCCAGGCTCTTGGCAGGGGCTGGTGTGGGTGGCCAGGGCTGTAATCAGAGCAGGGAGCGGCAGCTGCAGCCTCCTGCGTGGGCCAGGGGATCAGATGGGAGCCAGGACTCCTGGGTTCTCTCCCCAGCTCGGGGAGGGGCGTGGGGTCTAGTGGTTAGAGCGGTGGGGGGCTGGGAGCCGGGACTCCTGGGTTCTATTACCAGATATAGGAGGGGAGTAGTGTGTAATGGGTAGAGCTTGGGGGAGGGGCTGGGAGTCAGGACTCCTGGGTTCTCTCCCCAGCTCTAGAGCCAGTTCAGGCCCCGGTCTCTGTGCTGAGGCTGCTGGCGAGGTGGGAGGGTGTCAGTTAGCTGTGGGGGGAGAAGGTTGTTTATCATGAAGACACCTGGGAACTGGACTGAGGCCTGGTAAACTCATTCCACTCCCCAGAGGCTGGCACCAAGGGGGCGGCACAGCCCTTACCTGCGCGAGGAGGTGAAGGAGAAGTGGGCGGGTGCATTGGGCGAGAAGTTCCTCGGGCTGTCCAGGGGGCTGCTGCCTGCGAGGGAGAGGGAGCAGGGGACGACAGACAGACATAGAGCATGTTAGGATCCCCCGACGGACAGCATCCCACCGCTGCCACCAACACCAAATGCTTCCCCCATAGAGGGCAGAGCCACAAGGGGTGGACTACATCGTTATAGGCTGCCGTTCCCACTTCCTCCCAAGAGCAGCCAATGGGGTGGAAGGCACTAATACTTTTGTAAGCTTTAATAGACATTTTGTAACCCTAAATTCATTACAGCATGTCATAGAATCTCAGGGTTGGAAGGGACCTCAGGAGGTATCTAGTCCAACCCCCTGCTCAAAGCAGGACCAATCCCCAGACAGATTTTTGCCCTAGATCCCTAAATGGCCCCCTCAAGGATTGAACTCACAACCCTGGGTTTAGCAGGCCAATGCTCAAACCACTGAGCTATCCTTCCCCTAATGCCAGGCAAAGATGTTGGCGGTTGGAGAAAGTGGTGATGGGGGCATGAGAAAGAGATGGGTGGATGGAGAATCTGTCTATGGCCAGACAGCTGTATTAGCAGATAGATAAACAGATGGATGGATGGATGGATGGATGGACTGACAGAAGAATGGACAAATGCATAGACTGGTAGATAGATGGGCAGAAGGCTAGATGGAGAGACGGATTGGAGATGGATGGATGGATGATCTGAAAGACAGAAGAATCAATGGATGGACTGTAGTGGGGTGGACAGTGGATGGATGGATGGATGGAGAGATGGATTGGTAGACAGATGGATGAGTGGATGGACAAAAGGATAGCTACACTGCTTAAATGATGGATGGACTGAAAGAGATGGATGGATGGATGGATGGATGGATGGATTGATTGAAAGAGGTGGATGGATGGTTGGATGGATGGATGGATGGAAAGAGGTGGATGGATGGATTGAAATGGATGGATGGTTGGATGGATGGATGGATGGATTGAAAGAGGTGGGTGGATGGACTGAAAGAGATGGATGGATGGATGGATGGATGGATGGATGGATGGATGGATGGATTGAAAGAGATGGCTGGATGGCTGGATGGATGGATTGAAATGGATGGATGGTTGGATGGATGGATGGATGGATTGAAAGAGATGGATGGATGGATGGATGGATGGATGGATGGATGGATGGATTGAAAGAGGTGGATGGATGGTTGGATGGATGGATGGATGGAAAGAGGTGGATGGATGGATGGATGGATGGAAAGAGATGGATGGATGGATTGAAATGGATGGATGGATGGATGGATTGAAAGAGATGGCTGGCTGGCTGGATGGATTGAAAGAGATTGTTGGATGGATGGATGGATTGAAATGGATGGATGGTTGGATGGATGGATGGATTGAAAGAGATTGTTGGATGGATGGATGGATTGAAATGGATGGATGGTTGGATGGATGGATGGATGGAAAGAGATGGCTGGATGGTTGGATGGATGGATGGATTGAAAGAGATGGATGGTTGGATGGATGGATGGATTGAAAGAGATGGTTGGATGGATGGATGGAATGAAATGGATGGATGGTTGGATGGATGGATGGATGGATTGAAAGAGATGGTTGGATGGTTGGATGGATGGATGGATGGAAAGAGGTGGGTGGATGGACTGAAAGAGATGGCTGGATGGATGGCTGGCTGGCTGGCTAGACTGATGAATAGATAGATGGACGCTGTGATAAATGAATAGACAGACGGGCGGATGGACAGACGGGCAGCCACACACAAGGCTCCAGGGATGGAGCCAGACGAAGAGCTGAGCAGCCGTTGGGTGATGGGAGCAGCCCCGGGCCCAGCTGGGCTCCGGCAGGGCTGGCTCAGCGAGGGAAGGGAACCACCCCTGGAGGGTGTGATGCCTCGGGCAAGCGCTCCCCCTGCTGGCTACGGAGCAGCATGGCTGGGACGACGCTGGATGGATGGAGTCCCGGGCTGGGGGAACTCACCGATGTGACCCGGGAGGGGGGAGTGGGGCCGCGGCAGCGTCGGGGACGTGCTGGTCAGGATCAGGCTCTTCCTGTTACTGGTTCGGCAGCTGCAGAGAAGGGAAGGAACAAGAGAAGGGGGGACAGGACTCAGTGGGCTGGCTCGGGGGCTCGGGGGCAATGGGGTCTGACCCCAGCCCCAAAGGCAGCATGTCATCAAGGGACTTTCAAGAGACAGCTCCTCTTCGGGGTCTTCTCTACCCCCTCTGGCCCAGGACTAGAAACCCTGAGCTCTGCTCCGCTCCCAGCACCGGGGATGGAACCCAGGAGTCCTGGCTCCCAGTCCCCTGCCCCCACACTAAGCAGTAGGGCCCCTCCCAGCCATTCCCATCTCTGTTTCGTCTGGGCCCTGGAGTTTGTTCTGTGCTATTTCCAGTGCGGGAAAGGACAAAATGGATCGAGACCAGCTGGGGGCGGGGCAGTGACAGGGACAGACGCCAGGTGACGACATCTGTGCTGCCCTCCTCCCGAACGTGTGACAACATCCGTGCCCAGCTCTGCGAGGGGAGCGGGGCCTAGTGGTCGGGGGGGGGGGCGGGAGCCAGGACTCCTGGGTTCTATCTCCAGCTCTGTGAGGGGAGTGGGGCCTAGTGGTTGGGGGGGGGCTGGGAGCCAGGACTCCTGGGTTCTATCTCCAGCTCTGTGAGGGGAGTGGGGCCTAGTGGTCGGGGGGGGGGCTGGGAGCCAGGACTCCTGGTTCTATCTCCAGCTCTGTGAGGGGAGTGGGGCCTAGTGGTCGGGGAGGGCTGGGAGCCAGGACTCCTGGGTTCTATTCCCTCACTATTGTGCTGTGTTTTCCGGAACAGATTCCAGGACGTCTCTCACAAGCTGACCCCAGGGTCCTGCCTAAATTATCCAGCCCTGACATTCCCCCTCCCCCAGCCCCATCACCCACATTCCACTGCTCTGGGCTCCTACCCAGCTGCCAGGCTCCACCCCAGAGCTGGCTCGTGGCCGAGGTGGCGAATGAGGTAACTCACCCAAGGTCACACAGGGAGTCAGTGACAGAGCTGGGAATGGAACCCAGGAGTCCTGACCTCCTCCCCCGCAAAAAAACCCAGAGATAAATCAGGATTGAGGTGCAATAAACAAAGATGGAGAAGAGGAGTGTCAGGAGTGAGGGGCACTGGCAGAGTTGTGGGGGGGGGCAGGGCTGGGCTAGCAGGGGCTGCGGGTCGGGAGTGAGGGGCACCGGCAGAGTTGGGAGGCCCAGGGCTGGGCTAGCAGGGGCTGCAGGTCGGGAGTGAGGGGCACTGGCAGAGCTTGGGGGTCAGGGCTGGAATAACGGGGGGCTGCAGGTCGGGAGTGAGGGGCACCGGCAGAGCTGAGGGGAGCCCCGGGCCGGGCTAGCAGGGGCTGCGGGTCGGGAGTGAGGGGCATCGGCAGAGCTGTGGCCGTACCAATCTCTCACTGGCAGTTTTCTCGCGCACCATCAGCTTTGGGTTCTAGCCGCTGCCTCTTCTGGGGTAATGTACCTGCCCCGCTGAGGATTATTTATTAGCTGCTGGGCTCTGGTAGCAGAGCCCGGCCCACACACAGACTGTGTCACACTTCACGGCGCTGCCATGTAACTGGCTATCAGTAGGGTTCAGAGTCAGGAACCCATGGCGGGGAAAGGGGGCAGAGCGAGCCAGGGAGAGCAGGGGATTATGGGAATGCTGGCTGCTCCCCTCTGCTGTGACACAGCCAGGTTGGGACAAGCATCCTCAGCCATGTGTCATACACCCTACACTGCTCTTTGCAGGGGCGATTCCCCCACCCCACCCCCAGCTCTGGACGGGGAAGCCATGTCTAGGCCATGATGCGGCAACTGCCAAACCCTCAACTGTCCCATCCCCTAAGCAGCCTGGCCTCAGCCCCCTTGGTGCCTGTGCCCTGCTCCTCCCACCGCCTGCAGCTTGGGCTTGAGCAGACGGACCCACCCCCTAGGAAGGGCGCCCGTGGCTAGTGACTCTGGTGCCAGCCTGGGACCAAGGGAGGCGGCCTGGACACAGAGCCCCCAGGACCGGGGCCTGCGCAGCCATCTCGAAACAACCATCAGCCACCGCTACAACCAGCAGCCTCCTCCTCCACAACGGGATTCACGGCGCTGGCCATTCGCTGCTGGTCAGGGAGGCCTGGGATTTGCCATCCTGCCCCCGGGCTCCCCCCAGCCCTGCCAGTGCCCCTCACTCCCGACCCGCAGCCCCTGCTATCCTGGGCTCCCCCCACCCCCAGTCCTCCTGGTGCCCCTCACTCCCGACCCGCAGCCCCTGCTATCCTGGGCTCCCCCCACCCCCAGCCCTGCCGGTGCCCCTCACTCCCGACCCGCAGCCCCTGCTATCCTGGGCTCCCCCCACCCCCAGTCCTCCCGGTGCCCCTCACTCCCGACCCGCAGCCCCCTGCTAGCCCAGCCCTGGGCTGCCCCCGTCCCCACCCCCAGCCCTGCCGGTGCCCCTCAATCCTGACCCACAGCCCGCTCTCAGGGTCACATATTCCATCTGTGTCTGGGCTGTGCCTGTGCGACAGAGTCTGAGTCTGCCTGGTGGCTCAGTGTGTTTGAGTGTGTAGGTGTGTGTGTGTGTCAGAAGCCAGAGTGAGCGAGATCTGTTGTGTCTCAGCGTGTGCGTGGTTGTGCGTTTGCCTCCCGTCTGGTTGGCTGGGTGTGAGCGAGATCTGTCTGGTGTGATTGGGTGGGGGGTTGGCGTCAGGCGGGGGGGGGGTGTGAGTGGCTGTGTGTGTTGTGTCCGGGTCAGGTCTGGCTCTGAGCGTGGTTCAGGACGTGTGTGTGTGTGTCCTGTGTGTGTATTGTCTCCTGTGCAGCTGGTGTCTGCCTGTCTCCAAGCCCTGTCTCCATGGAGACGCCCTGTCTATCTGTCTCCTGTCTCCATGGAGACGCCCTGTCTGTCTGTCTCCTGTCTCCATGGCGATGCAGCCGGTCAAGCAGCTCATTAAACCCAACAATGGGTGGGACCCAGGCGGTTGCTCTCAATGGAGCAGGCCCCTGTCAGTGCATGTGCAAGCAGACCAGTGTGTGTCAGTGGTGTGCAAATGTGTCAGCAAGTGCATGTGCGTCAGTGCGCGTGAGTGCGTCAGTGCGTGCCCGTATGCGTGCGTGAACGTGTCAGTGTGTGTCAGTGCATGTGTGAACGTGTCAGGATGTGCATCAGTGTGTGCACATGTGTTAGTGAATGCGCAGCCATGTATCAGCCCTTCTCCCACCACACACTACCACACAAACACCAATTATACTGCACAACAACACACACATGGAGTAGCACACACTCCCTCCAGGGACCAGTAGCTGTTCCTCTCTTGCACACACACACACACACACACACACACACACACACACACACACACACACGGTGTAATTCCCCCAAAGGTGCCCACCTCGGCTCCACACCCTTCTCCCCCGACCCTCCCCAGACTGATCCCAAAGGGCCCTGCCCCCCACTCCCCACAGCCCCTCCAAGCAGCCAGGCAGCACTTGGCAGGTGGGTGGCTGGGTGGCTGGGGGGCAGAGGGCTAGAGGTGGCTGGGGACGGCCGCTCTCCTTCGCTGTCAGTCCAAGATATGTCTCTAGCCCCTCCCCCTCATACACTATTCGACCCCTAAGACAGGAGGCGCCAGGGTGCAGGGGCTGGAAATCCTGAACAACCCTCAGACCCCAGAGCTGCCCCCCTCCACCCCAGCGAGATGCAGAGCTTGGAGGGCCAAGGAGATGGGTGGATCTGGGCTGTTACTCAGACAGAGCCGAGTATGTGAGATTAGATAGATAGATAGATAGATAGATAGATAGATAGATAGATAGATAGATAGGTAGATAGATAGAGGGGGTGGATGGGGAGGGAGGGGAGTGTCTGGGGATGGAGGGATAGTGAGGAAGAGGGAGGCAGAGGGGCTGGAGGAAGGGGGCTGACAGGGATGGAGAGGTGAGAACGGAGGGGGGATGGGGATGGAGGAGGAGGGTGGAGAGTTTGGGGAGGGAGGGGAGGGGATGGGGATGGAAGGATCAGGCAGAGGGGAAGGAGGGATGATGGGGGATGGGGCGGATGGGGAAGGGGAGAATGGCGGGGGAGGGGGATGAGGATGGAAGGATCTGGACAGAGAGGAAGGAGGGATGATGGGGGGGCTGAGGAAGGAGAGGGAGGGGGACAGAGGAGATGGGGGAGGGGATGGAGGGGGACTGACGGGGGAGGGGAATGGAGGAGGATGGGGGAGGGGGGTGATGAGGGGCTGAGGAAGGGGGGATGGAGGGAGGAGGGGGATGGAGGAGGATGGGGACGGGATGATGGGGGGCTGAGGATGGGGGAGGGGGATGGAGAGAGGAGGGGGACGAGGGGATGGAGGGGGGGCTGAGGAAGGGGGGAGGGGGATGGAGGATGATGGAGGGCTGAGGATGGGGGAGGGGGTGATGGGGGGATGGAGGGAGGATGGGGGGATGGAGGGAGGATGAGGGAGGGGATGGAGGGAGGATGGGGACCTGAGGATGGGGGGGGTCAGGGGAGGGGAAGGATGATGGGGGGCTGAGGATGGGGGGATGGAGGGAGGATGGAGGGAGGGGGATGATTGGGGGCTGAGGATGTAGGGAGTGGGAGGGAGGATGGAGGGAGGGGGGCTGAGGATGGGGGAAGGGAGGGGGTCGGGGAGGGAGGATGGAGGGAGGGGGGCTGAGGATGGGGGCTGAGGAAGGATGATGGGGGGCTGAGGATGGGGGGATGGAGGGAGGGGGGCTGAGGATGGGGGGAGGGGAAGGATGATGGGGGGCTGAGGATGGGGGCTGAGGAAGGATGATGGGGGGCTGAGGATGGGGGGAGGGAGGGAGGGGGGCTGAGGATGGGGGGAGGGGAAGGATGATGGGCTGAGGATGGGGGAGGGGAAGGATGATGGGGGGCTGAGGATGGGGGGAGGAGGGGAAGGATGATGGGGGGCTGAGGATGGGGGGATGGAGGGAGGGGGATGATGGGGGGCTGAGGATGGGGGGAGGGAGGATGAAGGGAGGGGGGCTGAGGATGGGGGGAGGGGAAGGATGATGGGGGGCTGAGGATGGGGGAGGGGGTGGAGGGATGATGGGGGATGGAGGGAGGATGGGGGAGGGGATGGAGGATGATGGGGGGCTGAGAATGGGGGAGGGAGTGGAGGGAGGATGGGGGGATGGAGGGAGGATGGGGACCTGAGGATGGGGGGATGGAGGGGGTCAGGGGAGGGGGGGATGGAGGGAGGGGTATGATGGGGGGCTGAGGATGGGGGGATGGAGGGGGGGGGGTGGGGGGGGGCGGAGGATGGGGGGCTGAGGATGGGGGGAGGGGAAGGATGATGGGGGGCTGAGGATGGGGGGAGGGAGGAGGGGTGGAGGGAGGAGGGGGGGAAGGAGGGAGGGGGGCTGAGGATGGGGGGAAGGAGGGAGGCTGGAGGGAGGGGGCTGTTGGGGGGCTGAGGATGGGGGAGGGGTGGAGGGATGAAGGGGGGCTGAGGATGGGGGGATGGAGGGGGGGGCTGAGGATGGGGGGAGGGGGATGATGGGGGGCTGAGGATGGGGGGATGGAGGGAGGATGGGGCAGGGGGGGCTGAGGATGGGGCGGGGGGGAGCTGAGGATGGGGGGAGGGGAAGGATGATGATGGGGGGCTGAGGATGGGGGGAGGGAGGATGAGGATGGGGGGAGGGAGGATGGAGGGGGGCTGAGGATGGGGGGAGGGGAAGGACGATGGGGGGCGGGGGAGGGATGATGGGGGCTGAGGATGGGGGGAGGGAGGGAGGATGGAGGGAGGGGGGCTGAGGATGGGGGGATGGGGGGAGGGGAAGGATGATGGGGGCTGAGGATGGGGCGGGGGGGGGCTGAGGATGGGGCGGGGGGGGCAGGTGTCCCGGCCCCGGTACCTCTTGGTGCGGCGGAACATGCTGCCGTCCAGGCTCCGGGGCCGCGGGAGCTCGGCCGGGGCCGGGCGCCGGGGCTCAGACATCGCCCCCCGGGGCCGCCATGGGGCCGAGCCCAGCGCGGAGCGCGGCGAGCGGCTGCCGAGAAGCCGGAGCGGGGAGCGGGGGGCGGCGCTGGGAGCGGGGAGGGGCCGGGCTGGGGGTGTGTCGGGGGGAGGGGCTGGTCTGGGGGGTGTCTGCGGGGGGGGCGCTGGGATGGGGGGAGCGGGCTGGTTGGGTGTCTGCGGGGGGCTCTGGGAGCGGGAGGGGGCTGGGTGTGTGTCTGCGGGGGGGGCTCTGGGAGCGGTGGGGGGAGCGGGCTGGGTGTGTGTCTGCGGGGGGGCTCTGGGAGCGGTGGGGGGAGCGGGCTGGGTGTGTGTCTGGCGGCGGGGGGGGAGAACTCTGGTCTCGGGGCCGCTGGGATGATGCAGCTGGAAATGCTGTTTCAGGCAAAGGGACCACTGAGAAGGGTTGGGGTGGGGGGGAGATCGGAGATAGACACACACACACACCATATAACACACACACACAACCTCTCCAGGAACACACACTCCAGCAATGCACACCCCAGACAACAGACACGCACACAGATACACCCTAGTAACACACACACACACACATGCACTCTCCAGGCTGTGACACACACACATCACAGGTACCACACACACAAACAGACGCAGCCCCGGCTGCCCCTGCAGTGGGGGTAGGGAGACAGGGGGCCTCTGGGTGCAGTGGGGCCTTTGCCATCTGCGGCTGGCATGAATTTCAGAGCTGTGATCTCTGAGAGGACACGTCTCGGTGCGGGTGCGGGTGGGTCTGTATTTGTGTGTGTGGTACCTAGGTTGTGTGTGGGTGTTACTAGAGTGTATCTTTGTGTGTTTCTGTTTGGGGGGGGTACATGGTGGGCGTGCCTGTGTTTATGATGTGTGTGTGTTATACAGTACGTGTTTTGTGGTGGGTGTTACCTTTTGTGTTACTGCAGTGTGTGTGTGTATGTAGGCCCCTCTCCCCCAAAACATAGAGTGTTTATCTGTGGTGTATGTGTGTGTTGTGCTGTTGTCCATATTTTGTATGAGTGTATATTTGTGTGTGTATATAGGGTATATATATGGGGCTGGGTGCATGGTTGTATATATGGGATGTGTGTGTATATATGGGGCTGGGTGCATGGTTGTATATATGGGATGTGTGTATATATATGGGGCTGGGTGCATGGTTGTATATATGGGATGTGTGTATATATATGGGGCTGGGTGCATGGTTGTATATATGGGATGTGTGTATATATATGGGGCTGGGTGCATGGTTGTATATATGGGATGTGTGTATATATATGGGGCTGGGTGCATGGTTGTATATATGGGATGTGTGTATATATATGGGGCTATGTGTGTGGGTGGGGAGCGTGGGTACACGGGGTTGTGTCTGTGACTCAGTTTGTCCGTGGGGGGTGGTTTTGTATGGACTGTCTGGGGACATGCATGGGGTGGTGATGTGTGAGGTGCACATGGGGCTCCGTGTAGCTTGGGGTGTAGGGTGCGGTTGTGCACACAGCACGTGTGGACGATTGCACACGTGGGGGGCCGTGTGGCTGGTTGTGTGCAGGGCTTGGTGCGTTCCCAGACCTCACCCACCCCACCCCCAAACCAACCCCCCGCCCCCAAAAGCCAGGCGAGGAGGAAAGACCAGAAGAGGCCTGATGGGTCTGGAGGCCAGCACAGCCCCTGGGATGTGCCAGGCCAGACCCCGGGCAAAGCAGCAACGTGACCCAGGAGGGGCAGATTAACCCCTGCCCCACGGCCGCGTCCCCATGGACTGGGTCGTAGCTCCCCTCTGCCCCAGCCAGCCAGCGTGGGAATCGCCTGGATCGGTCCCATGCGAAGTCTGGCGCGGGACAGCGACCGGCGCAGGCCATGGGGAGGGGGGGTGACCACCCCAATCCCGGGACACACAAACACCGCAGCGGAAGGGGCTCACCTGCTGCTTTTCCGCGGCAACGGCAGGTCCTTCTGCAAAACAAGACGGGGGATGGGAAGTTAGGCCCTGGGGGGCAAGGGGGGGCAGAGGGGATTTTGTCCCCCGCATCATCTTCAGAAGGTGACGCTGTCCCGGGGCTGATCTCTTTTCTACGACCCCTTTCGGCTGAACAGCATGGAGTGTTTTGATCTGTGCAGCACAAGGCACAATGGGGTCCTGGCCCACCCCCGGGGTTGCTAGGTGCCACCACAGTACAAATAATTAATAGTAATTCCTACACATGGGGATCTCTCGCCTGGCACCAACAGGCAGCCACCTCTGGGGTGGGGCCCGGCGGCTGTTTATACAGGGATCCCTCACCCAGCATTGAGATGCAGCCACCTCTGGGGTGGGGCCCAGCGGCTGTTTATACAGGGACCCTTGGCCTGGTACTGAGATGCAGCCACCTCTGGGGTGGGGCCCAGCGGCTGTTTATACAGGGACCCTTGGCCTGGTACTGAGATGCAGCTGCCTCTGGAGTGGGGCGAGGGGGCTGTTTATACAAAGAAAACTCTGTGTCCTCTTGTACCAGCAGGGGGCAGGGTAGGATACAAGCAAGAGCGAACCCAGTGAGAACCAATCCAGGACCACAAGGCCACAGCCACCCAGCGCCCCCTAACCTGGCACTGGGGGCGGCGCTGCCCGGCAGGGGAGAGCGCCCCCTACTGAGTCCCCCCAGCCAGCTCCCTGCAGCACAGCGCCCCCTAGTGCTGACCTGGGCAGACTGCGAGGGAAAGTGCCACCCGCTGACCCCCACATCCCGCTCCCTGCAGCGCCCCCTCCCCTAGCACCGCCCTGAGCTCAGGACAGAGGGGAGAGCGCCCCCTGCTGAGCCTCCCACCCTGCGCCCTTGGACTCGCCCCTCCAAGCCCGGACTCCGCTTGGCCAGCAGCTGCTGCAGCAGGCAGGGGGGCATCTGGCCGCGAAGGGCCCGGATTGGATTAGCAGGCCGCAGCGACCCCCCCGTCTGTCTGAGTCCCGGGCTGTCTGTCCTGGGAGCCGAGCAGCCGGCACGCCAGGGGCTCAGCAGAAGACACATTCTGGGATGCTCCCATCCTGGAAGGAATCCGGGAATCTGTTCCCCTGCCCCCCGGCTCCCAATGCAAATGTCACATGCCCCCCCGTCCCCAAACCCCCTAAGGCCCAGATCCTCAAAGCTACCTCGGCACCTCGCTCCCCGGGCAGCGCCTTGGAGGATCTGGGCCCACGCGTCTCAAACTCGGCTCCAGCAGGAAAAAAATAATCAAATCTCTCCAAGAGCCTCAATTGATAGTGTGATCAGAGGCCGACGGGCACCTCGCTCAACAGACGTGCAGGGGGCTGATGCGGCCAATGGCACGGGATGCCGAGCCCCTCCCCGCCCTAACCACTAGCCCCCACTCCCTTCCCAGAGCTGCTGGTAGGAACCAGGCGTCCTGGCTTGCAGCCCTCTGCTCTAACCACTACACCCCACTCCCCTCCCAGAGCTGGGGATAGAACCCAGGCGTCCTAGCTCCCAGCCCCCTGCTCTAACCACTAGGCCCTACTCCCTGCCCCGAGCCAAGACTTGAAAGAACAGCTCTCTCCGTAACACCCTCCCCACAACCATTCACCCCATTCCAGCGGCGAGCCCTGTCATTGGTGCGGCTCTGGGAAGGGCAGGGCCGGGGCATCTCTGCCGCCTGCCGGTTGGGGGGCCAGGGGCCCCGAAGGGAATCTCAGCAAGAGACACTTGGTGCGGGGCAGAGGGGATGGACCCACTCCAGGCCCTTGTCCTGTCTCTGCCCCCCAGGGAGATGGAAAATAACTCTGTGTGCGTGTGTTTGTGCGTGTGTGTGTGTTTGCGTATGTGCGTGTTGGTGTGTGTGGCTGTGTATGTATCTGTGCATGTGTGCCTTTGCGTGTGTGCACACATGTGTACGTGTATCTGTTCATGTGTGTGTTTACATGTTGGTGTGCATGTGTGGGGCTGGATGCCTTGGTGAGTGTAATAATGTCGGTGAGTGTGAAAACGAGGGTGGGTTGTGCATTTGGCCATGAGTGTGAGAATGAGGGTGTGAGGATGTTTAAACACAAGAGGGTGTGAGTGGCACGGGTGTGCGAGAGGTGTGTGTGGCTGAGAGGGCGGGAGAAGAGGAAGTGGTGGTGTTAGTGCAAGTCCCCTGGGGGGAGCGCAGGAGAGAATATGCCGGTATGATGGGGGGGAGGGGTGTACAGTGTGCACATGTGAGAACGTGCAAGGTGGAAGTGTGAAATCTCACAGCCCCATGTGGGTCTGTCTGTGGGGCACACTCCCTGGTGTGTGTGCACGTGTGTCCTGTGTACAATTCCACATATACCTTCCTTTCTCACGCTTGGTGGGTCATATTTCCGATGATGTGCATGCAGCATTTCCCTTTGTGTGTAACATTTGTGTGGCACAGCTCAGCGTGTGTGTGTGTGTGTAACACAGCCCAGTGTGTGTGTGACCACTGCTGCAGCTGTGTGTGCCTGGAACAATTCCGTGTCCGGGTGTGTGAGATATTTCAGTGTATCTGTGTGTAGAACAATTCTCTGTGTGTGTGTGTGTGTGTGTAACACAGCCCAGCGTGTGTGTGACTGCTGCTGCAGCTGTGTGTGCCTGGAACAATTCCTTGTCCGGGTGTGTGAGATATTTCAGTGTATCTGTGTGTAGAACAATTCTGTGTGTGTGTGTGTAACATTTCTCTGTGTTTGTGCGTAGAACAAATCCCTCCGGGTGTACAACACCCCCAGGCACGTGTGCACCGTTCCCCCACCCCGGGGTGCTCCCTCCCACCAGCCCACTCCAGCTGGGAGACAAATGCCCCACCCGAGTCACTGACCCCCCGCCCCACTGATCCCCAGGGGCCAGGGCTGGCCAGGAGCCCATCAGCCACAGCACCCCGAGGTGGCACCGCAGGGGTTAATTCGCCCCCTGGGGTCCAGGCCTCCAGGAGGACGCTCAGCCCCCAGCAGGATCGGCCCCGGCGCTGCCACCCGGAGCCTCCAGTCGCATTGCAGCACCCGTGGGCTCCCCTCCCCCGCAGTGTGTGGAGCGCACAGGCCTTAAAGGGACAGTCGCCCCCCCCTCCCCCCGCCACACGGATGGAGGGGGGGCATGGCTGGGACCTGGTCATTATCCAAAATATGGGGCCCCCACCCTAAATCCAGCCCCCTGCCGGGAGAGGCCAGGACTGGAGGAGCCAGGAAACACCCCCCACCACAGCCAGGGCTCCTGCCCTGCTCCCCACAGCGCCCCCTGCTGGCAGCCTCGGGACGTCCTAGGGATGGGGGCAGATTTCTCCCTTCCCCGCCACTCCAGAGCAGGGAGGGGCCGGGCTGGGCTTTCCTGCAGCACCAGCAGCTGCTGTGCCCCAAGTCCCCCAAACCGCGCCCCCAGCTCCCAAACACAACACACAGCACCTGCAAATGCCCCCCCAACCCCCCAGACTCCCTGCACAATGACCCACTGGGCCCCACGGGGCACATGTGGGAGACACAGAAGTCACAGCCCCCGTGACTACATACAACAAGCTTGTGCCACCAACAGCCAGCAGCCTTGAGGCTCCCAGTCCCCAAAGCCACCACTTATGGGGCTGCCGTTCCCCCCCGCCAGCCACCAGCAGTGGGGCTCACACCTCCTGATGTCCCAATGGACCCACCCCTCCACATATCCCTCTTCCAGGCACTCTGTGTCCTGCCACCCCCATCCCCACTCCAACTTCCCAGGCATGTAACTGACCCCCCAGCTCTGCCTCTGGACAGTGGGGGAGGCTTGGGCCCACCCCACCCTGTGCCTCAGTTTCCCCATCTAATAAATGGGAATAATGACACAGCTGTCCTTTGTGGAGCACATTGTGATCCATGCATGCTAAGACCTAAGTGTTATTACTCAGGCTCTAGATACATATGCACACCCAGGTATTGCTCATTCAGTGCTGAGAGGTAGTTGCCTCTGGGGTGGAGCATGGGGGCTGTTTATATAGGGATCCCTCACCCAGCACCGAAAGCCAGCCACCTCTGGGGTAAGGGCTGAGGTTTGGTTATACAGTGATCCCTTGCCCAGTACTGACATGCAGCCACCTCTGGGGTGGGGCACAGCAGTTGTTTATGCTGGGATCCATCGTCCGGTGCTGAGAAGCAGACACTTTCGGGGCAGGGTGCAGGGGCTGTTTATGCAGGAATCCCTCGCCCGGCGGAGAAATGCAGCCGCCTCTGGAGGCGAGGTGTGGCCGGTTTCTTCACGGCCTCACAAGACAGGCGTTCAGCGCGGGAAATGTATTAAAACCCTTCACACCGCTGGGGAAATCGTGACGAGAATTTGCCCTGCTCCAATCTGGCCAGCACCCTGGAGCTGACACCTCCCTGCTCTCTTACAGACAGTGCCAAGGGATTTACATCACCAAAACCACAGCGCGTGCGCGTGTGCGTGTGACCCATCCACAAAACAAACAGGGCCAGGCCCAGCTTAGGCGGTGACCCCTCAGACTTCCCCCCAGAGCACAGGCCCATGGCTGCAAACCCGGCCCTGCTTGCCCTATGGGGCAAGGCAGTCCGCAGCCAACAGTCGCAGGACCCCTCCTCCCCCGCAGCTTAGCCCTGCTCCGAAAAGGTGACGGAGGCACCGACCTACAGAGCCCTGTCACTCCAGATTAACAGCCACACGTTTCCGGTGCCGCTCATCTCCGGCCCCCGACCCGGCCCCAGCAGAAGGCAGGCAGCCCTCGAAATGGAACAGTGCCAGCCATGCATCTGGGATCTCGCCCGGCACCAGGAGCTCGGCCACCAGAGATGGAACCCGGGTGCAACACCGAGAATCCTTTTCCCCGGGGGCTCCCCCGTCTGGCTGAATCCACCTGCTGTTCTTTGTCTCCCCAGGGCAGGGCCCAGCCCAGTGTGGTTCTGCTCCATGACTGGGCTCCTCGGTGCTACCGTAATACACCTAATCATCATAAAAACAATACGGATCCAAATTTCCAACATCCCACGTTTGGTCAGCACAGCTGCACCTTGCACTTGGAGACTCTGGAGGCCGATCAAGATCAGTTGGTGCTCAAGGCAAAGGGCTGGGACTCCTGGGTTCAGGTCCTGGGACGGCCTGAGGCAAGGCACTTTGCCGTGCCGTGCCTCGGTTTCCCCAGATTGTTATGCCAAGCACGGCAGGGCCCTGATCTCAAAAGGCAGAGCCCCTTTTAACTGCTCGCTCCCTGTTCAAGTATTGTTGAACTGGAAGGAGGCCCAGAGGAAAGCAAAGTGAACTCATGGCGGGGAGGGAATGGGTTATGAAGGGAGATTTTTTTTTTTTTAAATCCAGCAGGGCCACATGATCCCGCAGGAGCGAAATGATCACCATGGGCAGTAACGACAATTTTAGGAGGGCTGGTCACCATCATGCTGCAGGGCTTAAAGCAACCAGAGGTCAGGAGGAAAGGTCATGGGGACAGATTACCCTGCTTGCTGCAGGGGTCTCACACCTTCCTCTGATCCTACCCAGCAGCCCCATGTTTCATTTGTCACTGGTTTGCCCTGCGCTTCGCACCCTGAGCCCCTAACCTGGCCTGGGGTTCCTGGGCTCTACTACTCCTCTCCAGGGCTGGCTGTTTTGGGGGGACCCTGACACCCCAAACCAGGGGCTGCTTCTGGAAATTTCTGGGTCTGAATTCACCAGGGAAGAAACAGCGGAAGCCTCTGCGCGTGGGTAGGGGAGTGTGTGTGGGGGAGGTTGTTTTATTTTCCTCCTCGCATGGCTGCACAAGCGGCAGTGAGTCCCACAGGTCAGTTTCAGCCCAGAGGCATTCTGGGGATTGTAGTCCTGGAGGAGGAGGGACGAGGATGTCTTGTACCCCCTGCCATTCACCTCCCGGGGCTCAGCTCAGTGCAGTTGGTGCCATGGGTTCTGTTCTCAAGAGGGATCGGCACTGTCCACTGGTGGGGGGAGGGGGCAGGGTGGTGGTTCTGGGGGCTGAGAGTATTCCAGAGGCAAGTGGGGTCTCACTCCCCCCCCAGGCCCAGTTCTCATTTATACTCTTCTAGGCCGCTCCAGCAGCCCAAAGGAGTCTGAAAGTGGGGGGAATGCCCCCCAAGGACCATCCCCGAGCAGGGGGGGTATCTCCAGCGGGCAGCCCCGTAGTCCAGCTGACACTGCTCTGGCTTTCCTCTGCCTCCCAGCAGCAGGGGGGAGACGTTAGAGCAGCCCTGAGGCTGCTCTGGATTGCACTAGGGGATGGGACATGGCCCAGGACTGTGGGGAATGCAAAGTGGGGCAGGGTGGGGGGCTGTTTTAACAGTTCTAGACAGGAAGTGAAGAATACCAGCTCACAGCGGGGTGGGGATTTGGGGGAGCCCGAGTGACCTCCCCCAAGCTCTGGAATTGGGCGCAAGCCTCACATCCCCGACTGCAGAGGATCCTTACTGGGCCAGTGGTTCTGATCCCCGCTGTGTGTCACAGCCCAGGGCGGGATCCACAGGTACTGAAATGAAATAAACATGTTTACAGCCTTGGCGGAGCTGCCGACAGGCCGGTCCCAAGGGCCCTGCGAGCCCCGAGGGGGGAGGGAGGTTTCCATTACAGGTGCTTTCAGGGTGGGTAGGATCCTGATGTCGCACATTGGGCCTGGGGGCAGGGGGACAGGCCTGTGGCCCCTCCCCCATGCCCCCCACATATATAATAATAGATGGGGGGTACGCTGGCCCCACCCAGCTCAATGCACTTTACATACATCACTCAGATCAGCTCCACAACTCTCCCCCACCCACGGGCGTCGGGGTCATTTATCCCCACTGTACAGAGGGGGAAACTGAGGCACGGAGGAGGGGAAAGAGTTACACAGGGAGTCAGTGGCAGAGCTGGGAATAGAACTCAGGAGTCCTGACTCCCCACCCCCTAGCTCTAACCACTAGGCTCCATCCCCCTCTCAGTGGCCAGATGGAGACTGTTTGCGCATGTTGCCATCTGGGTGTCCTATGCCAAACCCCCCCACACACACACACACCTGACTTGGCGTCAGAACACCAGCCGCAGAATGGACCCCACCCCCCACCCCCCAGTGCCCCATTCGCACCCCCCCCGCCTGCAGCCCCTGCCCACTGCTCCACAGACCCTGTGCACCCTAGAAACTTCCCGGGGGGGGGTTCATAGCCGCGGATGGGGGAGGGTCTCTCTAAGTGGGGGACACCTGGAAAACGGGATGGAGGGAGCCCCAGGGACTGCAGCACCACAGGAGGGGATGCATCAGTGGGGCGCCCCCAAACAGCCCCCTCCCCCCATGGACGCCCACCAGCCGTGGTCCGGGGGCTCAATGCCCCCATCTTAGCTGAGGGGGGCAGGGAGGGGCTCTGTGGGGGGAAACCCCAGACAGACCCATACGCCTGTGCTGCAGGTGCATCAGCTGCGGGGGGAGGGGGTGGCACCCTGGATCCAGCAGGGCTCCTCCCCCGTCCGTGAGCCGGCAGGGGAGGGGGACCAGACACCCACAAACCCACCGCACCCCACCCACGCCAGGCGCGGGGGTTCAGCCCCTCCCCCCAGCCCCCCTTACCTGGAGCCGTCGCCTGCGGATAATCCCCGAGTCGTCCATCTCCCCCAGCGAGCAGGCCCCGGGCGCCCCCGAGCCGGTGATGGAGCCGAGGGAGGGGTGGTGGCTGCGGGGGGGGGGCTGGTTGCGGCGGGGGGGGGGAGCGAGGATCCTTCACTCGCGTCTCCTGCCACAGAACTTGGCAGCGGCGGCGGCCGGCCCAGCTGCCCAGCGCGGGGGGGCGGCTCAGGTGTGTGCGCCCCCCACCCCGCCTGGGGGTCTCAGCCCCCCCCCCCCCGCAGCCCCCGCGGGGATCAGCCCAGGGGCGCGCCCGGCTCCATCCTCGGCCGCCGCCGCCTGCTCCCGTCCGCCCGGCCCCGCTTCAGCTGGGGGGCCCTGGGGCCCCGGGGCCTCCCGCCCCCCCCGTGCTGCCCCCGCCCGCCCGGCTCCGGGGATGCAGCCGCCTCTGCGCGTCGCCGGCTCCGCTCCCGCGCGGCTGGGGCGGGAGGGGGGGATCCCGGCTGGGCGGCCTGGCCTCGCCAGCCCCTGGCCCCCGGGGACGGGGGGCTGCTCCGCCCGGCTCCCCCCTGCTGCGGCAACCGCGGGACCGCCCCCCCCCGGGGCCGGGGGTTTAACCCTTCCAGCCCCGCAGACGGCAGCCCCCAGGGCTCGGCTCCGCCCCTGCCCCACCCCGTGTACCCCCCACGATCCACTGCCCCCACCCCGTGTGCTCCCATCACCCACTGCCCCCACCCCGTGTGCCCCCCACCCACTGCCCCCACGGCCCCACCCCGTGTGCTCCCATCCACTGCCCCACCCTGTGTACCCCCCACCCACTGCCCCCACCCCGTGTGCCCCCCACGCCACTACCCCCACCCCGTGTGCCCCCCACCCACTGCCCCCACCCCGTGTGCCCCCCCACCCACTGCCCCCACGGCCCCACCCCGTGTGCTCCCATCCACTGCCCCACCCTGTGTACCCCAACCCACTGCCCCCACCCCGTGTGCCCCCCACCCACTGCCCCCACGGCCCCACCCCGTGTGCTCCCATCCACTGCCCCACCCTGTGTGCCCCCCACCATCCACTGCCCCACCTCCTGTGCCCCCCACGAACCACTGCCTCCACCCTGTGTGCCCCAATCACCCACTGCCCCACCCCTGTGTGTCCCCAATGTGCCCTCGCTGCCCCCATCACTCACTGCCCCACCCCGTGTGCCCCCTGCCATCCATTGCCCCATCAACCCACACCCCCAATATGCCCCACTGCCCCCACACCCATGTGGTCCCACCATTCCCCCTGCGGCTGCCCCCCAAACCCATGCGCCTCCATCACATCCACTGCCCCCCCGTGTTATCCCCCCTCACTGCCCCCTGCCCGTTTGCCTCCCACTGCCCCCACCCTCACTTCCCTCAGACCCTGTCCCTAGAGTCCCCTTAACTCTGGCCTTGTCGCCAGGCAATTTTCACACACACACCCCCCCGGCATGCTGTCCCTCCACACCAGCCTGGATCCCTCCCTCGACACTGTTGCAAGCACTAGTGTAGACAGCGCTCCGGGGGTGTTAGCTAGGGCCCAGCAGGGCTAGACGACCCGAGGTTATTGTTATTTGTATTGCGGAGTTTCCAACCTGTATGGGCGCCCTTGTGCCGGGCAATGCACAGACCCCTCCCCCACGAGAGACAGACCCTCCCCTGAACTGCTCAATAATCCATCTAGCCAAAGCAAGAATTATTATCCCTGCTATACAGAAAGGGAAACTGAGGCACGGAGCAATTAAGTGGCTCACCCATGGAGTCGGCGGTGGTGCCGGGCATAGAACCCAGGAGTCCTGGCCTCCCAGCCCCTTCCTCCCCTGGTGCAGGATTGGTCCCCAAAGGACCCCAGGAAGCTCCAGGGGGCTGGGGGTGGGGAGCCAGGCCCTCCCAAGGCTAACTGGTTTTGGATTAAGGGCAGGATTAATTGTTAACCCTTTCCCTCCCGGAGTCCACAGCATCTGGTGGCCTGAGCTGGGCTGGCTGCATCAGCTGACGGCGCAGGGAACTGGGGGGGGGGCAAACAGAGCCAGGGAGTCGATAACGCTTCCCAGACCCCCTCCCCCGGCACCTTCCCCCCACCCTTCCGCTGCAGCCCTCCCCACTCTGGCCTCCTCCCCCTGCCTCTACCCCCTCCCCCGCCGTGGCCTCCCTCCCCCTCTCCACTTGCCTCCACCCTCCCTCCCGCCTGCCCGGCTCTCCTCTCCCCCGCCAGCCCTGACATATGTTAAGAGCCGGATGCATTATTGATCAGGCAGGGTCTGCTCCCGGGGGGGGTCGGGCGGGGGGGGGAAGAGCTGCCAAGCTATTGCTTCTGTCCCCCCACCCCGCAACAGGGGGCTCGACCAGGAATTTCCACTGAGCTGGGCGAAGGCGCGAGGGGGCCTGAGATAAGGGGCTGGGGGTGCCCAGGATTGGGCAGTTGGGGGCTGGGCTAAGGGGCTGGGGGTGCCCAGCCTTGGGCAGTTGGGGGCTGGGCTAAGGGGCTGGGGGTGCCCAGCCTTGGGCAGTTGGGGGCTGGGCTAAGGGCCTGGGGGGGGCGAGTCCTTGGTATCTGGCAGTGGGGAATTTGGGCTCCGGCGATGCCCAGAGGGGTCAGTTTCTGTGGGGAAGGGGGGCACAACCCCCCCCTGCCCTTCTCCATTCCCCTTCCCTCCCCAAACCTCCTCTGCAGCCCAGAAAAATCCAGGCTCCAGAGCTAATGGAGCCGCGGCCGCGGCCGGGAAGCGAGCGGGGCTGAAATATTCATGGGGCCGATGGATTATTAAAGGCCGGAGCGGTGGGGTGGGGGCTGCTCCAGGGGAGGCCGCGGCTCATGGCCCGGGGGCGGGGAGGGGGGGCTGCTCAGTGGGAGTCTGGCTCTGATCTGCCCCCCCCAGCCCCATGCTCTGAATTCACTAAGCACCCTGCGGTGAGGCGGCTGCTTCAGGAGGGGGCTCAGCAGGGGGCGCTCTCCCCGGCAGGCAGGGCTGGCCCCAGGGGGCGCTAGGGGGCACTGGGCTGCAGGGAGCAGGGCAGGGGGTCAGCAGGGGGCGCTCTCCCCTGGCAGGCAGGGCTGGCCCCAGGGGGCGCTAGGGGGCGCTGGCCTGCAGGGAGGGGGGGACTCAGCAGGGGGCGCTCTCCCCTGGCAGGCAGGGTTGGCCCCAGGGGGCACTAGGGGGCGCTGGGCTGCAGGGAGCAGGGCAGGGGGTCAGTAGGGGGCGCTCTCCCCTGGCAGGCAGGGCTGGCCCCAGGGGGCGCTAGGGGGCGCTGGGCTGCAGGGAGGGGGGGACTCAGCAGGGGGCGCTGGGCTGAAGGAAGCGGAGGCCCTGGCCTGTAATGATCCCCTGGTAGTTTTCGTAAGCCAGGGAGCTTTGCAAAGGTGGCTGCCAGGGGGTTGGAGACCATGGGACTCTCATCGCCAAGCAGATCCATGAACAAGGGGGCCTGGGTTCTGGGGAGACGCGAGCAGGGGGTGTCGCTGGTCTCCGGGGTGACGAGCAGGCGGCTGTCGGGGGTGATGGGTGGTGTCTGGTCTCCAGGGCAGTTCGTGGCCTCGGCCAGCGCCCGTCCCGGTCCTGCGCCAGCCTCAGCGCCGACGGGCAGGCGGGATCGGGTCGATGGGCTGGGCCAGCGCCGTAAATGTGCTTGATGGGCGGCCAGGGCGATCTGCGGCCTAATGGAGCAGTTAAAGGAAATCAATAGCGAGGACTGGGCCCAGCAGACACAGCAGGGCCTAGGGAGGGAGAGGTGTGTGTGTGTGTGTGTGTGTGTGTGTGTGTGTCTGTGTGTGCGCCAGGCTGGGATGGGGAGGGCACCTGTGGGTGTGTTTGTGCAGGGGGAGGGTTCCCTGCAGGGGCAGGTGTCTGGCTGCTGGTGAGGAGGGTGTGCCTGGATGTGTGTCTGTGTGTTTGTGTGCGCTGGTGTGTGATGAGTGAGTGGCTGGAGTGGGCGCTAACGGACGGTGCGAGGGAGCCACAGAGAGAGAGACGGGGTCACTGGTGCCGAAGGCCCCATCTCAGAGTCTTGGAGGCCATGGGCCTGGCCCCCCGGAACCACCTGGGTCCTTGGTGCCCGGCCCAGTAACGGGGTCACGCCCAGGAGACTGGTTACCGGATGGGGCAGAGACCAGCCCCGGGCCAGCGTGGGTGAGCCCGGCCTGCGTGTCTGGGGGATGCGTGTTCCCACCCGGACGCCGACAGTGCCAGGGATCGCTTGGGAGGAGGGCGCCACCCAGCGGGCTGGGTGCAGGAGCAGAGCCCAGACCTCTCCATGGGGTGAGGGAGGGGGAGGGCCTGGGGCAGGCGGAGGAGGGAGAGGCGTGTAAGACCCCCACCCCCCACCCCCCCACACAGCTGCAGCCAGTCACAGCCGCGGGACACGCCGAGCGCCGCACCCTGCGCTGTCCATGGTGCTGGAGCTGAAGGACTGGGGCTGGGAGCTCTCCAGGGGCCGGACTCCTGGGTTCTCTCGCCACCCCCGGGCTGCCGGGGTGGAAACACCCCCCCCCCCGCGCTGTGTTTCTGGGCCCGGGGGTCCGAACAGCGGAGCCGCTCAGAGCCCGAACCGCCCCCCACCTCTGCTGGGCCCCTTCCAGACAAAGCACTTTAAGAACCATCGCTGGGGAAACGTGCACTATTGGTGGGCCCCACAGACATGCCGCGTGGCTCTGTCGCTCTCTGGTGGCCAGTCCCTGTACTACAACCTGGGGGCTCCGGGGATCTTTGACACTCCTGCTCCAAGGGCTCGTGTTCAGTCCCCGCGGCTGGCGCGGGGGGCGGGGAGGGCGGCAGGACTCCTGGGTTCTATTTCTGGCTCTGGGAGGAGATGGGGGCGGGTCTAGTGGCTTGAAGCAGGGGAGTGGCTGGGCCGCCCATGAACCCAGCTTTTGCCTGGTCCCCGACAACCCAGAGCAGATGAAGGCCCCGGGGCCAGGGCTCGCCTTGGGCCCACGCCCACGGGTGCCGGCCCCACGCCCGCGGGTGCTGGCCCCAGCCAGATGGCAGAAGCTGTTCTAATTCCCCTTCGCGCAGCGGCCCCTAATCCCATCCGGCGCTTAGCGGAGGCCACGTCCCTGCCGGAAGCACTGAGGGCAAAGCAGGGACGACACTTGTCCGGATTAAGCCAGGCGGCGCCCCGGTCCCCGGGGCACGGGCCAACCCTGCGGGCAAGGGGGACAGAAGGAGCCATTCCCCCACCCCCACCCGATGCCAAACAGCCATCGGCAAAGCCCTGCCCAGCTATGGACCCCATTGGGGGAAACTGAGACACGGAGCAAGGGCACAGAACCCAGGAATCCTGACCCCTACCCCCCCTGCTCTAACCACTAGACCCCACTCCCCTCCCAGAGCTCAGCACAGAACCCAGGAGTCCTGACCCCAAGACCCCCCTGCTCTAACCACTAGACCCCACTCCCCTCCCAGAGCTCAGCACAGAACCCGGGAGTCCCCCCGCTCTAACCACTAGACTCCCCTCCCTCATCCGATCTGATCATTGAACCCAGGAGACCTGACTCCCGCTCCCCACTCAGAGCAGACCCCAGGAGTCCTGTCTCCTAGTCCCACGTGTTCTTGGGCCGCACTCCCACCCCCAACACTAGAGCCATTCAACCGACCCACAACGTGGGGGGCTGCAGCTCCCGCCGATTGTCCCCAGCGCTGCCCTGGGGACCCCTGAAGTGCAGGCCGGGACTGTTCCGCCATGGCAGGTGTAGGACACAACACACTCCCATGGGCACCCCGCAGCCTGGCACCCACAGGCGCACGCGGCCCTCTAGGTGGCACCAGCGATCCACTGCCAGGGCCCCCCACTGCCCGGCAGCGCCCAGAAAGGCCACCGGGGTCAAGGCTGGCTCAGCCTCTGGCACCGGGTTTTCGGAGGTGAGCCCCACACAGGGCTTTAGCCAACCCCCTGCCGGAGCTGGGAGCGGGACCCAGGAGTCCTGACTCCCAACCCAGCACCGCCCCCCCTCCCGCTCTAACCACTAGACCCCACACGCCTCCCAGAGCCAGGAGGCCCCATGTGGGGCGGGGCGAGGGTTCTGGCTTTGTCAATTACACAGCTCCGGGCCCACCCTGTCTGTCCTGATCCCTGCTGACTCGCCCCCCACCCCCCCCCGAGACACATTCCCCTGGCAGATCGGACTCCATGGCTCCATGCAGCGCCCCAGTGATCCCCAGGGGACCCGAAAAGACAAGGGGGGAGTTGATCACCATTAAAAGGGCAGAAGGAACTCAGAGATCACCCCATGCGGTGTGTGGGGGAGGAAGATGGGGTCTCAGGGACCCCTACCACCTCCCTGGGTGCCTATCTCCAAGATGCCTCCCTAACCCCCCCCCCTGCCCGCCCGCTGGTTCAGCTGGACACAGGCTGCCATTTCACTCCCTGGATTAAATTGTTGTGCTAAGCGGCTGTTAAATTGCCCCACCCCAGAGGCAGCTGCATCTCAGCACTGGCTGAGAGACCCCTATATAAGCAGCCCCATGCCCTAACCCAGCGGTGGCCGCATCTCAGCGCCAGGTGAGATCCCAGTATAAACACCCCCCCGCACACACCCCAGAGGTGGCTGCATCTCAGTCGCCCACCAGGGGGAGCAGAAGACATCGGTTTTAAGCAAGAGCCACGGTCCCAGCTCCAAACGCAGACCCAGATCAGGCCCCAGAGGATCGGCTGAGGGAGGAGGAGGGGGACAGACAGAGCGCCCCCCCCCCCAACCAGTGTGACGCGGGCCACTCCGGATTCACCCCAGCGCCGCTCCGGCTGGCGAGTGGCTGCTGCAGGGTGGGCTGGGAGAAGGGCGGGGAGGGGTTTGCTTTGCAGCAGCCGGAGCAGGAGGCGAACTGAGGCGCCGCTCCCGAGCCCAGCGGCGGCAGCGGGGTGGGAGATCGCCCCCCCCCCCAGTCACCCAGACAAGACCCGCCCCCCGGTCCAGCAGCCTGCGCAGGTAGACACAAGGGTCGGGGGTGGGATTTCCCTCCTGGTTAATTACAGCAGGCGGGGGTGTCTGGCGGCCCAGTTCCACCCTCCGGCAGCCACTAGGGAAAAGGGGGTGCGGGGGGGTCCCCCATCCCCATCTCCTGGCGGTGACACATCCACCCAGAGGAGCCCGACGCCCCCAACCCCGCGGGCCCGGAGTCGCCCGTGGCCGTGTGTGTGGGGGGAGGGGGTCTGGGAAGTGAAGATGGGGGGGTCCACCCCCCCGCATAGAAATCCCAGCGGCTGCTGTGAGGGGTGGGGGTGGCGGTTATCACATCAGAACATGGGGCTGGAAGGGGGGCTCCTGGATCACGGAGCTCAGCCCCCTGCTAGCGCAGGCCGCCCCTATAACTTGGGGGGCCCCCACGGCTTGGGGGGGAGGGAGAGAATCAGCGACACGGAGAACGAACCAGACCGTGTCCCCCCCCCCGGGGCGCTAGTTTGAAATCACCCGAAGAACTAGTCGGCCCGCCCCGCCCCCCCGATTCACTCCGCCCCCCAACCCTCCCCCCCCGCAGCCGGGCTCCCTCCCCACCCGGGTCAAAGCCAGACGAATCCAGAGCAGGAGACGGAAAACCTCGGCCCAGGCAGAAGAGCCGCCGGGTAAATCAAAGCCGCGGAGAGTTTGGGGTGAGTGGGGGTGTCAGGGGCGAGGGTCCTGCCCCACCGAGGGGGGGCGGCTACTTGATTTTATTGGGGGGAGAAGAGCGTGATTTCAGGGTCATGGAAATCGTGACTGGGGGGGAGTTAAGGGGCTGGCTGGGGTGCCAGGACTCCTGGGTTCAGAGCCCTGTTCTGCCACGGGCTGCCCCTGGGAGCTGGGACCAGTCGCTTGAATTTCCCTCTGCCTCAGTTTCCCTCATAACCCACCCACCCCCCACTCAGCTCCCCGGTAGTGCAGCGGTTCTCAGCCAGGGCTCCGGGGGGGGGGACATCAGCTCCCCTAGAGATTTGCCTAGTTTTACAACAGGCCACATGGAAAGCGCTTCCCAGGCCAGGACACACTCCCATTTCAGACAGACAGTGACTCGTTTCCACATCCAGGGAAAGGTAGGTGCGAGGTTTCCATCCCAGGGGGCTGATTTTATAACGACCTGGCTCAGAGGAGAAATCCAGCCATTGCTCAGCACTAGGGCGGCTGCGACACTGGGATTTTGGTGTCTGATTCTGTGAGCAAGTGGTTTTGAAGTGAGGTGAAACCTGGGGGTGCTCAGGACAAATCAGCCTCCTGGAAGGCGTCCGGGGGTCTGGAACGGTTGAGGGCCGCGGGCGTAGGGGGCTTTGAGAGCTTCGAGGGATGTAGAAAGGGGAAGGGGGGACACAAAGTAGGGAAATGCCTCCCCCAAAGTCACGCAGCACAGCTAGGAAGGGAACCCAGGTGTCCTGGCTCCCAGCCCCCCCCCGCTCTAACCACCAGACCCCACTCCCCTCCCAGAGCCGGGGATACAACCCAGGTGTCCTGACTTCCAGCTCCCTCTGCTCTAACCCACCAGACCCCACTCCCCTCCCAGAGCTGGGGATAGAACCCAGGCATCCTGGCTCCCAGCTCCCTCTGCTCTAACCCACCAGACCCCACTCCCCTCCCAGAGCTGGGGATAGAACCCAGGCATCCTGGCTCCCAGCCCCCCCTGCTCTAACCACCAGACCCCACTCCTGTTGCAGAGCCGGGGATAGAACCCAGGCGTCCGTTCTTTGCACCCCGCTGCAGCTGTGGCGCGAGCCGCGGCTGGGGCCTACCCAAAGGCTGCTCTAGATTGGGCGGTTTGATCTATGGCCCTCGGGCCGAGTGAGGCCGAGAGAGCAGCTGGGTGAGCATGATGCTGCCTGGGCCAGGGGGTTCCTCCTGGGGGGCTCAGATGAGCCCCAGCTCAGACCCTCGGCCCATCCAGCCTCTTACCCAATCTCCAGCTGCTTCATAGGAAGGTGCCAGAAACACCCTAGTAGATGATCCTGGACTAACCTGCCCCTGGGGGATGGTCCCTCCAGCCCCAGGTGGAGAAATTGTCTCCACACGGTCACATGCAACTCACCTGGCCCCCACTGGCCCCTGGCAGGAACTGGGGGAGACAGGAAGGAGGGGGGCTGTTAGTTCTCAATAGCACCTGCTGGATCTCACACGCCTCCTGTGCTCTCCTGGTCCCCAGCCCCCCTGCTCTAACCACTAGACCATTCTCCCTCCCTGAGCTGGAAATAGAACCCAGGAATCCTGACTCACAGCCCCACCCCCCCTTGCTCTAACCCCTAGACACCACTCCCCACCCAGAATTGGGGATAGAACCCAGGTGTCCTGGCTCCTGGGATCAATCATTTGATTGCCATGTGCCTCAGTTTCCCCATCTGACAATGGAGATAACGATCCTTCCTTGGTCTAGTTAGAATAAGACCAGCTTGGGGCAGGGTCTGCCTCAGAGGTGTCTGTGCAGCGCCTGGCACAATGGGGCCCTGATCTCGGTTGGGGGGCCAGGGGTGTGTGTGTCTCCAAGTGCTACCGTAATGCTGCTAATATTGCACACACCACAATGGGACCCTGACCTTGGTTGCAGTGTCATACCCAGGCTATTGGAGAGGCTGAAATTGTACCTGTTTTGTTTTTTTTTAAAGCAGCTTCAGTTAAACCAGAACAAAAAATGCCGCCCGAGGTGTGTGTGTGTCAGTAATTCCCATTAGCCGCAGTTCCGGGGGTCAAGACGGGGACAGAGAGAGACACTGACTCCAGGATATTGTGCAGCATCACTCAGAGCCTCGTTCTCTTCCTTAAAGCCCCAGCTCCTGGGGTCACGGGATGGGAAGGGACAGATTCTGGTCATTTGTTTCCCTCAAGAGCCAGACTCCAGCCCTCATGCTGCCAACGAAAAGCAGGAAAATATGACTCCTTAAAGACTCAAACACACACCCAGTTCGAAAAATCAGGGAGTCATTTTATTTAAATTTCTCATGTTTTTTTTGGGGGGGGTGGGGGTGACTCATTGCTGGGGCTGGTAGCACAGCACCCCTCCCCCACCCATGCAAGCATTTGTCCTTCTGGGAAGGAAAAACCAGGCCTTTCCGATGCGACTCAGAGCCAGGACTCCTGGGTTCTTTCTCCAGCTCTGGGAGGAAGGGAGCAGGGTCTAGTGGTTAGAGCGAGGGGGACCCAGGCTCCTGGCTTCCATTCCCTGCTCTGGGAGGGGAGTGGTGTCTAGTGGTTAGAGCAGGGGTGGAGACTGGGTTTGGTCCCTAGCTGCCCTTGGGGAGAGCGGGGAGTTGGGTTTCTCCTAGGCAAGCCGCACTGGGGGAAATCTGATCTTCCAGCGGGGAGGATGTTGCCAGAGCCAGGTGCCCCCCCGCGCACACACACACACCTGCCGTGTCTAATTTCGGCCTGTCGGCCTAATTCGCTGGGGAAGGCAAGATCTGGCTCTGTAAGCAGGAGTCACCTTGGGCCCCGGGGGCAGAAGCTGCCAAGTCCAACTTACAGCCAGGTCCTTAATTCAAATCCAATTAGGGGGAATGGATCAGATGGGCTGAGCCCCCCAAGGCACCTTCCCCAGCATGTGAGCTGCCCGGTTTGAAGCTAGAACCCAGGAGTCCTGGCTCGCGGCTCCCCTGCTGGCACAGTCACTGCTGGAAGTCAAGTCTACCCCGGAAAGATGCGGTTGAGCCAACGTGGGGGGAATTGTAGCGGAGATCGAGCCAGGGCAGCCAGTCCCGAGTGAGAGCTTGGATGTGAGGACTGAGGGGTGGGATCCTTTCCTGGCCTTGGGGAAGGTCTGTGGTTACTGAGGACATTCTGGGTCAGTCACTGTGATGCTCCAGGGCACCGATCACTGCAGGGGTCAGGAAGGACACTGTGCAGCGTCCCAGCCAGCCCTGCGCCAGAGGGGCAAAGCGGCTGGGGGTCAACAACCGACCGCTGTTGCATAAGCTGAATAATGACCAAAGGGGCCGTGCCAGCAGGGACTTGGGCTGTCAGAGAGACCCAGCTGGTGCGGGAGGTAGAGAGACAGCACCATACACTGTGCCCCCCCCCCGACTCAGCATCACCCCTGCCCTTCCCCACGCCAAGCTGGTCCCAGAGTGGGGGGCCTCCTACCCCCCAAAGCCAGTCGTACCGTCCCCCCCCTGCTCCCCGTCCCATCCCCACCCCCAGGGCAGGCTACTGGGGGAGCCTCCAACCTTTCCCTTCTGACCCCTCCCCCTTGGTTCTGTTCCCAGGTGCCATGAGTGGCGGGGGCAGCGTGTGGGCGCTGGCCATCGGCTGGGTGCTGGCCGTGCTGTGCAGAGGCGCCGGGGGGCTGGACAGCCGCTGCCTGGCTGGAGGGAAGCATAAGGTGGCACCGAGCCCCGAGGGGCACCTGGGCGTTTGCCAGCTCTACGCCGCCAGTGAGTGATGGGCATGGGGTGGCCCGGGACTGGGTGGAGGGGGCACAAAATCGGAGGTTTTGGGAGGATGAAACTAGGTCGGAGCAGGTGATTTCAAGGAGTTTCTCCAGTCCCAGCCCCCCCCAACCACTAGACCCCACTCCCCTCCCAGAGCTGGGGATAGAACCCAGGAGTCCTGACTCCCCAGCCCCCCCTCCCCGACCCTGTGAGCAGTGGCTTTGCCCCTGTGTTGCTGGGGACCCCTGTGCTCTGGAGAACGAGAGGGGCCCAACACCCCTCACACGCCAGGCCCTGCCCTGGGGAGCCCCTGGGCACAGGGCGGGGGTCAGTGGTGGGGGTCCGGCCCTGGGTGGGGAGTCAAGGGTGGTGCTGATGGATGGCCGGGTTCTCTTCCCAGACGCCTGCTGCTCCCCCAATGTGGCCCAGGAGATCTCCAGCGCCCCACTCGCCAAGGTCAACGACAGCTACTGGAATCGCTGCGGGAGCCTCAGCCCCAGGTACCCATCCCTCTGCCTGTCTCGGCTGTGAGCTTCCCCACAGCAGTGCCCTGCTAGCACCCAGCTACCCCCGGCTGTGAGCTTCCCCGCAGCAGTGCCCTGCTAGCACCCAGCTACCCCCGGCTGTGAGCTTCCCCGCAGCGGTGCCCTGCTAGCACCCAGCTACCCCCGGCTGTGAGCTTCCCCGCAGCGGTGCCCTGCTAGCACCCAGCTACCCCCGGCTGTGAGCTTCCCCACAGCAGTGCCCTGCTAGCATCCAGCTGCCCCCGGCTGTGAGCTTCCCCGCAGCAGTGCCCTGCTAGCACCCAGCTACTCCTGGCTGTGAGCTTCCCCACAGCAGTGCCCTTCTAGCACCCAGCTACCCCCGGCTGTGAGCTTCCCCACAGCAGTGCCCTGCTAGCACCCAGCTACCCCCGGCTGTGAGCTTCACCGCAGCAGTGACCTGCTAGCACCCAGCTGCCCCCGGCTGTGAGCTTCCCCGCAGCGGTGCCCTGCTAGCACCCAGCTACCCCCGGCTGTGAGCTTCCCCACAGCAGTGCCCTGCTAGCATCCAGCTGCCCCCGGCTGTGAGCTTCCCCGCAGCAGTGCCCTGCTAGCACCCAGCTACTCCTGGCTGTGAGCTTCCCCACAGCAGTGCCCTTCTAGCACCCAGCTACCCCCGGCTGTGAGCTTCCCCACAGCAGTGCCCTGCTAGCACCCAGCTACCCCCGGCTGTGAGCTTCACCGCAGCAGTGACCTGCTAGCACCCAGCTGCCCCCGGCTGTGAGCTTCCCCGCAGCGGTGCCCTGCTAGCACCCAGCTGCCCCTGGCTGTGAGCTTCCCCCTACCCCAGTTGTGAGCTTCCCCACAGCAGTGCCCTGCTAGCACCCAGCTACCCCCGGCTGTGAGCTTCCCTGCAGCGGTGCCCTGCTAGCACCCAGCTGCCCCCGGCTGTGAGCTTCCCTGCAGCGGTGCCCTGCTAGCACCCAGCTGCCCCCGGCTGTGAGCTTCCCTGCACCGGTGCCCTGCTAGCACCCAGCTGCCCCCGGCTGTGAGCTTCCCTGCAGCGGTGCCCTGCTAGCACCCAGCTGCCCCCGGCTGTGAGCTTCCCCGCAGCGGTGCCCTGCTAGCACCCAGCTACCCCCGGCTGTGAGCTTCCCTGCAGCGGTGCCCTGCTAGCACCCAGCTGCCCCCGGCTGTGAGCTTCCCTGCAGCGGTGCCCTGCTAGCACCCAGCTGCCCCCGGCTGTGAGCTTCCCCGCAGTGGTGCCCTGCTAGCACCCAGCTACCCTCGGCTGTGAGCTTCCCTGCAGCGGTGCCCTGCTGGTGGATGGTGTCACACTCTCAATTTGAAATTCTAGCCTAGAAGCCGAGGGTTACACACAGACCTAAGTTATATCCCAACCTCAACAGGTGGGACCACCAGCAGCAGAGCGCCCCCTAGTGCCGCCCTGGGTCCGCACTGAGAGGGAGCACTGCCGGCTAAAGCCGCTCCCCACAGCGCCCCCTAGTGCCACCCTGGGGCCAGCACTGCCTGCTGGGGGATGGTGCCCCCTGCTAAGCCCCTGCCCCGTCCCTGCAGCATCCTGCCAGTGCACGGCTCGACGGTGCCCCAGAGGCGGCCTGTGGGGCTCCCCACTCTAATCCCCGCTCTCTATCCCAGGTGTGAGAACTACCTGCAGCGGGTTGAATGCTTCTACCGCTGCTCCCCCAGCGCCGCCCGCTGGCCCCACCCCCAGCGCCCCACAGCCGTCCTGGAGGTGCCCCTCTGCCTGAGCTTCTGTGAGGCCTGGTGAGTCAGTGCGTCTTCCCCCTCCTTCCTGACTGGTGAGAGCAGCAGGCTGGGAGCCAGGACTCCTGGGTTGTACCCCTGGCTCTGGGAGGGGAGTGGGGTCCAGTGGTTAGAGGGGAGGGGGGAGCCAGGACTCCTGGGTTCTATCCCTGGCTCTGGGAGGGGAGTGGGGTCCAGTGGTTAGAGGGGAGGGGGGAGCCAGGACTCCTGGGTTCTATCCCTGGCTCTGGGAGGGAAGCAGGGTCTAGTCGTTAGGGGGGCAGGGATGCTGGGAGCCAGGCTATTCCTAGGGAGGACGCGAGTTCACCCGTGACTCCAGACAGCAACGGTCAAGGGGAAAAGAGAATCCAGTCCCCATGACAAGCTCCAGGATGGGCCAGTCTGAAGGTCTCTCCCACCTGCCGGGAACGGCCCCTTTAACGCACGATGGACTGGTGGAACTCCCTGCTGCAAGGCGCTGGAGTGCAGCAGCGAAGCTGGGCAACTGGGCTGGATGGACCCAGGGGTCCGATGTGGGGCAATACGGGGGTAGGTTGGCCCTGAAACACCCCAGCTGATCAGCCCCCTAGTCTGTCTCAATCTCAGCCTGTCCCCCCTTCTCACCCCTCCCCCAGGTATGAAGCCTGCAAGGATGACCTGACTTGTGCTCGCAACTGGCTGAGTGACTGGCAGTGGGGTCCCCAGGGGAACAACTGCAGCCAGGACTGTGTGTCCTACAGCCAGGTGAGGGGGCTCTGCTGTCGGGGGAGGGGGTGGCTCAGCCCTGCCGGGGGGAGACTGGTGGGGGGAGTGGTGGACTCGGGCTCCGGCTGAGCTGGGTTGGCACCAACCGGGACGGGCGGATTCTGTGGCACAGGCACCTCAGAGCTGGGCTGAGACCCGTCCAACTCGTGGCATGTGGGGGTGGAATGGGACATGGGGCCTGTCCCCTCTAGGGGGCAGGGCGGGGGGCTGGCTGGCTCAGAGGGATAAACCCGTCGGGCTGGATAGAGGGGCTGGGTGAATCGAGGGGGATAGAGATCCCCACTCCTGAGGGCACCTAATCCCCATGTGCCTGGGCAGCAGGTCGGGGGGGCGGGGAGGGGAGCTGCCAGCAGCTGGCACTGCCCCAGCCATCGCCAGATCTCCCCACGCTCAGCCCAGCAGGCCGCTGCCTTGGCCCCCGCGCGGCTCCCAGACACTGAGCCAGCAGCGGAGCTGCAAACGCTGGCAGGGCCCCCTGCCTGGCAGCCCCCACCACCAGGGGGTGCCCATGAGGCCCAGAGCCCGTTCCTGGGGACGGAGCGTGAGCTTCCCTCCTTCTCCGTGCTCCGAGGCTGGCACAGGAATTCGGGCTGAGACTCAAACTTCTCCTCCCCATATCCCAGGCCTCACCCCCTAACCTCTCCCCTCTCTCTGCCCCCCAGCTGTACCGGGACGGCAGGGAGCTCTGCGAGAACATCTGGGGCGACGCCTTCGTGGCCGCCCGGGAGCCCTGCCCCTGCCTCAGCCTGGCCGGCTCCGATGCCGACCCGGTGCCCGAGGACGGGGACAGCTCGGAGGAGCCCGACTCCACCAAAGCCGGCAGCCCCCGGGGGCCCTGCCCGGCCAGCAGCCTCCTCCGGCGCGGCCTGCGCAAGCGCTCCGTCTTCATGGAGGACATGGAGGGGAGCGGGAGCGGGTTCTAAACCCGCCGGCCCCTCCCCGCAGCTCCCCCACTCCCTAGGAGAGCCCCTCCCACACCGCTCGCCCCAGGGGAGGGGGGCGGGAAATGCTTGTAATCTATGCAACCCCCCCAGCCCTGTGATCGTCCCCCCACACACACCGTGACTGCTTCTCTGGCCCCTCCTGCACCCCATCCAGCCACCTACTGGGGCAGGACCCACACAGCCCTCCTCCCCCCACAGCCATAGGGCCTAGCTCAAAGGGGTGTTAGCTTCCCCGTCCCCTAGCACCCAGCTTCCCAGGGAGGGAGTTCCCACTCACAACCAGCTCCCCCCCCCCGCCCCGGTCACATACGCCTGCAGGGATGCAGCTGTCTCATCCTCTTGCTATACTGCAGAGGGGGAAACTGAGGCACAGAGAGGCGCTGCCTGAGAGAAGCTTAGTGTAGTTCAGTAGCTCGGCTCTAAATCCTCCCCTGCTCTAACCACTAGTTTACCTTACTAGCCGGGGATGGAACCCAGGAGTCCTGCCTCCCAACACCCCCACCCCATTCCCATAGCCTGGGACAGAACCCAGGAATCTTGCCTCCCTGCTCTAACCACTAGACAATACTGCCCTCGCGAGAGCCCCACCCCTAGGCACGGGCTTTGTAGCGCAGACACCGGCTAAGCCACCGGGAGGCACTGCAGGCCAGGACCTCGAGTGGCTGCTGGCCAAAGCCTCAGGGCAGGGGAGGATGCTGCACCACCTGGCCCCCCACGCTGGTGCCAGGTTGGCACCCCCCACCGACGGGGATTGACCCCTTGACACAGAGGAGGAGCTGATGATAAGCCAGGTCCATTTGCTTCATGCTGGACCAACTCCTAGACTGCCCTACGAGGGTCAGCCAGCAGGGGGTGCTCTCCCCACCAGTCACTGCTGAATTTAGCTGTGCAGGGCGATGGCACGCCAGGGCCAACCCAGGCCAGCGCTAGGGCTGCAAGGTGGGGGCTCTCCTCCGGGCCCCAGCATGGCAGCAGGGGGCGCCGTGCAGCACAGGAGGCAGATCGACGGGGCGAACATTGGACACCGATTCCAAACCGCAAGAGCCCCGGGACTCTAAGCAAGGATCTGCCCCCCCCCCCGGCGGGGGGAGAAGGGGAATCAGAGGTGCAGGGGGAAGATCGTGCCAGTCTTTCAAGCCAGCACCCCTCAAAGCAGCCCCCTGAAACGTCCCCTGCCTGTACTCAACCCCTTGCTCTGAGCGTCAGTTCCCACGGGGCCACCCCGCCCGTTACGTGCCCATTGGGGATTACGAGGGGAAAACGCTGTTCGAAAAGCAGACGATACTGGGGAAAGAAATAAACGAAAATAAAAACCTTTAAAATTTGGTCCATGGGATTTGTTTTAGCCCCACCCCAGAGGTGGCTGCATCTTGGCACCAGACAAGGAGTCCCTGTATAATCAGCTCCCCCCACAGAGGTGGCTGCAGGGCTCAGGGACACGCCCCGTGAGGGGTAGACCTGTTACAAACCTCAGAGACTTTTCAAAATGTTTTATTAACTAAAACAAAGTGGGGAAAATGGGGGGGGGAAATCCACAGCAAGGAGGCGCCAGCGAGACTGGGGCAGCTGGTTCCTACAAGCCCCCTTTCCAGCTGGCTCCTTCCAGCCCCTGGAGAGGGTGGCTCAGATCTGTTGGCATCACAATTAAATACAATCCCAGACGCTGCGCATCAAAAGTTCTCGCTGACTTGGGGCCATGGGGCCATGGGGCCAGCTGGGGGGCGCGGGCATGGGGCCAGCTGGGGGGCGCGGGCATGGGGCCAGCTGGGGGGCGCGGGCATGGGGCCAGCCCTCCACCCCCCGGTGCCCGCTACAGCCCAGTCACTGGCTCCAGCTTGCGCTCGTGGAAGAAGCGGTGGGGCTGGCGTTTGGAAGACTCTTTGAGGGCAAAGAAGGACAGGACGGAGCGGGTGCCCTTCTGAGCGGGGTCGTCCTCACTGTCATCCCTGGGGAGGGAATAAGAAATGAACGGGGCCCTGGCAGCTCAGCTCTCCCCCACACACAGACAGGGCGCCGGGGCGGAGGCAGGTGCCAGGGCGGGCTGGGAGGGGAGGGATGGGCAGAGCCGGTCAGGGGTGCTGGGCTCAGGTGGTGTCTACTCTGGTCCTGTGTATACAGGGATCCCTTGCTCAGCGCTGAGATGCAGCCACCTCTGGGGTGGGGCGTGGGGGCTGTGAGCCTGCACAGGAAGATAATGAACAGCCTGGGGCAGGTCCCCTCCATGCTGAGTCTGAGGGGGTGCAGAGTCCCATAACCCCCATCTCTTCTGCCATGGCTCCTCGGGAGGGATCCACACCCAGGGAGGCACTGAACCAGGCTGCGCCCATCCCACACATGGATGTAGGACGAGCTGGTGGGCGATGAGGGGACCCCAGAGCGGGAAGGGAGCTGAGCCCAGCACCCTCCGCGCATGCAGGGGGGAGGGCAGCGGAAGCCCCCCGACAGCAGCGGGCCCAGGGGGCAGCAGGGGCGTAAGCGGGGATGGCAGGGCTGTCGCTTGGCATTGGAGCCAGCTCCTCTGAGCCGCTACAGACGGTGCCCGCGGGCCCGGGACCTCGTTACAGCCCATCGCTGTCAGGTGGGGGGCAGGGACCCAACCGGGGGGGGGAGGGGTCAGACTGAGGTCAGGAAGTCCCCCCCCCCGCCCCATCACCTACCAGCGCACGGGCACGGCCTTGCTCTCCAGGATGGTCTGGGCCGTGCTCCAGCTGAAACGCACGAACTGCGGGTACCCGAACACGGGGTCCAGGCACTGCGCCAGCCACTCCTTGGTCTTGGGATCTGGGGGCCGGGGAGCGGAGGGGGAGATGAGAGTCGGGGGGCAGCAAATGCACCAGCCACGGACACTCTCCCCACCCCACCTCACCTCCCTGACTGCAAACGAGGGTACCTGACAGCTTTCCAACCAGTCAGGACTCCTGGGTTCTATCCCTGGCTCTGGGGGGTGGGGTCTAGTGGTTAGAGCAGTGGGGCTGGGAGCCAGGACTCCTGGGTTCTATCCCGGCTCTGGGAGGGGGGGGGGTCTAGTGGTTAGAGCAGGAGGGCTGGGAGCCAGGACTCCTGGCTTCTACCCCCAGTTCTACCACTGCCGTCCCCCACGACCTCAGCACGTCACTTAGCTTCCGCCTCGGTCTCTGGAAGGCGGATCAGAAATCCAGCCCGATGCAGCCGAGGGGGTTAAAGGAAGGTCAAGGCCGAGGGGGCTGGGAGGGGGCTCGGAGCCTGGCAGCGCAGCCCCCACCCCTAGGCAATGCAAGATCCAGGGAAGGCCGGGAGCAGATCCCAGGTCACACGCGCCCTCTGCTGAGTGGAAGTGAACACAACACAACAGTAGGAGCTGGTGTAATCTCGGAAGGGGGCAGGATACCAGGCTAGATGGGCCCATGGGGCAGCATCGATTTATCATCAGCTCCTATATAAGCAAATAGCTCCACCTCGTGGTCAGACCTATCACTGACCCTGAGATTTCACAGGGGGCGGGGAGGGGGGGGTCATTTACCATTGGGGTACCCAGACCCATACTCCATCCTCACGTCCCCCAGATCCTCCGGGAATGTCCAGTTCTTCACAGCACGATCCCGCGCCACCTGCCAACGCAGACAGGAGTCGGCTCAGGGCGGCGCCGCTAGGAACATCCCCCTAGCGCCAGGCTGTTTCTGCAGGGATCCGTCGCCTGGCGCGGAGGTGCAGCCGCCTCTGGGGAGGGGCGCAATGGCTGTTGAACCGCCGGGCAGCATTTGGGACAGGAAGTGAGGACGAATCCCCCAGTGTGGAGCCAATTGAGGGAGGCCCAATGGAACGGCCTCATTAGCTCACCCAGCAGATCCCAATAACACCCCGGTAAGTGGAGCTGGGGTGTCTCCATATTCCACAGACCCGCCCAGGTCCACTGCTCCGAGGAGGGCAGGGGGCCTGGTGACTCCTCAGCCCATTCCCCACCGGGCCCCCTGAAGAGGGGGGACCCCAAAGCCTCACCTTGGCACAGATGCTGGCCGCGCTGACGATGGGGAAGAGGGAATCGGCCTTCGGCCTCACGGTCACCTCGAGCTCCGGGAAGTGCCGCTTCAGCTTCTCCTGGTACTTCTCCGCCGGCCCCACCGTGTCCACGAAGACCTGCCAGGGATGGGGTGTGAGGGCGGCGGTGTCAGGTCCCCTCCCGCCCCACCCTGTGCTGGGATCAGGGCACCACGTGGGGAGGCGGCTGCCCTGTTGCTGTATAGAGAAACTGAGGCACAGGGAGGCTGGTGGGAAGTGGCGGGAGGAAGGGTGCATGTCAGCGCTATGCCCACAACGGTCCCCTTTGCCAACCCTGTGATCAGGGCACCCTGCGGACAGAAATCTGCCCCATGGGGAAACTGAGGCCGGAGGGGGGGGGGAGACTGCGGCCAGCTCACCTCTGCCACCTGCACTCCCGCATCCAGCACGTGCTGTATCAGCCCGATGGCCGTGTCGTGGGACAGGGCGTTGAGGTTGTATTTCGCCCTGGCCGGGAGAAGAGAGGGGTTAATATTCACCAGCCAGAGACCCAGGCCCCACTGTGCCAGGCGCTGCATAGACACAGCGCAAACCCCTCAAGACTCTCCAGCTGCCTCACCCACCCAGGGATCCGGCTCCTAAGGTTAATAGGAGCGGGGAAGGGGGACACGGAGCCTTTCCCCTCTGGGGGCACTGGCTGATTCAGCCCCAGGCTGGGGGGCCTGGCTGGCTCAGGGGGGAAATGGGACACGGGGCCTTTCCCCACTAGGGGGCGCCGGTGACCCGGGGCTCTCACCGCTGCTGCATGCTGGTGCTGATGAGGTTGGGCGAGAGGATGTGCAGGGCCCAGCCGACGAAGTCCCTGGCCCGGTCCAGCGTCCCAAACAGCTGCTCCCGCTCGGCCTCCGTCAGTGTCTTCGAGTCTGGGGGCGGGGAAGGAGGGGGGACACTAGCGTCGGCCTTGGGCTTCTCTGAGATCTTGGGGGGGGACCCCTCATGATCCAACATTCCCTCTATGGGGCCTTTACCCCCCTGCTGACCCCATCCCCTACCCCCATGCAGATCCATATTCCCCCTGCCCCCCTCCACCCCATTGCAGCCCCATCCCCCAAACCTCAGCTCTCCAGCACCCCCCTCGCTCTGTCAGTTCTGTACCAGGACCCGGAATTTCCACCCCCCCCCCAATCTTCCCCCACTGAGATCCCTGGGCTCCTCCTCCGAGGGGGAATCACAGGAGGCCAGGGTGGAAATTCAGCCCCCCACCCCCACGATGCTCTTGTCCTTACCCGCCATCTTCAGAGCTCCCAGCTCCTCCTGCTTGGCCAATGGGCAATAGCAAACAGCATAGACCATGGGACCTGGGAGAGGAAACAGAGGCACAGATGGGGGGGGGGCAGCCTAGCCCATCCAGCTGGTGCAAGAGCCTCCTCCTCCGCAACTCCCACCCACAGCACGGGGTGGGGGGGGGGGGAGATCAGCCCTGGCCACACTACGGGCCCATCTAACCCCCCTGCCAGTTATGGGGCTCCAAGCTCCTCCCCCAGGGCAGGTGGACCCACCTCCCCGGCAGGGAGTTATGGGGGGGGGGGGGAATCCTGTGAGATGCCTTGTGCTCCCCCACCCATCACCCCCTCCTCACTGTACCGGGAGCACAGAGAGGGAGGGCCCCTCCCCTATCACTCAGTAATGGGGGCCCCCTATCCCCACCCCTATGCAACACTGGGGGGTCCCTGCTCCATGCATCGAAGGGGGCTCTCCCCATGCAATGCTGGGGGTCCCCCGCCCAGCCCCGTGCAATGCTGGGGGGTCTCCCCGGTCCCTCTCCCCGTGCAATGCTGGGGGTCCCCCTGCCCAGCCCCCCGTGCAATGCTGGGGGTCTCCCCATGCAATGCTGGAGGGTCCCCCGCCCAGCCCCGTGCAATGCCAGGGGTCTCCCCGGTCCCTCCCCCCGTGCAATGCTGGGGGGTCCCCCTGCCCAGCCCCCCGTGCAATGCCAGGGGTCTCCCCGGTCCCTCCCCCCGTGCAATGCTGGGGGTCCCCCTGCCCAGCCCCCCGTGCAATGCTGGCTCCCCCGTACCCAGCACGGGGCCCCTGCCGGCCTCATCGATGCCCAGGCAGCAGGGCCCGGCCCTGCACAGCTCGGGCACGGGGGAGCCCAGGCGGCAGCTGCCCGCGTTGTCCCGCTCGAACTCCCGCAGCTCCATATTTCCGCGCCCGGGCGGGAGGCCCCGAGCCCGGCCCAGGGGCGGGGCGGACTCGCACTGACGCCTGGGAGTTGTAGTTCTAGGGGAGGGGAAGTCTCACGTCTGGGGTTGGGGGTCAGAGGTCAGGACTCCTGGCTTCTATCCCAGCTCTGGGAGGGGAGAGGGGTCTAATGGTTAGAGCAGGAGGAGGCAGGACTTCGGGGTTCTATCCCTGGCTTGGGGTGTGTGTGTCAGGACTCCTGGGTCCATTTACACCAGATTCATTGCATCACCTTGGAATTAGTCATTCATTGCCACTTTCTAAGAGCAGCCACTGATCTCCCGCGAGCTCCACAGATCGGATTAGAAACCTCTAAGAACCAGGCTCCGAAGCCCCTGGGATTGGATCTGAGCCCATGTCCCTTGGAGGGGAAAGGCCCCACCCATGTCCCTCCCATTCCCACATCCCCCACCTGTGGTTGTGCATGGCACAGGGTAGCATTTAGGAGTGAAGCGGGGGAGGGGGGCTGTATGGGATGGTTAGGGGGCCTTTGATGGGGGTTCTGTGGGCTCAGGGGCATGCAGGTGGGTACAATCCTGTGCAGTTCACAAGGCCATTCATAAAGCCATAAACAAACCCTAAGGAATGGTCCTAATAATTATGCCCTAATTCCCCAGCTCCGCCGACCCTCCGGAAGCCTCAGAGGCTCGGGATCATTACACCAGTGGGGAAACTGAGGCACGTGGGGCTGGGGTGAAACTCCCCACCGCAGAAGGCAAGGGAATAAACAGAAACGGACCCAACAGAGTCATGAGTGAGAAATAAATAAACCCAGCTCAGGCCAGAGCTTGGCCCCAGTTCCCTAGGGCGCCTCCCCGACATGGGCTGTGGGGTTCCTCCAGGGCAGCATTGCAACCCCCCCTCGCCTGCACTGTAGCGGGGAGCACGGGACTGCTGGCCCCACCCCCCTCTGTGCAATGCTGGGGGGCCCATAGCCCACCCCCCCTCTGTGCAATGCAGGGAGAGCCCATAGCCCACCCCCCTCTGTGCAATGCTGGGGGGCCCATAACCCCGCCCCCTTCTGTGCAATGCAGGGGGGGCTCGTAGCCCTACCCCACCCCGTGCAATGCTGCCCCCCCCCGAACCTCGCCCTCCACGTGCAATGCGGGGAGTCCCCTTGGAGGTCTAATCCCCGCCCCACACCCCGGGCTTTATCTAGTCTTCACCTCCCCCCCTCTCTCTGCTCCAAATGGGCCGGCCCAGCCCGGAGGGGGGCGTGGAGGGGGGAGGGGGTGGCTATAAGACCCGGCTGCAGGCGAGCTGGGCACGCGCCGCGGAGCGAGAGGCTGGGTGTGTTGGGGGTTCGTGCAGCGACAAGGTGGGTGCGTTTGTGCTGCGCGCTCCTGGCCGGGTTCGCTGTGGGGGGCTCAGGGGCTGGGGGCGCGTCTCACCCCCGGGCCTGCAGCTGCTCTCTTGCAAAGTGGCCGCTCTGAAGCGGACCTGGGGCGGGGAAGGTTATGGGCTCCCCTGCCTCCGGGGGCTGCTTTACCCTCCTGCAAATCCCGCAGGAGGAGCCAAGCAGGGGATGGCTTCGTGCCAGGGCCTGGCAATGCCAACGGGGCCTTTTGTGTCCGTCCCCCCCCAGTCTCTGCTGCCTATTTTTGCTTTCAAAGCTGCTGCTGTTTGTGGTGGGCCCCCAGCTAGGCTGCAGCCTCGATGCTTCTCTGCCTCGCTGGTCCTCGCAGCTCCATCCTTTGTGGTTTGGAAAGCACCAGGGGGGGCGAGGCGTGGATCCTGACTCGTCCTGGGCCCCTCTTGCCTTAACTTATGGGCCAGCTCTAGCAGGTGCCAACCGCTGCAATGGTGCCTCAGGCTTTTCCTGGGTGGTGCTAGTGGGTTAACTTTGAGCCCTGGGGATGTGTAACGTTCCCAAGTGGCTGGATAGGGAAAAAACTGTTATGGGGGGGACTTTCCATCTTGCACCCCTGGAAACAATTGTGGGGCTGGAAGAGGGCCTGAGCCATCAGCGGGGCCCTAGCAAGGTGAATTTTAGGCTGCTGGCTAATTCCTTACTGTCCTGGCACGTGCCCTGCTGTGAACAGCTGCCTTCCCCTGCTGGGAGCGTTTCACCTTTGCTTTGTGCTGCTCAGGACTTTCCAGGCAGTGGCATAGAGGCGATTTGGCTTGTGGGTCTTTATTCGCGCTTGGGGTTTGTCCAGTGAGTTTCCTCCGTGTCCTGCTTCGGCGCTGTTGGGCGAAGCCAGTTTAGCGCAACTTCTAAGGGGGCGGGGAGCCAAGTGACTTCAGGTGGCTGGTAAAAATTGCACCTGGAGGCAGAGCGTCTTTGCTGAGAGGTGGCCCCGCTCCTGCCAAGGTGGCCTCACACTCCGCTCAGCTGTGATAAGATCCCCGTGCTGGTAGCAGAGACCCTGTCGTGTCAGGTGCTCCGCAGACACCTAGGGAGACGTGGGCCCTGCCCTGCTGTGGTTACAGGACCAGGGGCAGGAGCTGGAACTGAGACATGAAGCTGAAAGTGACTCGCCGAAGGTACCTCATGGGGCCAGCCGGGGACAGAACCCAGGTCCTTAGACCCCAACCTGCTTTCGGCTCTGAAGACTCGCTTGCCGGCTGTTCGCTTGCACCATGGCGGCGAATCCTGGGTGCTGGGCAAACTGCCTTGGGGTGCAGCTGCCTCTGGGGTGGAGGCTAACAATGGAGGGAGAAAGCACTTTCCCCCAGTGACACTAGGGCAAAACTCCCTATTGCTTGGAGCCCTTTGGGGGAATTCTGTCCACCCCCAGTAGGGCGGCTCTTGGCTGAAAAGACCCCCAAGCAGAGCTATGGGTCCTGCGATGGCTCTGTGCTCTTGTTTGTGGTGTCTGTTCTGTCATGGTAGCGAGAAGACACCCCCCCCCCGCCCCAAGCTTGGTGCTGAACGGCCACAGAAGGAAAACCCAGTAAAATTCTTGCCAGCCCGTATCTCTTCCCCGCTGGCTTAGCCGGCCTCATCCCGCAGCGAAGCCATAAATTTCCAGGTCTCTGAGCTGAAATTAACCAAGGTCCTGTTTAAAATAATGGGAGCTCGGGGGCATCCTGTTCTCTGTCTGCTCAAACAGAATGGACTGAGAGCAGGACTGTCGCTTTCGATGCTGTCAGTGTGGAGTGCTGGGAGGCAGGACTCCTGGGTTCGATTCCCCAGCTGCGGGAAGGGAGGGGAGTCTAGTGCTTGGTGGGCTAGGCGTCAGAACTCCTGGGTTCTCTATCCCTAGCTTTGCACTGACTCGGTTTGCCAAATCACGGATTAGTGTCATTGATTTGCACGACTTTGGGGGGTGAAAAGTGCCTTGTGTATATATAAAGTGCTGCTTGTTCTGCCCTCCCCCAAAAGATCTTTGCCTTGCATGAGCTCTGCAGTACCTGGGTTATACCTGTGCTGGGGTGGGGGGATGCCTGCTGGGTCTACCATTCTCAGTGCCAACCCAGAACAGCTGGTGTGGTTTGAGCCATGGGATGTGAGTGACTCTCATGTGACTGGGGGCTTGGAGCTGATTGTCCGATCACCCAGATCAGAGCTGGGAGGGAGATGATTGGGGTGGACTGAGAGGGGGAGTTGATATTGGGACTGGTCTGGGAGCTGGTATCAGCTCAGAAATCCAGGGGCTGGTGCTGTGAGACCTCCTGAAAGTCAGGGCCCCTCTGGTCCATCTCCAAGCTACCCCCATTGCTGCAGAGAATGGGAGAATCTCCTCACGGTTGCTGGCGAGGCCCACTAACGGGTGCCACCCGTCCTGAGCCCCGGCTTCTCTTGCAGGACATGGCTTCCGGTAAGGCTCACATTGGCAAACCAGCCCCAGGCTTCCACGCCACGGCCGTGGTGGATGGAGCCTTCAAAGAGATCAAACTCTCCGACTACAAAGGTGAGAGAGACGTGCTGAAGGCTCTGCCCTGAGCCCCTGCTAACGGGGAGGGCCCTGCAGCTCCCCTGATGAGGCACTGGGAGTGGAGGTGCTGGGAGCTCCCCCAACAGCCAATGCTCCTGCCCTGCTCCTCGCAGCGCCCCCTGCTGGTACTGTATTAACAGGACATTCTGTGCATCCATGAATACTGGGGCCCTCTACAGGGGATTCTGCCAGACTCTGCCTGCATGGTGATGGGGAACGGGGTCACTGCCTCTAGGGCAGGGGTGGGCAAACTACAGCCCGGGGGCCACATCTGGCCCTTCAGATGTTTTAATCCAGCCCTTGAGCTCCCACCAGACTTGTCCCGCTCAGCACATGCTGTGGTGCTGCGTGACTCCCAGAAGCAGTGGCATGTCCCCCTCCAGCTCCTATGCGTAGGGGTAGCCGGGGGCTCTGTATGCTGCCCCCACCCCAAGCGCCGGCTCTGCAGCACCCTTTGGGCCAGGCAGCACACCACAGCTTCCGATAAGCGCCACCCAGATCCTGCACCCTGACCCCCTACCCTAGCCCTGATTCCCCCCTCTCCTGTCCTCTGAGCCCCTCGGTCCCAGCCCAGAGCACAGTCCTGCACCCCAACCCCTCATCCCCAGCCCCACAGCATGCACCCCCAGCTGGAGCCCTCACCCCCACGCCCCAGTCTGGAGCCCCCTCCCACACCCTGAACTCCTCATTTCTGGCCCCACCCCAGAGCCCTCACCCTCTCCCACACCCCAACCCCCAATTTTGTCAGCCTTCATGGCCCACCATACAATTTCCATACCCAGATGTGGCCCTCAGGCCAAAAAGTTTGCCCACCCCTACCCTAAGGGGGTGGGGGGGGGTCTGTGGGGCAGAATTAACCTCCTGTGGGGAGAGGGGACCTGGCAGTTTTGCCATCCTGCCTCTGGGCAGGCAAGTGTGCAGCGCTGTCTCTTTAAAAGATAAATCGGGGAGGGGGACCCTGTGTATAATCCAGTCAGCTGGCTTGTGATTGGCTGAGCTTGGGTTTGAGGGGGACCAATCCCAGCGCCTCCTGGGTGAGACCCTGTAACCAGATCAGCTGGCTTGCAAACAAGGCCTCCAGCCATGCGATTGGGTCCTGGGGGCGGGGGGCGGAGCCAAGCATGGGGTCTCTGCCAATGGCACCACGGCCTGACGGCCCCTCCCGTCACAGCGCCCCCTGCTGACCTGTTATCCCCCTGCGCCCCCCCCCCCAGGCAAGTACGTGGTGCTGTTCTTCTACCCCCTGGATTTCACCTTTGTCTGCCCCACCGAGATCGTCGCCTTCAGCGAGCGCGCCGAGGATTTCCGCAGGCTGCGCTGCGAGGTGCTGGGGGCCTCCGTGGACTCGCACTTCAGCCACCTGGCCTGGTGCGTGGGGCGAGGTCTCCCTGCCCCCCGAGGCTGGGGGACTGGCAGGGTCGGGGGGGCCCATCTCTGATCTGGCCCTGGGGGGGAGGGGGGAATAGCTGGCTCGGGGGGGGAGGGAATGAGACATGATGGGGTGGGGTGGGGGCTGGCTATGATCACGACCCAGGCTAATGCATCAGGAAACCTGGTTTCCATCTGTCACGTGCTGTGGGTCTCTGTCTCCTTCCGAAGTGTCCCAGGCCAGTGACCGAAATGCCCCCTAGACACCCCCTCTCCTCTCGGCCCATGATGGGAGTGAGGTCAGGATCTCGCCAGCCTGCACCACAGGCGCCTGGCACCGCTGGGCTGAGGAGGAACTGCCTGTCCAGTCCCTGAACCCGGCTGGCGCTGGTACCGGGCCCCTAGGGATGGGGAAGGGCCAGAGGGGTCAGAGCCCCTGGGCGCCAGGGGTTGAAACCGCCCCACAGACCAGTTCAGATGCCTCCCGAGCTATCAAAAAGCCCCATGCGCCCTGGTCAGATGGGGGGCCAGGGTGGGGTCCATCCCTCCTGGCTGTGACTAGAATCCAGCAGACGTTACAAGCCGGCCCAGAGGGGTGGGGCGGGGTGGGCCCCTACTGGCTTTATCTGGGGAACCCTCTGTGAGAGCAGCCTTATCACCCCAGCCACTGGGGCTGGAGCCAGCCAGAGACAGGCCTGTAATGGGAGTGGGGAGTGGCTGGCTAATCTGGCACTTGTCTGCAGGGGTGGGGGTGCTCTCCCCCCCCCAGCATGGGGCAGTAGGGCTCTCATCAGCACACCCCCGCCCCTGCCCCCAGGGCCAGCGCTTCCATTAGGCGACCCTAGCCGGTTGCCTAGGGCGCCAGGATCCCGGGGGTGGCATTTTGTGCACTCCCCACAGGGCGCACGGGAGCTTCGGTGGCACAACGGGAGCGAAACCGGAAGAACCTTCTGCCAACCTGCCGTGGAAAACAGCAGCAGGCAATTGAGCAGCTCTGTGACTGCCGCTGTCGCCTGCGGCATTTCGGCAGAGGGTCCTTCGGCGGCGCGATGGGAGCGGAACCGGAAGCTCCCGCGCGCCCCGTGGGGAGTGCACAAAATGCCGCCCCCCGAATTCTGCCTAGGGCGCCAGAAACCCTGGCACCGCTCCTGCCCCCCTCCCAGTCTGAGCACTGGCTCAGATCCTTTGATTTAGTATCTAACCTGGATGTCTGTTGTCTGGTAGTTGGGGGCGGGGCGGGGGGAGTCTGGCAGGACCAGCTGCCCCTCAGCCCCTGATGCTGCGAGCCAGCAGATGTCTGGCACAGGGTGGGTGGTGCTGGAGCCCACCGACCTGCTGCAGCCTGGGCTCTGCCCCATGTGCCCCCTGAGTGGGAAATGGTGCCTGACGCACTGGGGCCAGTCCTGTGGCTTCCTCTAGTGGGGAGCCAGCGCTGGGGGCAGATCTGGATTTGGGGGTCCCCATGGCTGGGATTGGGGGTGTACCACAGTGTGGGACTAACCCCCTTGTCTCCCGGTAGGGTCAACACCCCGCGGAAGGAGGGGGGGCTGGGCACCATAAACATCCCCCTGCTGTCGGATCTGACCCACAGCCTGGCTGCCGATTATGGGGTGCTGAAGGAGGATGAGGGACTCACCTACAGGTGTGTGGGGGTGACTGGTAGCCCTTGCGGGGTGAGCTTCTGGGGTCTGGTCGGGGTGGGGTGGGGGGCAGCACTTGTGCTGAGGCCCTGCTCTGGTCTCCCTATGGCGGTTTTGGGGCCCCACTGGAGTCCTGCTCCCCAACTTCACAGCAGCGCCAGCTACTGTCGATCGACCCCCCCCCTGGCCAGCGAAGGGTGGGTGCATCCGGCAAGCGGGATGCTGATCGGGGAGCCGGGGGAGTGTGAGAACAGTGAACACTAGGGTGGGTATATGGGGGGGTTGGGGAGAGATGGAAGGAGCCCCATGGGATGCCAGGCTGTGGGGGGGGGTGTCGGGTATCCCCACCCTGGAGCCGGTGTCGCTCTGAGTGAGGCTAGAGATCTCCCATCTCTGGCGCTGATGTGCACCCAGAGATTCGGTGGGGTGGGGAGAGTGTCCCTGCTTCCTGGGGGGCTGTCAGGTGGGGGTGCCCCACATCCATTAGGGGGAGGCTGCAGGCTCCCAGATCCCACTGGATCCCCACCATGACAGATCTGAGATGTTGTCGGGGCGGGGGGGGGAGGGCTTGTGCTCCCCCATCCATGGCTTCCATTGAGGTGTGATCCCTCTTCCCCCGCAGGGGCCTGTTTATCATTGACGACAAGGGCGTCCTGCGGCAGATCACGGTCAACGACCTGCCGGTGGGGCGCTCGGTGGAGGAGGTGCTGCGTCTGGTGCAGGCGTTCCAGTACACGGACACACATGGGGAAGGTGAGGCCGGGTTAGGGGAATGCAGGGCCCAGCTGCAGCGGTGTCTAGATGGGGTGAGTGCCCCACAGCTGGGGGGTGGGGCAGCAGGTCTGTTTGTTCCCCAGGGAGGGGGGGGGAAGTGAGGGGCTCTCCACGCCAGCTGTTTCGAGCTGGCTGCAGACTCTGCTTATACTGGGGAGTTTCTCTCCAAGGGATAGAGATGCCTCCCCCCACCCCACGCTGGGCAGGAGGGGTGGGCAAGGGCCCCATGCATGGACCTATGGTGCTTGCACCTCCATGCCGCCCTGGGCAGACCTCCAAGCTGGAGAGGAAGTGTTGCCTAGCGGTTAGAACACTAGCCTAGGACTTGGCATCAAACCGAGGTTTTCCTTGCTCTGCCTCAGTTTCCCCATCTGCAAAGTAAGAGGGGGTGGGGAATGCAAAGCAGGGATGTCCTGCTCCCTCCTCTGGTCTCCTAACCCCCCTCCCCTGCTGTCTCCAGTGTGCCCGGCAGGCTGGCAACCCGGGAGTGACACCATCAAGCCCACGGTGAAGGACAGCAAGGAATACTTCGCCAAGCAGCACTGAGCTCGGGGCAGCTGGGGGAGAACCTGGTCTACTGTGAAGGTCCGTCCCCCCCACTCCATTGGAAGGGGCTATTTGGAGGAGGGGGGGGGAATCCAAGAAGAAGCTTGTGACTAAAATAAAAGGGTTTGCTTGAAAAGGAGCCAGTTTGTGTCTGATCCTTAATTTGGTGGGGGTTGGGCAGAGTCTGGGTGACCCTGCCGGGCGGGGGGGGGGGGGGTCCCCATCCAGCTCCCGAGCCTGGTGCTGTGCCCTGTGGATCATCCAGCCTCTGATGGGCCCCAGGCTATAGCACCTCGCACCACTAGGTGGTGCTGTCGGCTGCATCTCGCTAGCGCCCTGGTGTGCGGCCAGCTCTGGGGAGGCAAATCCCGGTCTCGCAGCACAGCGGGGTCAGCCTGCTCTGGGGGGGAGCCGGTTGCAGGGCCTGGGATTCTCTGCTCGGGGGAGACCCCCTGAAGGCTCTTGGCTTCCCTCCCTCCCCCCATCGCAGCACAGCTGCCCCCAGGCTGGAAGGAGCCGGGCTTGCTGGTCCCAGAGGGTCCTGGCTCAGTGTTGCCAGGTTCTCGGGTGGGGGACTGGGATCCAGCATGGTGGGGGCAGCTGGGTGGGGCATTGAGGAGTGTTGGGCTTGGATGGGGTCGGGGCGGCTCATAGCAGGAGCTGGGCACAGTTCATCTACCCCCCCCCCCCAAACCCAGCCCCCTGATGCTGGGGGGAGGGGGAGGGGAGACTCGACAGGCATGTCCAGGCTGTGGCTGGCCAGGTTGGTGCTGTGCCAGCAGGGGGTGCCCTCTGCCCACCGAGACCCCGTCCTCCAGCTGCTGGGTGAGAGCTGCTCCCTGCCCCACAGAGCTCTGACTACCCCAGGGGGAACCCAGGAGTCCTGCCACCCCCACCCCTTCCCTCTGACAGCTGGTGCTAGGGGCTGCAGCCAGCCCTGGGACCTGGTGTCTGGGGGGGACCGGGGCAAGGTGCCCCCCCTACAGTTGGCATCGGCCCTGCCGGGAGAGGGGGATGAACCAGGCACATCCGTTCCCCCTCCCCTCGCCCCCCACCCGCACCCCAGCCAGCGCTGGGCCTGAGGGAGACAAGCTGGGATCTGCCTGCGATTTCATCCCCCGGGCCCCATTTCCTGCCCCCCTGAGCTGGCCTTCCTAGGGGCTGAACAGGCTAAGGGGGCCAGGGAGACGGGGACTGGCTCAGAGCCGGGGGTGGGGTGCAGGCAGCCCCTCTGACAGGAGCGATGGCTGGGTAGGGGGTAGGAGCTCCGAGGGCTGGTCTCCGCTGGGGGGGCTCTTGTCTCTGGGTCACTGCTGGTCCTAGCATGGGGTGCTCTCCTGGCAGGGACACCGTGTTCCCCAGCTGCTCCGATACCAGCCAAGCTCCGGGCCGGGCTGGGCTTGGCCTGGGGCCGAGGGCTGGGCTGCCCCCGGGGCCGAGGGCTGGAAAGCGGCCCGGCAGCCTGCGTGCCCGGACAGGGCGGTGCAGCGTCACTGCACCCAGCTGTGTACACAGCCGCCCCTGGCACGCACGCACCTCTCTGCCCACGGCGCTGGGCACCACCACTGGCCTGTGCACCCAGCCCCCTGGGGTGCACCCGCAGCCCTTAACCCCCTCCCAGCCACACAGGGTGTGCTCCCATCACCCTTCTCCTGGGGCCAGTCTGGGTCTGTCCCGGCGCTGGGTCTGAGCTGGCAGCATCAGCCTGGCATGTGAGGGGGGGGGGGAGGAGGAGCCTGCAGGTGGGGGGGGGGGAAGGGGTGTTGCAATGTAGGTACAGAAAGGATGTATGGGGGGGCAGGAAGCGTGTTGCAGTGTGTACAGGAGGAGTGGATGCGGACGGACGTGTAGGCAGGCGGGGGGTGTGGATGGGGGGGTGTACAGGACAGGGGGATGTGAGAGGAAGGGGTGAATGGGGGAGGGGTGTGTACATGGGGTGTATGGGTGGGGGTACAGGGGGTGTGTACAGCACAGGTGGATGGGGGAGGGGTGTGTATGGGGGAGGAGGTGATGGTGTACATTGGGGGGGTGGATGCAGGGGGAAGGGTACGTACTGGGAGGGGGGGTGTACAGGGGGAGGAGTGGATGTGGGGGTGGCGGTGTACAGGATGGGTGGATGCAGGGGAAGGGGTGGATGTGGGAAGAGGGAGGTGGATGGGGGAGTAGTGGGGGTAGATGCAGGGGGCATGGGGGGTGGATGGGGGAGGAGGGGGTGTACAGGGGGTACAGGGTGAATGCTGGGAGAGGGGGTGCAGGAGGTGGATAGGGGGTGTACAGGGGGAGGGGTGGATGCGGGTGGAAGGGGGCATGGGGGGGTACAGGGGGTGGACGTGGGAGGAGGGAGGTATGGGGGGTGTACAGGGGGAGGGATGTGGGAGGTACAGGGGGTGGATGCTGGGGGAGGGGGGCACAGGGGGTGGATGGGGGGCATACAGGGGGAGGGGTGGATGCCGGGGGAGGGGGTGCAGGGGGGTGCAGGGGGTGGATGGGGGGCGTACAGGGGGAGGGGTGGATACAGGGGGATGGGTGCAGGGGGTGGATGCTGGGGGAGGGGAGCGCAGGGGGTGGATGAGGGGGCATACAGGGGGAAGGGTGGATGCTGGGGGAGGGAGGTACGGGGGGTGTACGGGGGAGGGGTGGATGCCGGGGAGGGGGCGCAGGGGGGATGCAGGGGGTGGATGCTGGTGCAGGGGGTGGATGCTGGGGGAGGGGGTGCGGGGAGGCGCAGGGGGAGGGGGTGCTGGGGGGTGCAGGGGGTGGATGCTGGGGGAGGGGGTGTGGGGAGGCGCAGGGGGAGGGGTGCAGGGGGGGCGCAGGGGGCGGATGCCGGGGGAGGGGCGCGTGCAGCTGCCGTGTGTTCCTGCTCACGTCCCTGGGCGCTGCTCCCACCCCCGCGCTGGCCGGAGCTCCCGGCACAGGCTGTTCCCGTTCCCGGCACGCCCAGCTCGGCCCTGGAGCCTCCGCGTCCCACCCAGCGCGTCTGCAGGCAGCCAGGGCTGGGTTAGTGCGGGGCGGGGGGGGTTGTGGCGGGGATTGGGCAATTCAGGGGCATCGGCTGGGGGGGAGCCCAGGGCTGGCGCAGCAGAGGGGGCTGCGGGTCGGGAGTGAGGGGCACCGGCAGAGCTGGGGGGGCAGGGCTGGCGCAGCAGAGGGGGTTGCGGGTCGGGAGTGAGGGGCACCGGCAGAGCTGGGGGGGCAGGGCTGGCGCAGCAGAGGGGCCCATGGGTCGGGAGTGAGGGGCACTGGCAGAGCTGGGGGGGGCAGGGCTGGCGCAGCAGAGGGGCCCGTGGGTCGGGAGTGAGGGGCACTGGCAGAGCTGGGGGGGGGCAGGGCTGGCGCAGCAGAGGGGGTTGTGGGTCGGGAGTGAGGGGCACCGGCAGAGCTGGGGCGGGGGCAGGGCTGGCACAGCAGAGGGGGTTGCGGTTCAGGAGTGAGGGGCACCGGCAGAGCTGGGGGGAGGGCTGCGGGGTGGGGGGGTTGGTGTTGAGGTTTGCCGTGTGGGGGAAGCTGGTGCAGCAACTGCCTGTGTCATCTGTGACTCACGCCAGCCCTATTGATCTCCCTCGCGTTCCCCCACAAACTCTCACCGCCGCCAGCACGCTGCACGGGCCCTGGGGACCAGCTGCTGCCAAGGAACCGCTTTGAAGCTGCCTCGTGCTGTCACGCAGCTGGGGGCTAGGCTGAGAACACCCCAAACTGGCAAATAAAGGGTTACTGTCCCCCAGACCTCCCCCACCCCAGAGCCGGAGACCGAGGGACCCCACCCACCCGGATCCACCCCAAAGCCACCTGCCACCTCCTCTACCTTGATCCCTCTTCACACCCGTGTGTGTAGTGTGCTGGGTCAGCTGGCACCCTCCCCCACCCCCCACCCCCCTTGTTGTGTTCTGAGTGCCCCCCTTTGCTGTCACATCCTGCCAGCCCCCCGGGGGTGGGGGGTTTCTAGCAGGCTTGTGGCACAGGGAATTACCAGGCTTGGTCATGGGGTCCTGAACGATCCCTTAAGGCCAACGGGAGCCAGCCTCTGGCCCGTCTCTGGGGGCTTCCCAGCCAGTGAGCATCTGCTCCCCCCCAAGGATGGACAGCCCCCCCCCCCAAGTGATCAGCCAGGGCCCAGGCCTCTGGGGGCTCACTGGGACTCAGCCCACCATGTCCCTCTGTGACCTTGGTTCAGTCATTTCACCAGCCTGTGCCTCAGTTTCCCCCTTTCTGTGGAATGGGAGGTGACAATCCCCTCCTGCATCTACCTCTGTTACTGGGGGGGTGGGGTGCCTCTCACTCCCCTGCTGTCCTGTGGCCAACAGGGGAGCAGCAGCTGCTTTGGAGAGAGGGGTAAGAACCCCTCAGCAGACAGATGTGAGGGAAACAGCCCCTCCCCCAGTGAAGATCTCCTCATTCCTGCTAAACGGGGCCTACCCCCTCCCCCAGCCTCTAGGCACTAAATCTTCAGGCCTGGGATCCAGAGGCTCATCCAGCCCCTCTTTGCCTCTTGCTCAGCTCTGGGCCCCAACAACTTCCTGTGGCAGGGAGTTCCGCAGGCTCACGCCCCAGCCCCTGGAAACGTTTTCCCTCTGATCCGTGCAGGGTTCTGCTGGGACCCCACTCTCACCTTGGGGTGCTACCATTATACACCTAATATCCTCCCCCCTCAAAGCAGGGTGCTACTGTAATGCACCTAATATTGCCCCATCTCAAAAGGTGGGTGCTTCTAGCTGCTCCCTTGACACCCCTAAAAACACCACCCCCCCCCAGCAGCTTCCAGAGTCAGGGAACCCTTTGCTTTGCCTTGGATCTGAGCTGTGGGATCGTGGCTGGATCTTTCCCGGCTCAGCTGACAGAAACTCACCCGCGGGGGAGGGGGGGGTCTCTCTTTTTTTAAGGGGGGGGGAGCCTGGCAAAGCCTCCTCCTGCCCCCTCCCCACCCGGGGGGGGATTTCTCAAAAGCCCCGGCCTGGAACCCAACGGGCTCGTTTCAGGCCGGCTGCCCCCAGCGCCGCTTCCCCGCGGCCCCTGGGAAAAACCCCTCCCCGCCGCCTGCCGCCTGAGCTGGAAACGAGGCCAGGCCGAGCCCCCTCTGCCCGGCAGGCGGCGTGGGCGGGGGTTCCCGGAACGGGGGCCCGAGCCCGGGCACGTCACTCGCCGGCCCGTGCCCATATATGGGCATCTTCCCTTGCGTCACTGGGAAAACCCTTCCCCTCGCCTGCCGCCCGCCCCCTTGCGCGCGCCGGAGCCGGGCGGGGGAAGCGGCGCAGCGCAGCGCGGCGCAGGGGGGATTTTTAACCCTGTCCTTGGGCGAAAACAGCCGCGCAGGGGCTCCAGGGCGCTGCGGTCTGACATCAGAGCTGGGGGGGGGAACAACAACCCCCCCCCCTGTAATCAGCCCCACAGGGAAATCGCCAGGCAGCGCGGGTGGGGTTACAGGAAGGGGGACGAGCTGGGGGGGATTCCCAGCTGTGAGAGCCCCAGGGACTCAGCCAGGCGGAGCTCGTGGAAAACACAGGCCCTGGAGCCAGAGTGGGAGGAAAACAGCCCAGATCAGCTGAGAAACATCCAATCCACTGGGGCTGGGAGAACTTGCCAGAAATGCCTCCTACAAGTGGCGGGGGGGGGGGGGGGGGTAGAGATTTTGTGCAGAGCCCCACAGGCTACCACCCCCAAACAAAAAGTGGCAATGAATGATCAGTGAACAATAAAAAAATATATACACAGATGGAGTCCTGGAGAAACTGACAGCAAAAACATCTAGTTTAAACCTTTCCAATGTAAAAAACTCACTTAAAAATACAGAACAGATCCTGTTTTATGATCAAAACGATCCACCTCCCCCCCCTTTGAAATAATTTAAGAGCCAAAAGGGATTTGAAACAAAACCAAAACCTCAGACAGGCACTTAGAGAACATTTTTTTTTTTTACTTAAATAAAAGGTCAATAAAAAGTCAAACACAAATACAATCAACTTTTTTAAACACACAAAACAAAATAAATTCAAGGACTTTTGTTTAAAAAAAAAACAAACCACCACAGAAGTAAAGTAAAGAAGCCGTATTTCCTTTCGTGGGCTAGGCAGTTCTACGGTGTGGCAGTCAGTTTCTCTTATCGGTCAATGTCAAGTATCAGATTTTTTTTTGTTCGTTCTGTTTTAAGTTAAGGAAAGTCCTGGCCCCTTAATTCAGTTCCCTGCGCCGAAGTACCTCTTGCCGCACTATCCAGCTATGCAACAAGTTTGTTGGTTTGTTCCATTTTTAAATACACTCACACATACACAATTGTAGGCAATACGCACATATTCTGAATCCAGCAGAGAGCAAAATACAAACCCCTCCCGTCCAAAAAAATAATAATAATACAACCATCAACAGACAGGAGGAGGCCGAGAATCGTCTTCAAAGTTGCATGCACAGGTTGGTCCAATGTGTGAGAACGCTACAGAAGGCGAGATAATGGTCATGTAAACTTTCCAACGGGGAGTCCAGTTACACACAAGTCTCTTAAATAACATTGGGGGGGAGGGGCGTTCAGAAGGATTGCATTTTAACAGTCAAAAGCAACTGGCACCCATTGTTCACGTGATTCATGACTTTCTGCTTGAGTTGGGCCACCTGATCTCTCAAGACGCTAGCCGTGTTGGACAGTCCCGCGTTCTCCGTCTTCAGCGTCTTGACTTTGTCCTCCAGCCGGGCTATCCTTTCCAGCTTCCTCTTCCGGCACTTGGTAGCCGCCAGCCGGTTCCTCAGCCGCTTCCTTTCCACCTTGATCCTCTCCTGATCTTCCATGTTGATGGGAGACACGGGAGGCGACTGGACATCCGGCACGGTCTGAGGCTCTTCCTTGAAGACCTGCACCCTGGACGGGAGGGAGGTGGCCAAGGAGTGACCCCCGTAGGCGTGGGTCTGGGGCAAGTAGCTGAGGTTGGCGGTGGGGTAGCTGGAGGAGGTGGTCATGGTGCCGGGGTTGTAGCTGGTCAGGTTGGTGTAGACGGGGGGTGGCTCCTGATGGAGGGAGGCCCCGTAGACGCTGCTGGCCACCGAGGCGGCCGCGCCGATGGAGACGTTGGGCGGGGGCATGTGGTTCATCTTGTGCAAGTCGTCCAGGGCCTTCACAAAGCCGTCGGCAAAGCCCTCCTGCTCCTCCGTGGCCCCCCGGGGGTAGAAGTAGGGGCCCGGGGTGGGCGTGGTGGTGATCACCCCGTTGCTGTTCTGGATGATGAGCCGCTCCAGCTCCGGCGAGGCCAGCTTGAGCGAAGCGTTGGCGCCCGCCTCGGGCAGGCCGGCGGGGGCGTAGAAGGCGCCTCCTTCCTCGGCCGCCTGGCCCCGGAGGTGCAGCTGCGCCTTGAGGCCCCGGCAGGGCTCCGAGAGGTTGACGGCCATGTTCTGCTTCAGCGCCTTGTAGTCCGGGGGCCCGCTCAGCTCTGCACGCCCGTAGCCGGAAAGAAAGGAGTCGTCATGATAGAACGGCTGCTCCATTTTGGTACACATCAGCCACGCGACCCCAGATCAGCACGCGGCGCCCCGGCCTACACAGACAGAGGGGGCTGGGGGCTGCTGAGGCAGGAAAGCTGGTTACGGTGAAGGGGGGGGGTCAAGGCAGATCCTCCAGGCTCCCCTCCCAGGCCGCCCCCGAGACCAGTCCACGGCTCGGTTTCACTTCCAGAAACGCTCCCTCTTCCTCGCCCCCTCGCTCCTCTTCCTCCTCGCGGCGTGGGGGGGTCCCCGGCCGGGCTCTGCTCCCCGAGCGCAGCCCCCACGCGTGGCGGGCGATCGGCCCGGCTCCCTGCTCTCTAGCCCCCTCGGAAGCGACAGGCGGCGGGTACCGTACCGGGCGGGGGCTCCGCGGCGGGGCTGGGCGCAGCAGGCGGCTCCGATCGGGCTCCGAGCTCCGTCCCCTTCTGAGTCAGCTGCTGGCGGCGCCGCGCGGAGCCTTTATAGCGCCCGGCGGGCGGAAACGCGCCGCCATTGGGCCGCGCCGGAGCCCCACGCGCGGGGTGGGGCCGCGGACGCCGCCTGCCGGGCAGCCCCGTGCGTGCTGGGAAGGGCCCGCGCGGGGCAGGGCTGCGCGTCACAGGGGCGGGGCCAGAGAGACGGACAGCGAGAGACACAACCACACACAGAGACAGACACACAACCACACACAGAGACAGACACACAACACACAGAGACAGACACACAACCACACACCCAAACCTATAGAGACAGACACACAACCACACACAGAGAAAGACACACAACCACACACCCAAACCTATAGAGACAGACACCCACACGTACAGACACACAACCACACAGAGACAGACACACAACCACACACCCAAACCTATAGAGACAGACACACACACGTACAGACACACAACCACACACAGAGACAGACACACAACCACACACAGAGACAGACACACAACACACAGAGACAGACACACAACCACACACCCAAACCTATAGAGACAGACACCCACACGTACAGACACACAACCACACACAGAGACAGACACACAACCACACACCCAAACCTATAGAGACAGACACACACACGTACAGACACACAACCACACACAGAGACAGACACACAACCACACGCAGAGACAGACACACAACCACACACCCAAACCTATAGACACACAACCACACACAGAGACAGACACACAACACACAGAGACAGACACACAACCACACACCCAAACCTATAGAGACAGACACCCACACGTACAGACACACAACCACACACAGAGACAGACACACAACCACACACCCAAACCTATAGAGACAGACAAACACACGTACAGACACACAACCACACACAGAGACAGACACACAACCACACACCCAAACCTATAGACACACAACCACACACAGAGACAGACACACAACCACACGCAGAGACAGACACACAACAACACACCCAAACCTATAGAGACAGACACACAACCACACGCAGAGACAGACACACAACAACACACCCAAACCTATAGAGACAGACACACAACCACACACAGAGACAGACACACAACACACAGAGACAGACACACAACCACACACCCAAACCTACAGAGACACACAACCACACACAGAGACAGACACACAACAACACACACAAAAACCTACAGAGACAGACACACACAAGTACAGACACACAACCACACACAGAGACAGACACACAACCACACACAGAGACAGACACACAACCACACACCCAAACCGACAGAGACAGACACCCACACGTACAGACACACAACCACACACAGAGACAGACACACAACCACACACACATCAGCCCCCCCCCCCATGTGGGCACATACATGAACTCACTGACAAAACACACTCGTGACCACTCGCACGCCTCCATCCGCGCACACTCACCCAAGACCTCCCTGCTAGCCCAGAGGGCTCCCCACTGGGGTCCCCACCCGGCTCCCTGTGCCCCCGTGTGAATTCAGCCATGGGGGGCGGGTACAGAACCTGGACTGGGACCTGGGGATGGGCTGGGGGGCTGGGGATCGGGGCCCTTGGGGAGGGGGATCAAGGCCCTATGGGCTGGGGGGCAGCTGGAGCTGTAGGGAAGGTGGCTACACTGGATCCCCCCTTCACATGAACCGACCCCTCCAGCTGGAGGGGGGCGGGGGAGCTGATCCATCTCCAGCCCAGGAAGAGCCCGTCCCCGCCCAACTCACCCTCTGGACGGGGCGGGTGCAGGTAGGGCGAGGTGGGGGCCACGCGTGTGACGGGAGCGAGCTGCCGCGGAGGCCTTAGGTCACGGGAGAGCCGGCAGCAGCCCGTCTGTGCAGCACCTGGGACTCATCCTCCCGCACCGGGCCCCTGGGGACCGCAGGGGCCACTTACGCCACAGCTGGGCCGTTGGCTGATTAAATGCTGCAGTGTCTGATCCGTAGGTACCACACTCACCTGCAGGCCGAGGGACACAACTCTGCAGTGTGCGGCCCCGGAGCGGCATGGGCTGCAGGACTCTGCCAGCGATGCTGCAGCACCGAGCAGCAGGCTGGGAACATCCTGCGGGGCCCGATCGGTGCATACTCTAGTACTCTGCAGCAGGCTGGGAACATACTGCAGTACCTGATCCGTGCATACTCCAGTACTCTGCAGCAGGCTGGGAACATACTCCAGTACTCCGCAGCAGGCTGGGAACATACTGCATTACCTGATCCGTGCATACTCCAGTACTCTGCAGCATGCTGAGAACATACTGCAGGGCCCGATCCGTGCATACTCCAGTACTCCGCAGCATGCTGCGAACATACTGCAGGGCCCGATCCGTTCATACTCCAGTACTCTGCAGCAGGCTGAGAACATACTACAGTACCTGATCCGTGCATACTCCAGTACTCTGCAGCATGCTGGGAACATACTACAGGGCCCGATCGGTGCATACAATATTTTCATGTGCACCAATATTCTTCAATATATACTACAGTACAGTACACTGATCTAATCAATCCCTCTGCAGTTTATTACGCTCCTCTGCGCTACACACCGCAGTACTCTGGGGGGCTTTACCTACATGCTGGGGTATTGCTGATAATATACACTCCTGTCTGTTTACACAATACTATGGTACGTGACGGTGTAAGTACAGCATTTTAATAGAGTACTCTACTGTTGTATTCGACAGCTGCTGCAGGACCTGGCAGGATGTAATGCTGGGGGGCAGGATCCTGGCTTCTCATCCCAGTTTTGGGAAGAGAGTGGGGTCTAGGGGTTAGAGCATGGGAGCCGGGACTCCTGGGTTCTATTCCTGTCTCTGAGGGGGGATGGGGTCTAGTGGGTTAGAGCAGGGAGTGCTGGGAACCAGAACTCCTGGGTTCTATCCCCAGCTTGGGAGGCGGGTGGTGGGGTCTAGGGGATTAGAGCACAGACGTGGGGCTGGGAGCCAGGACTCCTGGGTTCTATTCCTGGCCCTGCCACTGACTCACGGTGTGAAGTGAAGTGAGTCACTTCCCCACTCCGTGCCTCAACTTCCCCATGTGGGAAAGGGCCTTTGCTGCCTTCGTTTGGGAAGAGCTCCGGGCTCGCGGGTGACAGAAACAGCCCTGACACCGCCGGGTCCCCCAGGGGCTGGCAAACCTTCTCCTTAAAACCTGCTCACTCCTCCCTGCGGGGCACCGTTCGTCCCTGCTCCAAGCGGGGTAAGGTTTGTATCACAGACACTGCAATGCAGCCACCTCTGGGGTGCGGCACAGGGGCCGTTTATACAGGGATCCCTTGTCTGGAGCTGGGACGCAGCCACCTCTGGGGTGGGTCTTGTGTAGGTTTAAGGCTCGGGGAAATCTGCTCGGCAGGAGAGCCGCACAGTCTTATGATCCTCTCCGGGCCCAGCTCTTCCAGGGGACCCACTCGCCTGGGCGGTGGCCTCTCAGGACGGGCCGTGCCCAGAGGAGGCCTCACCGCCGGGATTGTTTGGCCAGGAAATAAACAGCCCAGGCGGGTTTGGTTTGCAGACAGCCCCAAGTGGCAGGACGGGCTGGGCCGTTATCAGGGAGTGGCGAGAGCAGAGCCAGGCACGGAGCAGGGAGCAGAGTCTGAGAGACACGCCCGCGCCCAGCTGGGCGCTCTGCCAGGACGCGGCCCCGACCCAGCGCAGGGGCGGGCCGGAGCCGGGGTGAAGGAACGGGTGACACAGCCGGGGGCTCCGGTCCAAGTCTCAGGCCGGTTCCAATTCAGCCCAAATTGGTTCCCTCCTCCAGCCTGCATGTTTTATTAGCGCCATGTTACCGAGGGGAAACTGAGGCAGGAGAGGCCGAGCTGGGGATAGAACCCAGGAATCCTGACGCCCAGCCAGCCTTATTTGCTGCTTCTGGTGTCAGCCATGGCCTGACTCCTGCCCCCCAGTGCCCCAAATCCCCCCCCCCCCGGAACTCCCTCCTCTGGGCCTGTCGGGAGGGTCTGCGGGGAAGGGGCCAGGGCAGGTGGGTTCGGGGTCACAGGGCAGGAGTGATATTGAAGCGACAGGGAGGAGATTTATGATCAGACGCTTCCTGTCTCCACGTGTCCCCGGGCAGGGCGGGACGGCACCCTCCTGCCCCTGCCCGGGGTCCCGTACACCTCCGAAGGGAAGGGGCTGGGACCCCTACCAGACGAAAGGGGGTTAACCCACTGCCACCCGTATGGAAGTGCACAGATACACGCGTGTGCCCATGATCACCTTCACACACACATTTACATGCCCCATGCACACGCGTGTGCACACCAACACACACTCCCACGTACATCCACACACACCGGTGCACGCTTGGGGACACCCCCACGCACACATGGAGCCACTCCCGTGTGCTGTGCCCAGCCATCCACAGTGACACTTGTGTACTCACGCGCACACCCCTGCTTGCACAAGGCCACTCGCATGCACACGCTCGCCCCGAGCTGCTCGGCGGGTGACTCAGGCCCATATAAGGCAGCGGAAGGAGCCGGTGCCCCCCCCCGCCCACACCTCCCCCGCACGCCTGGGCACGTCGCTACCTGCTGCAGCAGGGCACCCAGCGCCGGCTCCCAGACACACCCCAGCTCACGGGGTCCCCACGCCCCTCCCCCGCCGGCCAGGCCAGCGCCCGTCCCAGCGCTGGGGCCGGCTGGTGGGGGAGGGCAGGGGGCGTGAGGAACAGTGGGGGGGGAGACTCGGGGGTCATGGCCCCACAGATCCCCGACTGACCCCACATTGGAACCAAGCGCCATTGAGATTAATCCCCCCTCCCCAAGTGAGTCGCCTTCCCCCCACTCACCCGTCTCTCACCCCCCCCACTCCTCCCCCTCCCCCATCAACCCTTCTCCCAGGTGCCCCGAATATCATCCCCCCACTGAGCCCCTCCCCCACCAAACCCCTTGCCCTCTGCAGCCCCCCAGTACGTCCCCACTTCTCCCCCCCCCGCGCCCCAGTAATATTCCCCCCCCCCGCAGGGCAGCAGCAGGGCCTGGCGTCTGGCGGGAGCTGGGCCAGCGGCGCCGTCTCCCCATGCTAATGAGGGGATGAGTCGGCACCTGGCCCAGTCCCTGGGGGATCCGGGGCGGGGGGTGAACGGGACTTTCCCAGCAGAGGAGCACCTGGGTGGGAGGCCCAGACGTCGGGGTCAGGGACTGCCCTGTACAGCGGGGCTGGGATCGCAGGGGGCTGCGGGTCGGGAGTGAGGGGCACCGGCAGAGCTCGGGGGAGGGGAGCCCAGGGCTGGGATCGCAGGGGGCTGCGGGTCGGGAGTGAGGGGCACCGGCACCGCCCCAGGGCTGAGGGCTGTTGCTGGCTCAGCAGCGCCAGGTGTGGCTGGCGAAAGGGTTTAACGCGCTGAGTCGAGCTCTTCCCCCTGCGCCACGCTGGGCCCAGCCCGGCCAAGCAGCGTCCCGGCCTCAGCCCTTTGCACGGGCAGGTTCTCGCCAGGGCTGGGCCTGGCACCCAGCGGGGAAGATCTCATGGCCTGGTGCCAGTGGGAAACCACACAGCTGTCTGCAGCCCCCTCCCTGCCCCCCCAGCTCTGCCGGTGCCCCTCACTCCCGACCCGCAGCCCCCTCCCTGCCCCCCCAGCCCTGCCGGTGCCCCTCACTCCCGACCCGCAGCCCCCTCCCTGCCCCCCACAGCTCTGCCGGTGCCCCTCACTCCCGACCCGCAGCCCCCTCCCTGCCCCCCCAGCTCTGCCGGTGCCCCTCACTCCCGACCTGCAGCCCCCTCCCTGCCCCCCCAGCACTGCCGGTGCCCCTCACTCCCGACCCGCATCCCGCTCCCTGCCCCCACAGCCCTGCTGGTGCCCCTCACTCCTGACCCACAGCCCCCTCCCTGCCCCCCCAGCTCTGCCGGTGCCCCTCACTCCCGACCTGCAGCCCCCTCCCTGCCCCCCCAGCCCTGCCGGTGCCCCTCACTCCCGACCTGCAGCCCCCTCCCTGCCCCCCACAGCTCTGCCGGTGCCCCTCACTCCCGACCCGCAGCCCCCTCCCTGCCCCCCACAGCTCTGCCGGTGCCCCTCACTCCCGACCTGCAGCCCCCTCCCAGCCCCCCACAGCTCTGCCGGTGCCCCTCACTCCCGACCCGCAGCCCCCTCCCTGCCCCCCACAGCTCTGCCGGTGCCCCTCACTCCCGACCCGCAGCCCCCTCTCTGCCCCCCACAGCTCTGCCGGTGCCCCTCACTCCCGACCCGCAGCCCCCTCCCTGCCCCCCACCGCTCTGCCGGTGCCCCTCACTCCCGACCCGCAGCCCCCTCCCTGCCCCCCACAGCTCTGCCGGTGCCCCTCACTCCCGACCCACAGCCCCCTGCCAGCCCAGCCCTGGGCTCCCCTCCTGCCAAGCTATGCTTGTGCTGATGGGAATCTCACAACTATCCAGGCGTCCCCTCCCCCATAGGACATGGGGGGAGGGGGAATGTGGCACCCACCCTGCCCCACCTGGGGTCCCTGCAGCCGGCCCTGGGCTAGGACGGGGGGGTTACAGCTGCCCATGGCGATGGAGTTTCACCCCCCCCTCGATCCCACTCCCTGCCCCTCCACCCCAGCCCTGGATTCTAGGGGCTTTTGGGCCATGTGTTTTTCCCTCCTGCCCGACTTCTCCTTCCCTATAAATATCCCGTGACTCAGTGCCGGGAGCCAGGATCTCAGCCTTGCGGTGGTGGGGGTGGGGGCAGGGAGGGGCTCCGGGCCGGTAGTGACCCTGGGGGGCCCAGAGACAGGGTTTTGCTCTGGGCTAACGTCATTTCAAGGAGGGGCTCTGGGTGCCACTGAGGGGAGTTGGGTTTGTTATAACTGAGGGAAACTGAGGCAGGGAGCTGGGACAAGACATACCCGGCCCCTGTTTGTAACACAGTGAGTCGGGGTGGGGCTGGGGCTAGAACCCAGGAGTCCTGGCTCCCAGACCCCCTGCTCTAACCACTAGACCCCACTCCCCTCCCAGAGCTCGGGAGAGAACCCAGGCGTCCTAGGACACCATAACTGATAGCAAAGGGTGGCTGGGGAGCCCTGCTGGGTTTGACCCAGCGCCGCTCCCATCTGGCCAAACCCCCAGTACCCCTGGGGGAGCCCTGGCCGTGGGGAGCTTGCTCAGCTGGGAGTTGGGGGCAGTCAGAGCCCCTCCCCCATGGGGTTCACGACCACTGCCCCGTCGGTGCTGGGCCGATGAGCTGGGGAGTCCGGGCGAGGGGCCGTCGAGGCATCAGGGTTCATGGGGTGTCTCCTCCCACCATGAGGCGCGGGGCTCAAAGCCCAGCCAGATGTTTCCAGCCTGGGTGGCAGGGCAGGATTTGCTCCTGGACTGGGGGGGACGGGAGAGGAGCTGGGAATTGGGGGACCCATCCCGTGTGCCTCCCTGTGGGGCTGGGTCGTCCCCCCCCACTCCAGAGCTGGCCAGAAGTGCCTCTGCCTTCCTCCCATCCCCACCCCCTCAGCTCTGCCCCCTTTACACAGACATCACTCCTGGGGCTAGGGAAACTGAGGCACTGAGAGGGGGAAGGACACAGGGAGTCAGCGTCAGAGCTGGGGATAGAACCCAGGAGCCCTGGCTCTTCCCCTCCCCCCCCCACTTTAACCCCTAGCCTGCACCCCGCTCACATACGGCAGCCTGTGGGGTGGCCCCTGTGTGAAAGGAGTTAGTGGGTCTCAGCCCACCAGGCAGCCCCAGTGGAGGGGCCAGAGGCTGACTGGAGTGTGCTGCTGGGCGGGTGTGAAGGGGGGCTGGGAGCCAGGACTCCTGGGTTCTCTCCCCAGCCCTGGGAGGGAGGTGGAGTCTTGTGGTTGGAGGTGGGGGATGAGGGAGTGGGGTTTAGTGGTTAGAGCGGGGGAGGAGGGGAGAGCGTCAGGACTCTGGGGTTCTCTCCCTGACTCCAGAGGCTCAGCCAGCCGCCCTGCCACGCTGCCCCCTTGTTCCCACCCCCGCCCCCTTCCCTGCCAGCCCGTGCCCAGGAAGTGCCGGGGGTGGGTGACGGAGTCATTTCCCGTGAAGCGGCCAGGCTGGCGAGCAGGGGGCAGAGGCAGCTGGTTCAGAGCCAGCGGGCGGGGGAGGGGGTTGGTCTCCCCAGCTGCCCGGGCCCAGCTTCCCGCCCCCCCCCAGCAGATGAGAAACGACCCCCCCCCCTTCACAGGGGTCAAATAGTAACTGGAACCAAGAGGAAGTTGGGGGAGGGGGGACGTCACCTCATGGCTCAAACTCAAGGTCAGGACCCCTCATCCCCCAGCTCTGCCGGTGCCCCTCACTCCCGACCCGCAGCCCCTGCTACCCCAGGCCTGGCTCCCCACCCCCACAGCTCAGCCGGTGCCCCCCACTCCCGACCCGCAGCCCCTGCTAGCCCAGGCCTGGCTCCCCACCCCCACAGCTCGGCCGGTGCCCCCCACTCCCGACCCGCAGCCCCTGCTAGCCCAGGCCTGGCTCCCCACCCCCACAGCTCGGCCGGTGCCCCCCACTCCTGACCCGCAGCCCCTGCTAGCCCAGGCCTGGCTCCCCCCCCCCACAGCTCTGCCGGTGCCCCTCACTCCCGACCCGCAGCCCCTGCTACCCCAGGCCTGGCTCCCCACCCCCACAGCTCGGCCGGTGCCCCCCACCCCCAACCCGCAGCCCCTGCTAGCCCAGGCCTGGCTCCCCACCCCCACAGCTCGGCCGGTGCCCCTCACTCCCGACCCGCAGCCCCTGATAGCCCAGGCCTGGCTCCCCACCCCCACAGCTCGGCCGGTGCCCCCCACTCCCGACCCGCAGCCCCCTGCTAACCCAGGCCTGGCTCCCCACCCCCACAGCTCGGCCGGTGCCCCTCACTCCCGACCTGCAGCCCCCTGCTAGCCCAGGCCTGGCTCCTCACCCCCACAGCTTGGCTGGTGCCCCTCACTCCCGACCCGCAGCCCCCTGCTAGCCCAGCCCTGCCCCCCACTAAATCTGAACTGATTGACCCGATCACACCACTTCTCTTAACCCTTCCTGCTCACTGGGTTTCCCCCTCCCCCTCGCCCTGGTCCCTGCCCCACCCCACCTGGAGCCCAGCTGCTGACACATGAGGCCGGGTTACTGTCTGGCCCCCTCCCCTCTCATGATGCCCCCGAGACATCCCTCCCGCACCCCCGGGGAGACCAGGAGGCTCCCAGAGTGGACCTGGATCCCCTCCCCGGATGCAGTGCTGGGGCCCAGGCTGGGGAGGATGCCTGGGTCCCACCCTGCCACTGCTCTGACCATTAGACCCCACTCCCCTCCCAGAGCCAGGATGGAACCCAGGAGTCCGAGCCCCCGAGAGCCTCAGAGGGCTCAGTTTCCCTGGGAGACTCAGACCGAAGGGCCTTGGCTGATCCCTGCTGGGGGGCTGTGCCCTCCTACTGCCCCATAGAGCCAGAGGCAGGGGCCTCCCGAAGGCCAGGACCCACGCTCCAGACTGGCTGCCCCCACCCCATCCCCCCATCCTCTGGGGATCCCCCACCCTAATGTCCCAGGCTCGGCCCCAGCCGGCTCAGAACTTGGGAATGAAGTTCCGGGGCCCGGGGGCAGGGACCGGCCCGACGGGTTCAGCCTCATTCCTGGGGCTCCACTCACATCCGCGGGGGGGTGGGGGAGCTGGGGGTGGATCCCAGGACTCCCCATGCTGGGAGCCAGCCCGGGTGAACCCGCTGCCCTCGGCAGGGAAAGGAGTCACGGCAGGTCGCGGGGTGTGTGGCAGGGAGACTCGCGAAGGTGCTGAATCAGCAACAGGGAATTGCTGGGCAGGGGGGCGCTCAGTGCAGGGAGACGGGGCAGTGGGGGGTGCCCGGTGCAGTGAGAAGGGGCAGTGGGGGTGCCTGGTGCAGTGAGGTGGGGCAGTGGGGGCGCTCGGTGCAGTGAGGTGGGGCAGTGGGGGCGCTCGGTGCAGTGAGAAGGAGCAGTGGGGGGCGCTCGGTGCAGTGAGAAGGGGCAGTGGGGGATGCTCATTGCAGTGAGAAGGGGCAGTGGGGGGTGCACAGTGCAGTGAGAAGGAGCAGTGGGGGTGCGCGGTGCAGTGAGAAGGGGCAGTGGGGGCGCTTGGTGCAGTGAGGTGGGGCAGTGGGGGGTGCACAGTGCAGTGAGAAGGAGCAGTGGGGGGTGCACAGTGCAGTGAGAAGGAGCAGTGGGGGGTGCCCGGTGCAGTGAAAAGGGGCAGTGGGGTGCGCTCATTGCAGTGAGAAGGGGCAGTGGGGGTGCCCAGTGCAGTGAGAAGGGGCAGTGGGGTGCGCTCATTGCAGTGAGAAGGGGCAGTGGGGGTGCCCGGTGCAGTGAGAAGGGGCAGTGGGGGATGCTCATTGCAGTGAGAAGGAGCAGTGGGGGTGCGCGGTGCAGTGAGAAGGAGCAGTGGGGGGTGCCCGGTGCAGTGAGAAGGGGCAGTGGGGGATGCTCATTGCAGTGAGAAGGAGCAGTGGGGGTGCCCGGTGCAGTGAGAAGGAGCAGTGGGGGTGCCCGGTGCAGTGAGAAGGGGCAGTGGGGGCTGCTCATTGCAGTGAGAAGGAGCAGTGGGGGCGCTCGGTGCAGTGAGAAGGAGCAGTGGGGGTGCCCAGTGCAGTGAGAAGGAGCAGTGGGGGGTGCACAGTGCAGTGAGAAGGAGCAGTGGGGGGTGCCCGGTGCAGTGAGAAGGGGCAGTGGGGGGTGCACAGTGCAGTGAGAAGGAGCAGTGGGGGGTGCGCGGTGCAGTGAGAAGGGGCAGTGGGGGGCGCGCTCAGTGCAGTCACCTCAGAAGTGCTGGTCCCAGACACTCTTTCTCTCACTCATCCGTCGCTTTTAGGGGTAACCCCCAGCCCCCCGCGGGAATCTTTTTCCACCCAACCCTCCTCTCGCTCTTGACCTCAGCCGAACCCGAGCGGCCTTCGCCGGGGCTGGGCTGACTCATCCGGGGAGCGGGGAGCAGGGCCCGGCAGCCGCAGCCCCCACTGCGCCTCTCGCTTCGTGTCACCCGCGGCGGGCGAGAAAACGGATTTAACCGTTCGGGCGCCACCCGGGCTTTCGATGCACAAACTTCCGGCCCCTGGGGACATGTGGGGATGGAGGCTGGGGGGCATCCCCGAGACAGGGAGGAGAGGCAGCCCCTCGGGGAGCATGGGGGACCCCTGCCAGAGAGGATTGGGTGTGCCCTACACGTGCGCTGCTTGTATGTGCATTGCGTGTCTTGCATGTCCACTGTATATATGTGTGCTGCATGCATGTCCGTTGCATGCTCTGTGCATGTGCATTGCATGTTTTGCATGTATGGTGTGTGCATGTCTGTTACGTGCCCTGCATGTGGACTGCGTACATGTGCATTGCACATGTTGCAATGGTCTGTACCAGAGGCTCTGTGCTTCCTGGCGTGGCTGAATTGTGCGCCAGGCACAGCGCGTGTGTTGCACTGCTCTCTAGTTCTTTCCTTGCATGGCTATGCATCTGTGTCAACATGATCTGCATTGCATCCGTGTTGCGTGAATCTTTGGCACACCACCCACATGCATGCTACGTGCATGTTCACTGCATTACATGCTTATAGCCATATTTCCTCACCGGCACTTTTCCCCGGGCATGCTCTGCGTGTGCATTGCGTGTCACACGCGTGTGTAATGTCATCCCTGCACTTGTGCCCTACGGCTGGGTACTGTGGGTACAGAACTGCATCAGGATCACCTATGGGGGGGTCTGCCTTTGCCCGCCACCCTCCCAGGCATTCAGGGCCTCCAGTGCCTCCCCGCCTTCCCCTACACCGGGAAGTGTCGCTGCCAGCCAGGACTCTGCTCTGTGTCCCGGCCTCACCCCTTACCCCACTGCTCCCAGCTGAGTCACGCACCCCGCCGGCTTCCAGGACAGGAGGTGGCCGACCTGGGGCGAACCTGGCTCTCCTGCCTGCCTGCCAGACAAGCCTCCTGGGGTCCTGCAGCGGCGCCTCCTGCTGGGCAGAGCCGGGAGCAGCCCAGGCTTCTGGAGCAGGGCAGGGATGGGAGCGGGGGCGGGAGGGGGCGCCTCAGAAGTGGTGCATTGTGGGAATATCTCACACCCCAAAACTACAGCTGCCTCCCGTGTGTTTGGGGGCACGGCGAGACCTCAGCTGCCCACCCTGCAGCACAGCACCCCACCAGCACTGGGCCCAAGCCCCTCCCTCGCCAAGCCCCCCGCCCCGCTCCCCGCAGCCCAGTGCCCCCTGCCAGGCCCTCCCCCACTCTCCACAGCCTGGTGCCCCCTTCCGAGCCCCCCCCCACAGCCCGGCACGCACCGCCGAGCCCCCCGCCCCGCTCCCCGCAGCCCAGCGCCCCCTGCTGAGCCCCCCACCCTACAGCCCCCAGCCCTGCTCCCTGCAGCCCGGCACCCCCTGCCGAGCCCCCCACCCTACAGCCCCCAGCCCTGCTCCCTGCAGCCCGGTGCCCCCTTCCGAGCCCCCCCCACAGCCCAGCACCCACCGCCGAGCCCCCCGCCCCGCTCCCCGCAGCCCAGCGCCCCCTGCTGAGCCCCCCGCCCTGCAGCCCGGCACCCACCCCCGAGCCCCCGGCCCCGCTCCCCACTCCCTGCAGCCTGGTGCCCCCCACCGAGCCCCCCGCCCCCTGCAGCCCAGCGCCCCCTGCCGAGCCCCCCACTCCCTGCAGCCCGGCGCCCCCCACCGAGCCCCCCGCCCCGCTCCCCGCAGCCCGACGCCCTCTAGCGCTGGTGGGGGCTGCATGCGACACAAGGCCGGGTTGTGGGGAGGGTTGGGCCCTGCAGCGTCTCCTGGAAGCTGGGTCTTTCTCTGAATGCGGCTGAGGCTCGGGGCACAGGAAGGCGGCTATGAATGGCTGAGGTCAGGCTGCCTTTGCGGGTTTCAAGCCTTCGCTCAGATCCCGGGCTGTGTGCACCTCCCCCCGCCCCCCCCAGGCTAGCTTCGCTCCCTCTCCCGCACAGGGTTTCACCCCCCCAGCCCGCCCCCCGCCCCAGCGAGTGGGAAGGAGCAGACACTGCTGAAAGGACAGGGCGTCCCCCCACCCTGCCCCATGGGGCACTGATGGGGCCCACGGCTGAGGCAGCCAGTGCTCGAGCTGGGGAGAGAACCCAAGAGTCCTGACTCCCCCCGCCCCCGCTGCTCTAACCACTAGCCTCGGGAATGCTGCTGCGGAAGCCTGGACGGGACAGGCTCCCCCGAACAGGCCCTGATGAAATCTCCCGCTGGGTAGAAAGAGGAACAGAAAGAGGCAGATGGGGACGATTTGGAAGGCAGCGGGGTGGGGGGAGGATCTGCGAGTGCGGCAGGGGGAAACTGAGGCACCGGGGTTGGTCCCTGGGATTGACGTCAGCATTGACAAGACTGGGCCTAACTCCAGCCCCTCCCGTCTCAAAGTTGGGTAACTAGAAAAGACTCCCCCGCCCGGCCCTGGGGTCCAGCTGCTTCTGAGGTAGGGCACGAGGGCTGATGATACCGGCCCCCCCCCCCCCCGGTGCAGGGCGATGCAGTCGCCTCTGGGGTGGGGCGTGGCCAGCTGTTTGCTAGTTGCCCAGCAACAAGCCACAACAGTTTAGGACAGGAAGTGAAGCAGCCACCTGCGTCCAATTGAAACCACAGGGAGGATTTAGGAAGGGGGCTGGAATTTCCCAACCTGCCGGGACACAGGGTCACACCCCAGCGCTTACCAAACGAGTGTAACAGACACTGAGCTGGGCCAGAGCTGAAAGACGACCCCCACCCCCCCCGAGTGCGCAGTGGAGCATTGGGGTCAGCCCCACTGCGCAGGGCAGAGTCCCCTACCCCGCTCCCCTTCCCCTCTAGGGGGCGCCACCTCTGCTCCAGCCCCAGGGCCTGAGAGCGTCCCAGCCCTCCACAGGGTGCTCCAGGCCCAGAGCCCCCCAGCTGCCCCCCAGATGGGGTCCTCTGGGCAGCAGGCCCCGCATAGGGGGTGGATCACAGAGGCCAGGCAGCATCTTGCCGAGGGAAGAGTTACGTGCGGGCCCACGGCCAAGGCCAGCCTCTGGCGGCGTCAGCTCCGCTCCCTTTCCCAGCAGCAGCTGCCGAGCCCGGGAAGGGGGGGGGGCGCGACAGCAGTGAGGGGGGCGCACAGGGTTCTCCGAGTTCAGTCCCCAGCGCTGGGAGCCGGCGCATCCTGTCGGCCGACCGCAGCGCGGAAGTGGATCCGGGCGGGGGTGGGGGGAACTGGGACACTGGGCCAACTCCCCCCTCCTCCCCCCCCAGGCACATACACACGCTGCTCCCCCCACCCCAGGCGTCTCTCCCTAGCCCACAGCCCTGCAGGATTCCTGCCTGGAGCCAGGGGTACCAGGCTGAAGGGGGTAACCTGGGAGGGCAGAGGGGTACCAGGCTGGATGGGCACCTGGGGCTGATGGGGGGGGTATACAGGGTTGGCTGGGCCCAATGGTCTGATCTGGGGCGGGGGGGGATATGGGGCCGGATGGATCCATTGGACGTCTCTGTAGCTGCTGCTATGTTCTTGGGCTGGGGGGCAGCTGACCCCAGTTTAGCAGTGAGGAAGGGTAGAGGGGGGTGTGGGGTGACTCCATCCCTCCCCCTGAGTCACCCCGACCTGGGGGAAGCTGAGAGTTATGGGTCACACGAGAAAGGGCTCTTCCCCCCCTCGCCTGAGTCATGGGGGGGGGAGCAAGGGGTCTCGGGACTTCCCCAGCCCTGGTGTCCGGCTTGGCCAGCAATGGGCCAGGGGTGAGTCAGCCCCCAAGGGGCTGGCCAGACAGACGGCTGGGGAAGGCAGGGCCCCCCCCCACGGGCCGCAGCCCCAGAGGGGGTCCCCCCGCATGGGGAGAAGGGAGAGGGGTGTCGCTGGCCCCTCCGAGCCCTGACCTGGGCTGAGTCCTGGCAAACTCGGGTCACACACTGGGGGGGGGGCACTGAATGGGAGTGAGAGCCAGGGACCCCCCCGCACGCCCTGGGGCTGGAAGGGTCCCGCCACGCCCCCCACCCCGGGCGGGGGGGTCAGCCCCCCACCCCCCCCTTGCAGGGAACGGGAAGTGTCTTTGTTCCATGTGGGCGGAAGCTCTTGGAAGCTGCCAGACGACGCAGGAAGCAGCTGCTGCCATGGTGACGGCGCGTGACACCCCCTTGCGCCATCACGGGGTGGGGGGGTCTCCCCGCCCCGGACGCCTGGGTCCCCGAGTCGCCGTTGCAGCCATGGGGCTGGCGGGGGGTGATAAATGCATGGACCTGGGGGGCAGGGGCGCCGGGGGGAGCCCCGCCCCACAGCCTGTGACCCCCCCCCCGGGAGGTGCGTCAGCCGGGATTGCGCAGCCCCCGCGGGGGAGGCGCCCAGGCCGCGGGCAGCGAAGGGTTAAGCAACAGGAGTCACTGGGGTTGTTGCCTACGTCACTGCAGGTTTGTGAACCAATCCCAGCCCCGAGGGGGGAGACACCCCCCCCGCTGACACGCACGCGCAGAGCCACGGGCACACGTGGGGCCGCGCACGGACACGGACCCACACAGCGAGACACATTGACACAGACACACACACACTCTGACACACACCAACACCGACCCACACACCGACACAGACACACAAACTGACACAGACCCACACACCGACACACACATTGACACACACCGACACACACACACACTGACACACAAACACCGACACACACACACACTCTGACACACACCAACACCGACCCACACACCGACACACACCGACACAGACACACAAACTGACACAGACCCACACACCGACACACACATTGACACACACCGACACACA